>NC_073232.2:64809696-65112727 GCF_029281585.2 Gorilla gorilla gorilla | reverse complement strand
CTCAGGAAGCTGCTCCTGCCACCTAGAGTGTTCTGGGGTCTCTGTCCTGGCCTATTGGGAAGCACCCCCTGCCTGGCCTGGGGCCATCCCTGCCTTGACACTGGAGGTCATGGCAGGAGCAGCCAGCATCACAGCCCAAAGTGGGTCACCTCCAGCTGTGGGGATGGGGAGAAGGGGTGCTAGTGACTATGGACAAGAGTAGGGTGTAGGCTCCTCACAGCAGTGGCCAGAAGTCGGTTTTCTCCCATCCCAGCCTGGCCAGGGAGTTGGGTTGGGGAGATCTGCACCTGGGACACCATGGGACCCATCTCTGGCCTGACTGCCTTTGTTCCTGGGCAGTCCCCTCCATGAAGGCAGACAGACAGACAGCAGCCTCAGGGGAAAGGGGCCCTGTCCTCTGAGCTCAGCTTTTGCTTCCTCCTGACCAGGGGTCTCCCAGGCCTCATGCCCCTGGGTTATCTTTCACGGGCCCACAGTCCTAGCCTCAGGACTCCTGCATCTGGGCATCATCCCTGATGCCTTCTGCCATAAACCCCACCCCTGGCCAGCTGAAACCTGGAGGAGGGGTCCCCCGAGACCCTCCTGGACCTCGTGGCCCTGAGTTGAGTCAGGAAGCCCCGTTGATGCCATGGGCTCTGCAGGGGCCGGGTGAGGGAGGGTGAGCCCAGAACTCTGGGAGCAGCTTTCTCCTGGGACTGGGGGATGGGACACAGTGAGGGCCTGGACAGCCCAGTCGAGGCACTCCCTCCTATCCCTGCCCTCGGCCACTGCCTGGTCCTGGGGGGAGGGGGCCTGGACTCTCTCAGCACAGCCTGGGCCTCCTTCACCGCCAGGTTCCCGGAGTTTGAGGCTGAGGAGGAGATGCAGATTCAGAAATCACAATGGATGAAGGGGCCCCAGTGCCTGCCTCCTCCAGCCACACCGAGGCTTGAACCTCAAGGACCCCCGGCCCCTGAGGTGGTCAAGCAGCCAGGTATGGCTTCCCACATTCCCACAGGAGCCATGGCAAAGGCCAAAGGGGCCAAGGGAGGCCATTGTCCCCACACCCCATGCTTCCCTTCAAGAGGGGGATTTGCTCCCTCCAACAGGACAGTTTCCAGGAGCATATGTTCGGTATTGAGCTGGTCACGTTTCCTAGCTACTCTCTCCCCTCGCCTGTCCAAAACTCCACATATGCTCTGCCCAGGAAGCAGGGATGAGCGGGGAGAGTACACGGCATATTGGTGGCTCCAAACTTCCTCCCAAGCAATGCTGTCTCAGATGTGCCCCTCCTGCCTCCTCCGGGGGCGCTGTGGTTCAGGTGGTCCTGACCCAGCTGGGACCCACTTCACATCCCCAAGCCCTGCCCTCCCCTGTGTGGTGCAAGCAGGAGGAGCGGCCCTCACCACGCCCGTCCTCCTCCCTCTCTGCCTCAGTGTACCTTCCCAGCAAGGCCGGCCCCAAGGCCCCGACTGCCTGTCTGCCACCACCCAGGCCCCAGAGGCCAGTGACCAAGGCCTGCTGGCCACCACCCCGGCCCCACCGGCGAGCAGAGACCAAGGCCCGCCTGCCACCACCCAGGCCCCAGAGACCAGCAGAGACCAAGGTCCCTGAGGAGATCCCCCCAGAAGTGGTGCAGGAGTATGTGGACATCATGGAGGAGCTGCTGGGGCCTTCCCTCGGGGCCACGGGGGAGCCCGAGAAACAACGGGAAGAGGGCGAAGTGAAGCAGCCACAGGAAGAGGACTGGACGCCCCCAGACCCGGGCCTCCTGAGCTACATTGACAAGCTGTGTTCCCAGAAAGACTTCGTCACCAAGGTGGGCTGGCCTGGAGTGCTGGGGTCTGCTGGATTCCAGGGAGTGGCACTCCCAGGTCCTTGGAATTAAGCTCTGTTCCTTAGCTACTCAGCAGTGTGTGTATTTCCATGGATTTGAGTGTCTGTGTATGTGATTGTGTGTGTCTGTGTGTTGCTGTGTGTTTGTGTCTGTGGTTTGTTACTGTGTGTCTTTGTGTGTCTGTGTGGGTGTGAGTGTGGAATGTGTACGTTACCTGTGTCTGTGTCTTCTCCTGTGTCATATGTGGGTCTGTTTGTGTGTCTGTGTGTGGTTTGTGTGTCTCTGTCTGTGTGTGTAGCTACCAGGTCTGTGGTCTGTGTCTGTAGCTGGTGGTCACCATGATATGAGACAGTCCCAGGAGGGTGGGGACGGGGTGCTCGCTGCTTTCTGCATCTCCTCCAGGTGTCCTTGGCTCCAGGTTACTCCCTGCCCAGGAAGCTCATGCCTTCTTCCTTCTGTTTCCAGGTGTAGGCCGTCATTCATCACCAATTCCTGGAAGAATTGCTTTCCCCAGATCCACAGATGGATTTCTTGGCCCTAAGCCAGGAGCTGGAGCAGGAGGAAGGACTCACCCTTGCCCAGGTACCCCAGGGGCAGGAGGGACCTGGCACACAAGGCCCACCTGATTGTCTAATCCCCCCCACTGGGGATGCTCGGCTTCTTGGGGCGCCACTCTGGAGTGGGAAGATGCAGGTTCAGAGGGAGTAGGACGGACAGGAGCCAGGGAGGGCAGTCAGCATGCAAGCTGTGGTGAGGCCCAACGGGATGCCCGGCAGAGCCACACCCTCTCTCTTTGACATAAAGCCCAACTGCCTCAGGCTTCCCTACCTGCTGCCTAAGTGCCCTGGTCTCCACCACCCTGGGCCCTGCTCACACCTGGGGCAGTGCCAGTAAGTGCCCCCTTTCCTCCCGCAGCTAGTGGAGAAGCGCCTCCTACCCTTGAAGGAGAAACAGCATGCGAGGGCAGCCCCTAGTCATGGCACAGCCCGGTTAGACTCAAGTTCTTCTAAGTTTGCAGCTGGCCAAGGAGCAGAGAGAGACGTCCCTGACCCCCAACAAGGGGATGGCATGGAAACCTGCCCACCCCAGACGACTGCCCGGGACTCTCAGGGACGAGGCAGAGCACACACTGGCATGGCCAGGTCCAAAGACTCTGTTGTGCTTTTGGGATGTCAGGATTCCCCTGGGCTGAGGGCTGCCCGGCCAAACTCTCCTCCCCAGGACCACAGACCCACCTGCCCTGGCGTGGGTACCAAGGATGCCTTGGATCTCCCTGGAGGGTCTCCTGTCAGGGAGTCACATGGGCTGGCTCAGGGGTCAAGTGAGGAGGGGGAACTCCCCAGCCTGGCCTTCCTCTTGGGTTCCCAGCACAAGCTTCTGCCCTGGTGGCTACCCCAGAGCCCTGTCCCTGCCTCGGGCCTTCTCAGCCCAGAAAAGTGGGGACCCCAGGGAACTCATCAGTCCCCATCTGCTGAGAGAAGAGGCCTCAACCTAGCACCTTGTCCTGCCAACAAGTCCAAGAAGCGACCTCTCTTTGGAAGCCTGTCCCCTGCTGAAAAGACACCCCACCCAGGGCCTGGGCTCAGGGTCTCTGGGGAGCAATCCCTGACTTGGGGGCTGGGTGGCCCCTCACAGTCTCAAAAGAGAAAGGGTGACCCCTTGGTCTCCAGGAAGGAGAAGAAGCAGCATTGTAGCCAGTAGGGGCTTCTGAGCAGGCTCTCTGGGGCCAATCCCCAAGGATGGGGCTCTGGCATCCGATGCCCCAAAGCGGTCAAAAGCTTCTTCTCCCCCAGTGCTGATCTTGCTGGGCCTTAGCTTTGGAGGGTAGGGGAGGGAGGGGAGGGAGAGGGTGGCTGAATGGGGAGGGCAGGAAGGGAGGGTCTGGGGGGAAGGGGCTGGGGAGTGGGGGTGGGAAGCAGTGCGTTGGGGGCCTCGTGTGTAAGTGTGAATAAATGTAGTTGTCTTGGAAAATGCTCTTGGGGCTGCTGCCTCTGTCCTCGGTGCTGTGCTGCTCCGTGGAGGGTGTCTGTGAGGGAGGGCAGAGGAACTGGCAGATGCCAGGCTCTGGGAACCCACAGGGGCCGGCCCCACTCTTTCCTCCTGACGTAGGGAGCCCCTTCAGATGCTCCAGGCACTGACAGATGCTGAGGAAGCCCTGATCCCTCCCACCACCCACTCACAAGGCCCTGCCTGCTTTAGGGAGGCTTCTTGGGGCCCCCCATCGTTATCAGCATCCCTGGAAAATCCTGGGATTGGAGAGAGCTGGCTGGCTCTTGTTCTGCTCGGTGGGAGCTGAGGAGAAGGCAGCCGCCTGCAACATGGACATGGGGAGAGGAGGCTGCTCCTGCTTAACCCTCATCAGGAAGAGCGCGGGCACTGGGCTGAGGGGAGACGTTGAGGTGACCATCCACACAGGTGTGTTTGGGATACAATGATGGGTGGGGAGCAGGGGAAGTCCTTCTGCCTGTTTCTGGGCAGGAGAGAGTCTTGTCCAACTAGCTAAAGCAGATGCTCCTTGCTGTGGCCACAGGGACTGGCCTCGGGGCCCTCAAGGTCCTGCATGGAGCTCCCCACAGCTATGATTCCCTTCCCATATGATGACTGAACTCATGTGGAATTGATGTAGACACAGATTTACATTTGTTTCTAAAACAATTCCCTCCCAACATACCATCACCAATGGGAACAAGCATGTCCAGTCCACCAGGCGCAGGGTGGGTGTTTCTGCTGGTTCCAGGGCCCGGAGGAGCTGGGGCCCAGGCCAAGAGGGGCCGAGGGTCAGCCGCCCTTCTGCCAGGCACAGACCCCAAGGGCAGAGCAGGGGCTGCCTGGGATGTGGCATTGGCTGTCTGGGAAGTGCCCTGGGAGTTGGGGGCTAGGTGTTCGCCAAAGGAAGACTTCCAGAGTCTATGAGTGAGAAGAGGACTGCATCAGGAGAGGGACTGAGGCTGGAGAGGATGCTCTGCTCTTTCCCAGGTTGTCCTGTCCTCCCAATCTCTGCTGAACTGCCCTCACCCCGTGGGCCAACTTCTGCCCCCCTTACCCCTAAGCCACCTCTTAGAATCTCAGATCCCAGCACGGACAGGACCTGGCACCCACCCTGGTTCCCTCCTGGACAACACCTTCTTCTCCATGGTCTGAGTTCTGATTCCTCCCCCAGGGCGCTTATTGGCTCAGGACCCCTGTGACTGCCAGGGCACTGGTCCTAGCACTGCCTGAGTGCAGAGCTGTGGTCACGGCACTGGGGGCTGGCCCAGCAGCAGAGGCTGGTGGGGCAAAGCTGTCTGGTACACGGTGGCCTGGCCCCTCGGCCAAGTGACAAAGGGAGCCATGTTTGGGTCCTCTCTGGCCCCATCTGCCCACAGAACACAGCAGTCAGCCTGACAGACGCCCCTCTGCCCTGTCGCTTCTGCTCGATGTGGGAAGTGTCGGAGGCCTGCTGTCTTCTGTGGCCTTTGGGAAGGAGAGTTTATCTTGGCAGGGCTTCCCCAGCTCAGTGCACATCAGGCCCTCGGGGAAAATGTGGGGAGCCAAGAGTCACTGGTGGGTGATGTGGGCAGCTCCCGTGACTCCTCTACATTCAGGGCCATCCTCAGGAGATAAGGTAGCACTGCCCCTTTGCAGGGTTTGGGAATGTTAAGTGAGCCGTGTTTGAAGGGAACATGGTCCATACTCTGGCATGTGTGGGTGCCCAGCCAACTTCCTCACCTAAGGGTGAAAGTGACACCTTGGGGCTCCTGCTGGTTACCCCACTGGCTGTTGTCTATCCCACTGTCCCTGTCCTTGTCTTGGCTGAGCCATTCCTAGGAAGCAGAACTTCTGCTTCCTCCACCTCTCTGTCCCACCTGAGCCCTACAATCTGCCCCTAAATGGGCACAGTGGGGCTGACTGGGGGGCTCTGGTAGACTGAACATACATCCCCCGCCCAGTTCCTGTGCTGAAGCCCTAACCCCCAACGTGATGGTATTTGGAAATGGGGCCTTTGGGAGTTATTCAGGGTTAGAAGAGACCATGAGGGTGGGGCCCTAATGATGGGATTAGGGCCCTGGTAAGAAGCAGAGACCCCAGAGCTCTCTCTCTCCCTGACACGAGGACACAGTGAGAAGGTGGCCATCTGCAAGCCAGAGAGAGAGCCCTCACCAGAACCTTGCCCCCTGGGATGCTAACCTCGGACTTCCAGCCTCCAGACTGTGACAAATACATTTCTTTTTTTAATATGTGCCACCACCCCCAAGTCTATGGCACTTTGTCCTAGCAGCCCTATGTGACTAGGACAAAGTCAATAATCTCAAGAACTTCCTTCATGACTGGTACCTGGAAACCGTGCATCAGAGCCACGGGAAAGAAAGGCTCGGCCCTTTACAACTGTCAGCACACCTCCACCCCAAGTGCAGTGTATCACACATGAACCAGGAGAGCCTGGGACACAGTGAAAAGGAGTCTGTAAATACCCATGATGTCATCGCATCCACACTTGGGGAAGCCATGCAGCTTGCTCACAGCAGGTGCTAGGGGTGTGCTGAGGATCTTGGTCAGCTTGGCCTCCCTGCTCACACACCCAGGTCACTCTCTGGGAACCAGTGCGGCTGGGGTGGCCCCTGGCAGGTTTGCCTCCAGAGACCCCTCCCTTCACCATTGGATGACAGATCCCCGAAGAAGCCATAGCCTCCTGGGAAACTCCATCTGACAACGTGAGCAAGGCTTGCCCCCGTTAGTGAACATGCTGTGCTTTCTGACAGCTATGAGGATGGACTTGATACAGGTGGCTGCCCTTTGGTAGCTCACTTTGATTCTAACTTCAGCGTTGCATGATGCCCTATGAATGGCATATACAATGTGTGTCTTTCACATCTGTCTTCTTTCACTTAGAATAATATTTCCAATGTCATCTACATTTTTAGTATGTATCATTACATCAAACCTTTTTGTTGCCAAATAATATTCCATTAATGGATATACTAAAATTTATCCATTTATCAGTTAAGAACGTTTGGGTTTTTTTCACTTTTTGGCTATTGTGAATAACACTTCTAAGAACATTTGTGTACAAGGTTTCCTGGGGATGTATGTTCCCATTTCTCATGGCTACATACCTAAGAATGAAATTGATGGGCCATATGGAAACTCTATGTTTAACCATTTCAGAAGGTGCCAGACTGTTTCCAGTGTACATGAACCATTTTATATACCCACTAGCTGTGTGAGGGTCCCAGCGTCTCTCCATATTCTAGCCAACATTTATTATCAACTCTCTTTTTGATAAAGTCATCCTAGTGGTTCTGAAGTTGCATCTCATCGTAGTTTGCATTTGTGTTTCCCTGATGTTGAACTTCTTTCATGTACCTATTCGCCACTTGTATATCTTCTTTGGAGCAGTGTGTACTCAACATTTAGTAATTTTTAACTGGTTTGTGTTTTGTCATTGAGTTATAAGAATTCTTTATATATTCCAGATAAAAATGCTTTACAAGATATAATTTGCAGAAATATTCTCCCATTCTATGGGTTGTCCTTTACTTTCTTGATGGTACTCTTTGAAGCACAAAAGTTTTTACTTTGGATGAAGTCCAATTTATCTATTTTTTCTTTTGTTACTTATGGTTTTGATGTCATGTTTAAGAAACCATTAACTAGTCTTAGGTCATGAAATTTATTCCTATGCTTTTTCCTTTTTTAAAAACCATCTTAAACATTTTAAACTGTGCAATTTAGTAATGTTATGTATATTCACATCATTGTGAAATTTAGATCTTTAGACATTTTTTATCTTTCACAACTGAAATTTTGTACACATTAAATACTAATTTCCCCCCTACTCCCACCCCCGGCCCTTGGCAACCACTACTTTATGTTTCTGTGATTTCGACTACCTTAAATACTTCATATGAAGGAAAGTATTTGTCCTTTTGTGATTGGCTTATTTCACTTAGCATAATGTTCTTGAGATTGATCCATGTTCTAGCATGTGACAAGATTTCCTTCTTTCCATATGCTGCTTAGTCTTCCATTGTATGTATATACCATATTTTATCCTTTCATCCACCAATGTATATTTGGATTGGATCTCTTGGCTACTGTGAATAATGCTGTAATAGGGATTGTATGGAATTTGTAAATTGTTTTAGGTAATATGGACATTTTAACAATATTAAGTCTTCAAATCCACATGCATGGAGATGTCTTTTCACTTATTTATATACTCTTTGTTTTCTTGTAGCATTGTTGTTTTGTAATTTTTAGTGTCCAAGTTGTTTGCCTACTTGGTTAAGTTTATTTCTAAGTATTTTGTTCTTTTTCATGCTATTATAAATAAAATTGTGGGTTTTTTGTTTTTGTTTGTTTGTTTATTTGTTTGTTTTTGTAGTAGAGACAGGATTTCACTATGTTGGCCAGGCTGGTCTCAAACTCCTGGCCTCAAGTGATCCGCCTGCCTCAGCCTCCCAACATGTTGGGATTACAAGTGTAAGCTGCCGCACCTGGTCTGAAATTTTCTTCTTAATTTCCTTTCCATATTGGTCATTGCTAATGTATGGAACTGCAGTGGATTTTTGTGTGTTAATTTTGCATTTTGTAACTTTGCGGAAATCATTTATTAGTTCTTACAGGTTTTTGGTGGAATTTTTAGGGTTTTCTACATATAAGACCATATAATCTGTAAATAGAAATAATTTTACTTCTTCCTTTCCAACTGAAATGCCTTTTATATATCTTTTCCTTGTCTAATTGCTCTGGCCCAGTACTACGTTGAATAGAAGTGGCAAGAGTGGGCATCCTTGACTTTCTCCTGTACTTTGAGGAATAGCTTTGTCTTCCACTAGTAAACATAATGTTAGTTGTGGGCATTTCATGTAAGACCTTTATTATGTGGTAGTATTTTCCTTTTATTCCTAGTTTGTTGAGTGTTTTTAATCATGAAATGGTGTTGAATTTTGTTGAATGCTTTGTCTGAATCATGTGGTTTCTGTCTTTCATTATTATTAATGTAGTGTATGACTTGATTGATTTTTGTATCTTCACTCATCCTTGCATTCCAAGTATAAATCCAACTTGGTCATCATGTATAATCTTTTTTTTCTTTGAGATGGAGTCTCACTCTGTCACCCAGGCTGCAGTGCAGTGGCACAATCTCGGCTCACTACAACCTCTGCCTCCCAGGTTCAAGTGATTCTCCTGCCTCAGCCTCCTGAGTAACTGGGATTACAGGCACCTGCCACCACGCCTGGCTAATTTTTGTATTTTTAGTAGAGACGGGGTTTCACCATCTTGGCTAGGCTGGTTTTGAATTCCTGACCTCGTGGCTCTGACATGGCAACTTTGCTGACCAGTACAGGGTGTTCTTGTCCAGGAGTCCATGGACCCTCAGGCAATCTAGCAAAATTTGGAGTCTGTGATGGGCTTGGAAATTTCAGTGAAGATTTGGGAGTGTCCTAACCCCAGCTATTTAAGAGCCTCTGCTTTAGGTGGTGTAAGGGACCCAACAACCACATTCTATATAGCTGTCCTGGGCACGCTTGGTCTTCCCAGCAATGAATTTTCTGTGGTGTGGTCTCAGATCTCACTTCACTCCACCCTGAGACTCTTGTACAGTGAAGTGCAAGGATGTGGCCAGGCCAATTGTCAGCAGTCAGCTCCTGGCCTGCCTAACTCAATATAGAGCATGTGTCCACCATGTGCTACTCTGCTGCCCAGAGTCATCGGGCTCATGAGCCAGATATAAACGCTGAGTCTGGGGCCTGTGTGCCCGAAAGGCCCTTTCCTGTCATTTGGCCCAGGGAGCATCACACAGGGCACTCTTCTCCTCAGTCTCTCTCGCATCTCTCTGGCAGATAGGTGGTCACGATCGTCAGTGCTGTGGGGCCCTATTATTCCAGAGTAAATGCTGGAGCCAGACTTACCCTGTGGAAATGCATGAGGATGTGGGCTGTGGTGATGGGCACCCTCAGTCAGGCACCAGCTGTCCCGCGTTCCTGGCTTCCACCTCTGGGGCAGCTCCCCGACATTCTCTGAAGTCTGTCCACTTTGTTTTCTGTTACATTTGCCCTTGACAGGGGGAGCAGTGGGCTTTGGCCTGTTTACCTAAGCCCTCATGTGTGTGCTGCAGCCTGGCTTGGGACACATTTGGTCTCCATGTGAAGACCGAGATTGCAACTTTCTGCGCTTGGAGCCCAAAAGGACAGGTGGGGCCTGAGGGATGGATGCCCCCATCCTAGGACAAGGAACTTCCCCCAGGAGAGCTGCTCATGGCCCCCTTTAACTCCCAACTCCCATGGAGGGGCTGACAGGGGCTCCCTGCAAGCTGAGGCTCTGAGCACAGGGACACCTGGGGCCCCACATACCAGCCCCATGAGAAATAGGGCCAAAGAGCCTCATTCCACCTGTGAGTGGCTGGTCACCCACACTTCAGGGCCTCATCCTGCACTGATCTGCACCTGACATGCTGAGTCTTCCTTGGGCTTCATCCCCTGGAGTCGTCCCCTATTCCTGGCTCCCGTGCTGGTGGCCCTGCCTTCTCCCCCAGACACCCAAGGACTCTCCAGGCCATACCTCAGTGACAGCAGCTTTGCCATCCCACTGGCCTCAATCCCAGAAAAACTTCAAGAGAGCAAGGCCCAGGATTTTAAAACGGCTAAGGCTAATGTTACAGAAAATGGACTGTGAGATAAGGAATTTTCACAAGTATTCTCCAATTTATACACAAAATGAAACAGAAATTGTGGAATTCAAAGTTGCAAAAAACAACACTAAGAAATAGTGGTTTAAGCGGATGATGCTTTCATGGATTCAGGGAAATGACTGCTATCCACAGAGTGTGCAGAGGAAGTGCCTGGTCCTGGTGGGTAGCATGGCTGTGGCTCATCCAAGAGAATGAGACAGGGTTGGGCAAGCCTTATATGTGGAATTCACCAGAGTGAAGCTTGGCCAGTGATGCAAGGGAAGGACCACGATGCTGAAGGTGTTGACTACCAATTTTTGCCACCATCAACCCTGATTCAAAGCATTTGCTGAAGAACCAGAGCAGACTGACAGTGAGATTTTGGGCCCCCGGGCCAGTCATCCCTACAAAATGAAATATTTCTCTAAGAACAGGACAAGGAGTCACCATTTTCCCAAACCACAGACCATATCTTAATAGAACAACTTTTTAAAAAGTTTTTATTTTATTTTAAAGTTCCAGGACACATGTGCAGAATGTACAGTTTCATTACATAGGTATACATGGGCCATGGTGGTTTGTTGCACCTATCAACCCATCATCTAGGTTTTAAGCCCTGCCTGCATTAGGTATTTGTCCTAATGCTCTCCCTCCCCTTGACCCTGACCCCCTGACCCCCTGACCGGCCCCAGTGTGTGATGTTCCCTTCCCTGTGTCTATGTCTTCTCATTGAATAGAACAACTTTTAAAAATGTGCAGCTGGAGCAGCCTTGAAGGGAATTGGTAAGCAGTGAGTGGAGAGTGATGTGTTTCAGGGAGGATTTGGACTGTCTGGCTTGCAGGTGACCCTCTTGTCCCACAGAGGCAGTCTGCCAGTAACTCATCAGGAAGCCCAGGTAGTCTTCCTCAGGCACTTCCATCATTCCTGGGATGGCAGAGATAAAAAGGGACCGGAAGAGATGGGGGCAAAGAACAGCCCTCACTGACAGCACAGAGCCCCACCTCTCCACACAGTCTCTGTCTCCTCTCCTCCTCTGCCCACACGGTGACTCCCAGCTGCTAAGATTCCTGCTTTCAGCAATGCCCCTGATAGCACACTAAATATCTGAGGAGTTCTCAAACACCAACTCTTCACTGCCCAATAGCACAATGAAGAAATTGAGGAAAATGTATATGTCCCTGAATGTTGCTAATGGTCTTAGGGCAAACTGCTACTTATTCTGCATTATGTACTTCTTAGTTAATTGGGGTTAGGATGTCATTTTTAATGAAATGATGTTAATAGTGTTTGTAAAATGAATGATGTGCAACCCCATGAAAAACTCTGTGCTTTTTGAAGGAGTAAAGGAAGCAAGGAGGAGTGATAAAAATTTTGATTGTTGAAGTGGCATGGGGGCAGGTTGAACTTGTCCAAGGCTGCTTCCCTGCAGGCCAGCCTCCTTAAATGCTTCATGAATGCTCTCCATCGCTGGGCGTAAGGTCATGAAGGCTGAGTTCTAGTAGAAGAGACATTCTAGAGGTCTAAAATGTCTTATACAAACACACTTAGAGACACCTGTTCTAGTAGTCCACCATTGCCTCCACTCCTAAGGTCTGGAAGCGAAATCATATTCATTCATTCTACAAGTATCTACTCAAGATGTGATATTTGTCAGGTGAGTGATGAGCACAGTGGTTGATAGGCAGAGACAAACAATAATAAAAAAATGAGTAATAAAGGGTAATGAAGGCTGGGCGTGGTGGCTCATGCTTGTAATCCCAGCACTTTGGGAGGCGGAGGCAGGTGGATCACCTGAGGTCAGGAGTTCGGGACCAGTCTGGCCAACATGGTGAAACCCTGTCTTTACCAAACATACAAAAATTAGCCGGGTGTGGTGGCCTCTGCTGAGCTCTCTTTTGTGTTTTAATGTAAGGTTAAGGAGCTCCTGGGCCTTTGGGGATTCTCAGCCAAACCAGGTCCCATCATCATGGCTTTCTCCCCTCTCTGCACGGGCGGACAGATAATCTGCTGCTGCACACAGGACACACAGAGCTCACCCCTGCTCACTCAGGCTCACCTCCTAGGATGCCTCCTAGGCAGGCAGAAGTCAAGGCTGGCTAGCCACACTCACATTCTGGGACCAGGGACCTGCACCTGCCCTTGCTACACTCAACTGTCTCTCGGGCTGTCACCACTGCCCTCAGAAGAGCTCACACTGCTGGGGAGCCCAACTGTTTCTCAGGATCTTGCCAAGAGGTGGCAAGAGAGTTTCCCCTACTTACCTGCCCACTGGGAACAAAACTTTATTTACTTTTTATTGAGGTAAAACAGATTTAACAGAAACTACCATTTTCATCATTTTTGAGTACAGGGTTTATTGGCAATAAGTTTATTCACATTGTTTTCTCACCATCACCGCCAATTCATCTCAAGAACTTTCTCATCATCCCAATATCAGACTCTGAACCCATTAAACACCCAGCTTCCTGCTCCCCTTTTTCCAAGTCCCTTAATTTGAAGTGCAATGAGGAGACTATTTTTGAAATTAGAATGTTCACTTTTTGCTGACTTTCTCCATGAAAACCTTCCCTTGATTTAGTCAGAAGTCCCCACACCCTGGTTTCTGGGACAGATTCCTCCCAGGCCTCAGGAGACTGTGCCCCATCTGCTGATGATGCCATAATGGGACCCCAACAAGAAAACCAGGATATCTAATGTGCAAGGGCGGGGTTTTCAGGGGACAGGTGGGGGTTTCCCGAGAATTCTGGAAGCATGTCTGGAACTAGAGCCTTGTGTGGGAAGTGCGGCATTTTTCTATCAGTGAAGCACTGATAGAAAAAATGGGGAGACACCTTCTGAGGGGGCATCACAGGCAGGGGAGAGGAGAGGCAGACAAGCACTGGCTGCACTTATACTCAGGCCACTGAGCAGCGGAAACAGTCCAGAGTGTGTGGTGCCACTTTCCCATTGGGATGTTGTGCCTTATCTTACCAATTCTGGAGAACTTTTGGAATATTATGGATAATATTAAGGATAATAATCCCTTTCCCAGTTCCGAGCTGCTCCCTGTGGCCAGAGAAGGCAGCCTTGAAGGTGTTGGGTAAAGACCACCTGCCCAGCTCTCCAGGCTTGCTAATGCGGGGGAAGGAGATGCAGCCCAAGGATCCTGAAGCTCTTGCATCAAGTAGCTATTCTCCACCCAGAGCTGCCGGCCACGGGTCCAGCGAAAGAAAACTGTCAGGACCACCACTGCTGCTGCCACCAACCCCTCCCCGGCAACAGAGGTGGAATAGAGATGACCTGCCCCCACCTGCTAAGCTTCCCTGCCTATCTCCTGAGGGATTCCTGGGTAACATGGATAAGAAGAACACAAGTAAAACATCAGAATCCAGGAGACTAAAACAGCTGCTTGGGAAGATAAAGAAGACATGGCAGGGCAGGCATGGTGGCTCACACCCTTAATCCCAGCACTTTGGGAAGCTGAGGCAGGCAGATCACGAGGTCGAGAGATCGAGACCATCCTGGCCAACACGGTGAAACCCCGTCTTTACTGAAAATACAAAAATTAGCCGGGCATGGTGGCTCGTGCCTGTAGTCCCAGCTACTCAGGAGGCTGAGGCAGGACAATGGCTTGAACTCGGGAGGCGGAGGTTGCAGTGAGTGGAGATCACACCACTGCACTCCAGCCTGGCGACAGAGCGAGATTCCGCCTCAAAAAAGAAGACATGGCAAACTGCAGTGCCACCCAGCCTGCCCCTGCTGTCTCCACACCTGCTGAGACTCCCTGCCTGGGCCACCTACACTTCACAGATCCCAGCTCCTCCTCCTACCTCTGACTTGGCCCACATGGCTGCTGGGCCCCTCACCCTGCCTGTCCCTCCACCTTCGCCCACACCAAGAATTGAGTAAAAATTGATATCCATAATTCCTAACTCTCCCCTGGGTCTTCCTGCTGACCTTGCCCCCATTTTGGGAGTTCCACCTAATGAGAAAGGAGGCTGCCCTCATTCAGCTGCAGCTTCAGCACCTCTGACCTCTCACCCCTGCCCCACACCTCCTAGCCCCGCATGTTTCTCCTTCCAGCTTCCCTTCAAAAGGGAGCCTCCTACACCCATATGTGTGTTTTCCTCTCCTCCTCTTTCCTCCCCAACTCCTCTTCCAGCACCTTCCACCAGGATCCCTGCTATCACCCATCAGCAGATGAATTCCACAGCAGCCATTTCCGCCATCACAGCAAGGGCATCTGCCCACCTGACCTGCAGCCTCCTTGAGCCCTCAGCTCTTTGCTATGGACACGACTCCCACTACTAACGCTGTGGTTTTCAAATCTTCACCAAGCTCCAGAGTGAGCACCCTCTTAATTTCCCAAATTCAGTGCACAGTAGAGGCACCCTGGAAAGACATCGGCCTACGTCTGCCTGGCTACATTCATATTCTCCAGGCCCACCCCTCAGCCCACACTTGGGGCCCCCGATGGGCAGCAATGAAAAGCCTCTGTCCCCAGTGCCCCTGTTTTTCCAAGCCTTCCCATCAGGGCTCCTCCAGGCACCTCCAGTTTATGGAGGAGCGCCTCTGCAACATCCTCCTCCAGAACAGATGGTGCGATGGGGGATGGCACCACAACTGCTGCAACTGAACACAATTAGGGTCCCCATTCAGAAAGAGCACCCAAGGCCCACCTGGTACACACAGGTGGTATGATGGGGAACAAATAAGAAGCAAATCTCCCTCTACATATGGTCCCCATGAATGGACATTGCTCCTGGAGGAAGGGGCTCAGTCCATTGAAGTTAAATTTAAGCTGCTCTCTCCTTATAAAAGCCAGAGGCCCCAAACCTCAAAGTGTGTGTGTGTGTGTGTGTGTGTGTGTGTGTGTGTGTGTGTGTGTGTGTGTGTGTTGGAGGAGGATGTGGGGCTGATGAGCCCAATCAGAACCACAGTGTATTTGAGGCACTCCCCTGTGGACAGAAGAAGAAGCCAGCATGTGTCATCATCAGCTGTGCCCTCCCTGGCTTGACTGTTCATCTGGCTGACCAAAGCCCCCAGCCAGGTCTCTATTCTTTGAACTGGCAGGATGCCCGCTGCTATTTCCAGGTGCCCCTCTTCCCCTTGCCTGTTTACTTTGATGGGCCCTTCTCTCTCCTGATTGTGCATTAAAACCTTATTCTTGTTGCTCTGCCTCTGCTCATGTGTCTATATATTTTATAATATATATCTTATGTATTTTAATTTTTAATTAAATATTATATATATTAATTATATGTGACCTTAAAACTAGATATAAAGAATGTAGGCATATAGATACCTTGCAACCATAAAACCTAAAGAAACTTGCAGATCAACAAATGCAGGGACCTCATAAAATTAAAATGACAATTTTAATATAATGGAACAAAGGCAGAACAGTCACTCCCCTCTGCTGTGAGGAAGTGGCACCCCCTGCCCACATGCAGACTCTCCTGAGATCCGCCTGTTGGCAGCGTGCTTTGCAGTAACTGGCTGCTTCCACCACTTGTCCCTATGTAAGTTACACAGAGGCTTCCTTTGCACATCCTCTAATGAAGCCTTTTGGCCTTCACTTGGTGAGAACACAATATTTCATATTAACTCCCTGTGCATTCTTTTTTTAAAAATATTTCTCTATAACAAAGAAAATGTCATTCCCTGGCACCAAAGAAATGTTAAATAGATAAAAATATGGAAGCTCTCTGTTAAGTCGATCATCCAAATGAACCAAAATATGCTGATCTTGATCGGTCACTCCACATCTCCAGCAATATGACCCTGTAGGCACCTGATCTCCTCCATTAACACTTTATTTACAAAATCAGGCTTTAGGCCAAAGCTGGCTATGGTTTGCTGACCCCTGTTCTAGTAGAAGAGACATTCAACAACTAATTATACAAATAATAACCACTAAGTGCTATCAAGTAAAAGTACCCAATGCTTAAAACCCTCTAAGAGTAGAGATTGAACCTATGCAGGGAGATCAGATTGCCCTGAGGGAGTGGGTCTTAGATTAAATGTAGTTAATTAGTCAGGCAAGGGCAAGACTACTCCAGATGGAGGAAACCACCTGGGGAAAGGGTTGGGGCAGAAGACAGCCTGGCAAACCCAGTTTGAAAGAGGCTTATGGAGCGGGAGCAGGAAGAGTGAGGGCCAGCGCCTGTGAGCTCAGGCTGAAAACAGCAGGGAGGCCAGCCCCTCTGAGGTCCTGTGGATCTTGTGAGGGAATTAGGTCCCTATTTAAACACAGAGACTGTGGCACGAGAAGTAAAATGCTCAAGGCTGCACAGCCTGCACAAGATGGAGTTGGAAGCCTCCTCTGTTCACCTCCAGACCCAACTTCTGTATTCTCTTTGTGTTCATTTTGGTTCTAGGCTTGCCCAGTGTCTTTACAAGTTTCCCTCCATGCAATTCCAAAATCTTCCAACAAAATGAAAAGGAAAGGAAATTTTGTCTGCACCTAGGCTATCCTATAGTGGAGGAACTAGAGGAATGGAGAGAGCTGTGTTCACGCTTCTCCTTTCCTCTCTGATGCCCCCTTATATGGAGTCTTAGCAAAGCTTTCTCTGTCCTCGATGTCAAAGGAGCCTTCAGAATATCACCTGGGCTCCTCCTCCTGTGTTACCATGCCCTCTGGGTCTCGCCCTGCCCGCCTCTGCACTCTGTCCTCACTGCCTCACTTCCACGCTCCCCTTGGTGACACTTGTACAGCTTGCTGCCTCGTGAATGCCTCACGTCCCCTTTTCAGTTCCACGTTGTTCCTCTGCTGGAAGAGCACGTGCCTCGCCCGGCCCCTTTGTCTGGACACCTTCTTTTCTTTAAGAATCAACCCACGAATGGCTCCTGATGCTTCCAGGTGTGCAGGAAGCCATCCCTGGCCCCTTCCTCACCCAGCCTGAGAGCTGTGCTCCCCTGCAGTGTCCACACAGTTCCCGGTGTGAATGACTGGCATCCCAAACTACTGTTCACGTCAGCCTCCTGCACTGCACCCTGAGCTTGTGAGCTCTGTGACAGCAAAGGGCTTATGTGAAGGGCGTTTGGCACTTTCCATGTGAAGATTAACCCATTTACCTTGTTAATTCCATTTGTTCCCACCTCTTAGGTACCTGCATATTTCTATCCTTCAGATTTCCTAGCACTGGGCCTTATAGCAGCATTTCTTAAAATGGGATCCCCAGTCCAACAGCATCAGCATCACATGGGAATTTGCTAGAAATGCAACTTCTGGAGCCCTCCTTGGACCTCTGGGATCTAAAACTCTGGGGGTAGGTGCAGCGATCTGTGCTTCATAACTCCTCCAGCTGACACTGAGGTCAGCTAACATTTGAGAACCACGGCCTCCCAGGAAGTCATTGCTCATGAAATTGTTGATTCCCTGAGGACAGTAACTGGTTATTTTCAATCTTAAAAAGAAAAAGAGTAACTGAGGAAATGACAAAGAAAACTTTTACTTTAGAAAAAGAATTTTCTGACTTGATATTTCAAATATGTGACTTCCAAAGAAGGCCTAGCTTTGTACATTTAAAAACAAGGTTGATTCTGTCTGGCTCAGTCTACCCCACGTGTGGTTTTGCTGAAGGGCAGGTGTTTGGAAGAGATAACCTTACCAGGTGCCCTCCATTGCTCAGATTCTCTCAGAAGACCTTAGTGCCTGGCCGCATGGACTTTTCTGTAGGAATTCTGTGTAGGACAACTTGGTCACTTAGCCTCTCTGTCTCTTAGATGACACACCAAAGTGAGTCAGGATCTTCCTCTGTCACTTGCCTCTCATCTTGGTTGCTTAGCCTCTCTGTCTCTTAGATGACTCACCAAAGTGACTCATTCTACCAGTGTTTGTCTGTATGACCAATGAGTCATCCAAGAGACAGGGAGGCTAAGAGACCAAGATGGAAGTTGTCGTGTCCTTTACATTCTATTCTCAAAAGTGACCTACCATCACTTCTGCCATATTCCATTAGTCATATAGACAAACCCTGGCAGAATGGGAGGCAGAATTTCACAAGAATGAGAATACCATCTTTGAGACTAATTTCTACAGGTTCCAAGTGTGGCAAGCCAGGTCTCACTAATACAGATCTCCGTAACAACTGTTTCAGCACTGACTAAGTGGTTAAGATAAATATTAAAAGCTGAAAGAGCCAGTGCTCTTATACAAAGCCTGGGAGGTAACGAAAGCCCAGCAAGAGTTTTTCCTAGTCCTTTCCTGGGCATTGAAGCATGAGAAGACAACAAAGGAAATCTTAACAGGACCCATTTAGGATTAAACAAGTTTTATTGGGGAACTGAAGAAACTCCCCAGGCCTCCACAAACAAGTTTATTGGTGGTCTGAAGGAACTCCCCAAATCTCCATGATTTAGCAGGAGAAAAGATAAGGGTAATCACCCCAGCACGTGGACCCATTTAGATTAAGTAAATTTACCAAGGCTCCAGAGGAAGGTGTTCAGGACTCAGATCTTAGTAATAGATTAAAAGAAGTTAATCACTTATGTCTTTAGTGGAATGCACACTTGCATGTAGACATATAGCTTAGAAGGCAGATAAGCTCTGGAAAACTTTGTACTTTTGAGTTGGTCTGGTGATAATTTCCAGGTCTTCTCCCTGTAACCAGCTACAGAAATAAACTCCCTTCTCTTCCAGTTCATCTGCATTTTGTTATTGGGCTGTGAAAATGAGCAGCCTGACCCTCAGTTTGGTCTGGGAACACAAGCGCACTTTGATAAGAAAGTACCTCTGAGAATTCATTTGCATGTGACCTATAGACCATAGTTTGAGGCGGGGAAAAAATGTCTACAGGGCATACTAGTTTAGAAAAAAGTGTATAATTCATTCATCTATCCATAAATCAACAAATATACATGATTTTCTGAAATTATTCATAGGAATTGTTGTTTATCATTGGGATATAGAGTCTTTGAACTCCAGCTGAACACGCTCCTGAGAGTCTGTCAAAGGGATGACACTGAGGCTGATATAAACCGCTACCTGGAAACGTTGAATCATCCTTAACAAGGAAAGCAATGACTTGATAATTGCCTGAAAGAATGATAACTTTCAAGCCAGAATTTGTGAGTGTTGCCAATAAGAGGGCTGCTAGTCATCAGAAAGTGTAGCCACTCATACAGAAGGCCTCCTAGAGAAGGTAAAGTAGAAAAGAACCCAACGAGCTTTGCTGAAGTAATGGCTGCCAGATAAGGCACAGCTGCCCAGCATTTTCCAATTAATGAAACCCATACCGGTTAAAGAGAAGGAAGAAACTTCCCCAGTTGGCAAGAAAGGGGTTTCCAGAGCAATTGCAAAAACACCCACTATGTCTGTGGTAATGAATAGAGGGGGGAATTTAGCCCATCCAATAAAAGCTGGCTTGTCAGAGACAGGGAGCTGGCAGCCTCCCCAAGTCTCTAGAGCAGAATTTAAGTTCAAGATTTTGTATTTCACTTGGTTTAAACCTGTATGCTGGCAGTTGGTGATCCCTTCAAATCTTTCATGTAAAGCATTGATAACAGGGATTAGAAGCTCTAGTCTAACGGAGAGATGCAGGGAACGAGACTTTAGCTTCTGCCAAAAAGACACCTGCTCAAAAGTATATAACTTTTCAATGTAAACAGGCTGGTAAGTATGTTCCGGTAGTACATACTTCAACTGATAAAAACCCCCTCAACTACATGCATATCGGCACCAAATTAATGACAACAAGAAAGCAATCGTCAATAGTTTTAGAATTTTTATTTCAGCTTCAGGCTTACTACAGAATATGCAAGCAACCAGGCTGCTGGAGATTTTTTCCAACACCCCCAAACTCAGGCCCTGAAAGACACAGGGCCCTGGTAACATAGTACAGAAAAATGGGGGCAATCCCCAGAAGACCATGCCTGCAGTAGTTTCAGATAACTCTTCACATCACCTTAGGGTGGTTGTTGAGGACTTAACTGAAACAACAATGGGCCCATGCCAAGGTTGAAGGATTAGCAAATAAAATAATCTTAAAACCTCTAGTTGAGGGGATCAAAGCCTTTTCCTTTGGAGAGCTAATAACAGATTTTGAGATTTATTTAAGCTAAAGCTAGTTAATATGCGATTAAATGGGAGAATATATACCAAATTCAAGGGTAGTAGAAAAATTTATATTTGCCCCATGAGTACAGAGGTTTCATCCTGAGAGTCCCAGCTAGTGCCAGGGAAAGGAAGGAAGCTAAGAACTTGTATAAATCTGTAGTACAGCAATGAAGACAGAAAACGTAAGCTTCTTTGAAATATGTGATGGATGACTAAATATCAGAGGTTAATAAATATTTTCCCAAATCATGTACTATTCAAACGGCAAGGTTATATTGGGCAAATTTAAAATAAACTTCATGGCCTGGTACGGTGGCTTATACCTGTAATCCCAGCATTTTGGGAGGCCAAGGTGGGGGATCACTTGAGCCCAGGAGTTCGAGACCAACCTGGGCAACATGGCAAACCTCATCGCTACAAAAAAATACAAAAAATTAGCTGGGTATGGTGGCACATCCCTGTAGTCACAGCTACTTGGGAGTCTGAAGTGGGAGGATCCCTTGAGCCATGGAGGTCGAGGCTGCAGTGAGCTGTGATCATGTCACTGCACCCTAGCCTGGGCAACAGAGGGAGACCCTGTCTCAACAAATAAAAAATAAAATAAAATAAACCTCACAATGAGGGATCAGAAAATGGTGTAAAGCATGCATTGTTCAGAGATTTGAAAGTGTATGATTAAATAGTTCTTAATTTTGGCCCACAAATTGCGTAGGTGAAAAAGAGAACTTTTACACTATCATAAGTGTTATTAGCTGAGTGACAACAATAGTTAATACACCATGTTGTAAAATTTCACTGGTGATAATGATTCTCCGTCTTCCCCACCAACAAAGGAGATCTTCCATATGGTATTCTAAAGTAGTTGCCTTTGCTCACCTTTTTAGTGCTTTGATTTTTCATACGAATTTCTCATATCTGAAATTATGGTGACAAATTAAGTTTGAAAGTTTTCAAGGCTGCCCCTACCCCTGGACTTCTGATAATATTCTTTTTTCCATTATCTCTAAAAACAGAAACTCAAAAATATGCCAACTTACAACTGAAAGGAAGCTTGATGTCATAATTCACAACTATGCTTCGCATCATTAAATCCCATTCCTCTCATCTGCTCATCCATTTGCTATCTGACCAGGTATCATGTTGGGAAGCCTGGTTTCCAAAAAAAGGTAATTTTATCTTTAGAAATTTCATACACTGAGGCAAAATTAGTTTTCCTAAAACTCTTCAACACTGGTTTTTTTCTTGAAATCATATATAAGATGAACTTTCATATATTTCATTTTAATGTTAGCAATCACATTTTCATTGCATCTTCATTTTTCCAAACTTAACATTTGTAATTCCTTCAATTAATAGATTTTTAACTATTTTCTAAATCTGATTAATCTACTCATGTGTTGCAAGCTTTCTGTTTTAATCTTAATGTTTAAGCACTCAGAACAGAAGGCAGATTTTCCAGGTAGAAACTGGCAGCCATTGATTAGAGAGGGATTCTTACTTCCCTAATTGAAATAACCTACTTCTGAGTTTATAAGCTTTGCTGACACCATACAAGGCATATTGTCTTACAAATCCCCTAAATCTGTCTTTAAAATGAGCTCTTCCTCACCTGCTTAATATTTGTGCTTTTTTAGCAGCATGTGTTTTTTTACGCATGTGCATGTGTTACCAGGATACTTTCTGATATACCCATTACTCAAATATTTCAAAACTTTTTTTATTCTTGATTCTGTCTTCCATTCTGTCATCCGTTCTTCCTATTTTTCTGCCTCATAAATGTGATGAGTATCCCTTCTCTATTGGGCTTTACTGAAACGTTGCCTAGGGCTTGGAGGCTTTCAGCATTGATCTTTAATCTAACTATATTTCTCTAATGAACTAAACATACTGGTGTCTTGTTTATTGAATCCTCTCAACTGTCTGTGAGAAACACATTATTATTTCATTTTTATGGGAGAGAAAATAGAGTTAGAAGAGTGATATGTCTGTTCACAACAGTGATGTGGTGAAGCCAGCTGCTATGGGATCATGCCAGCCGGTTATCCACATTTCTTCTCAATTCTACATACAGTGATATCTCTTTGATAGCTTGAAACTGGCCACGATAGAATTTATACAGTAAGAACAGAAAACACTCAAAGTTCCCCCCGCCCCACAAAGAGCCCACTGTTAGACATTTAGCAGCCCATCACTGGTCCAAGGACACACTGTTGGTAAGAAACAAAACCAGGTCTTAATGTCTTCCTTCATAGTTCAATATTCAGGCCCTTTCCAATATATTATACAATATTTCTGAAATCAGATTTTTAAGTAAAGGACAGAAACAATCAACATTGTGGGAAGGTGGGTTTGCCAAGGTACTACTAAAATAGAAAATTTGGAAGAACAAAGATAGAGAAAGCCACTAGATTAAAAAATCTCACCCGTTTCATATCTTGCTCTTTTTGAAAAAATTGAAGGACCACTATATTGATAGTCATTTTCTATTTATCATCAACTATTAGTCTTGAAATGCTTTTCTATTTCTTTGTTAACCAGATTTTTCATAAAATATATTTTATTAACATTAATATGTTAATATTAAACATATTTCCATACACTTGCGCTCATTGAATATCAATTTATTTTGCAAAACCAACACTGAATGCAAATAGCTCTTCTTTGTTTCTCTTTGGTTAATTCAGAACTAAATTAAATTTGTCATCTTCCAAAAAGTAACAAAGATTTACCCAGTGGAAAACAAAGCAGAAAATTCTTAGAATCAATTGGCATGGTATGAAAAGCATTGACACTGACTCTTTTGGACAAGGTGTTCTCCACGGTATGTCTTATAGAAGTGAAAATGTGTCATGAGACACTACAAAGAGGTGTTTTACATGCTGGGAAGAAATTCTGACAAGTAAAACATTTTTAGGGTAATCATAGCTCTAATTTTCTAACTCGACAACAGAGAGTCTACAATTTGTAAAGCCTGGGGAGAGAGGAACTAAAAAATACAACTCTTTCTTCTTCTTGTCTTAAAAAATATATATCTTCCAGGGGAAAAAAGTAGTTTTCACCTTTGAATGCCTATGTCCTCCTTCCTCCCCCCAACTCTTTTCTGTGCTGTGGAGTTATTCTCCATTTGACAGATATCACCATATGACAATACTGTTTTTGTAGCAACGTGCAATCTTTCTTTTTACTGGAGAGGCCCAGTAGGCACAATTTTGGACTTGTTATTAAAGGAAAGCTAAAGTCCCCAAAGATTTTCAAGATATTTCAAGCCAAAATGTGGTATTTTAAAGCATTCCCAGTTCCCATAATTGAATGCATGTGGCATAGCAAGAGAAAGAACATTTCAGCAAATAAAATAATTAATACAAATTAATACAATTTATTCTGGACAGTCTCACAGGATATGTATACATTTTATGCATAATTTTATAGACAATAAAACCTTTCAAACTATTTAAAACTCAGCTTTAAGACCAATGACCCAATGACCCAAGAAAGAGAGTAAAACAGGGAAGGCATTTGAAAGGGAAGAAAGCATCCCATTAATATTCATCTTGCATTTAAATTGGGCACAGTTTTCATCATTGGGAATATGTGCCCTACTGTTATAGTCATTAGTAAAACTCTGTCAGATTTCCACATGAAATAGAAATAATCCTCTCTTCAAAACAAGTTCTTAAATATTGAATGCACATTGCATATATGCTATCAATGGTGCACAAAATCTTTAATTATGATTATGATTATCTCAAAAATATTGGAAGATGAGTAAGCTAGTTATGCTCATCACATGCAGAATCACCTTCTCTGATCATTTAAATTTGCATATAACTTATCACACAGCAACATTTTAAAGTTAGAATTTTTAAAAGTGAAAGGAAGTAAACATCCAATTTTGACAACAACAATATAAAGATTTATATGACTCACCTGAGTGTTTAAAATATAATTTATTTTTAAAAGAGGTTTTCATTATAATGGTCTTTTTTCATCAACTCTTTATATCAAAACTGGTTGATTTATGCGCATGTGTCCTCAAATGTAGACATCAGTACTAGTCTTTATAAGAAAGTTTTACATTAGTGTTTGTTAGCATGACAACCATATGCCACTAAGTTAAGAATAAATGAAAAATCATAGCATTTTAAAACTGACAAAAATATTGATATGATATTGTATAATATTATATTGAAATAATAGTTCCTACACTTTTTAATCTCATTTCACATTTTTGTACAAACCTGTAACTTACTATGATTATGGGAAATTCTTTAGGGTTGAGGCCAGGGGAACTGTAAACCAAAATTTTCATCTTAGAACTCTGTTATAAAGGAATAATCTAAACCATATATTTCTGGGAGTGGTAGGGTGAGCAGAGATGCAAGTAAAAAGATGCTGGTGCAAACAATTCTTTCTACTCTCTGTATCAACCAGCCTTACTTTGCCTTAGTGGAAAAAGGAACAGAGAAATCTGTTTGTGTACATCTCTAGGTTTTTAAAGTCACTGCCAACCCAATTCAACTCAACTGCTGTTCTTTGCAAGCAACGCTTAAAAGTGGAAAAGGCAAAGAACCTTGAATCTGTTAATAATGTTTTTGTTTTAAAAAGACCCTGGCCAACTGCTTGTCAGCAGTAAAAATTAGAAACCTCTAGGATCATATGAGTTTTCAAATATGCAAGCTTAAATTCACATTTTTTTTTAAAAAGATCACTTGGTATCAAAATGATGCAGGTTTTTAGGTTTTGATGATTTGTTTGTAGTTTTTCTTTACTGTTTGTTTGTTTGTTTTTCTCAATTTGGTTGGTTGGTTCCATAGGTTTTTTTTGTTTGTTTGTTTTCTAGCTTGTTTTTCATTTAAGCCTTTTCCTCTTCAATACTTATTTATTCTGAAATACTATTTAAATATAAACACAGTAATAAATATTACTACCCATCTTTTTACTCCCTAAATATATACAAGAACAAGAAAGAAAAAACTAGAAGGAAGAAAATGGAAAACCATTCTCACTGGAATCTAAAGCCACTGAATTATTTTTATCTGAAGATTAATGAAGAGGACACTAACTTGGTACAGGTAGTTTAGCTGCAAATGACAAGAGAGGTTTCTAATCTTTGAGGGAGCAGGGTTTTCAAGTTAACATCAGAAAATCTTGTTTTCTACTCTGTTCTTCCATTGACTTGTTTGATCTTGAGAGAATAACTTATTCTCTATGGGCCTCAGTTTTCTAAACTACAAAATAAAGGGAGCATATAATTTCTAAAGTCTTTCAGCTCTCAAATTCAGTGGGGTTTTTAAAAATATATTTTATTATATATGAGTTGCTGAGAGTATGTAAAGATGAGTCCAATGTTGTTTGTAGGCCCCAGGATCTCCTCACCATCTTCCAAGGAAGATGTATCAGATAAACATAAATATGTAGACCTTTATTTTGGTGTGAGCATATCTTTAAATATGAATAAATAGTTACCAAGGGACATGACCGGCTTAGATTCATTCCGTTAATTTTTTTTTTTGCCCTTTTAGGAAGCACTGAGAAGGTTTATGGTAAATGATAAGTGTGCTACTTCTTTAAAACAGAAATGTGTAGCCACTCGCTCTCACCATGGTTACTGATTGGCCATTTGTCTGGAAAATGATGAGAAAGATTGCCTGTGAGTGGATGAGAAACAAGTGATAAGATCCTTTTAACATTTTAAAGAAAGGAACCCTGAAGCAGCATAGAAGAACTCGAATGTGCAGTCACTTTCCTAAGGGGTATACTTTATTGGATTAAATAAGTTAATGACTCTCAGCTCCTGCTTCCATAAATATAAGCATCATAGTAAAAAATTTGTTTCATGAGTAATACCAGAAATATTTCTCTCCTCTAGTGTGTCACCTAATTTTTTATTTTCAAATCTATTTTGTTTATATCTAATTAATCAAATAGCATTATTATCATAAAAGCAACACAGACTCAAAAGACACTTAGGAAACAAATACATAAAGCGAAAAATAAAGATCACTATATCTCACTATCTAGTAATTCCTCAACTGTTTACTGCATTTTGTCTCAATATTATATTCTACGCATATATTTTTCTAAACTTGGCACTACTCAGTATATATAGTTTTGAATACTTTTTCACTTTAAACTTTATCATATACATTTTTCTTACAATATCAGCAAACATGTATAACTGTTGTATAACATTGTGTAACGTATATGTGTAGTACCATGTCTGTGCCAGTTCTCCTCTTTTTGGATAAATAAGTTGTTTCACATTTGGGGATTTTACCAATGCACTGGACAATAATCAATAAAGTTTCTGGCAAAAAACGAAAACAAAAACTATTTTTCTTGCAAAAGTGCAATCAAGACATTCAAAGAAGTTCAAAATCTCTTTCTGAGGACAGAAACCAAGATAAAGAGAGAAAGTGATCATCAGAATCTGGGTGTAGTAGTTATGAGGAAATGACAAAATACACAAGTCAGAATGACAATGAACAAATGAAGCTCCTTAAACAAAATGGTAACTTGTGGGAGGAGAAAGCAGTGGGCACACGCTGCTAAGGATGGGACAAGATGATGGCTTTTGAAGAACTTTAGCATGTCCCAAATGACCATCCCTACCCCCTTCCTTCTAAATCAAATACCACTTGGGTTTAGGCCTAGCCTGGGAAAGTCTGTATTCTTTATTTAATCTCATGGCTTTACAACAAACCCCTAATGCCTGAAGGTAAACTTGTATCTGTTCCTTAAAAGAGCCTAGGTTATACACACTGCTAACATAAAACTTGAGTATGTATTCTTGCCAAATATGAGGCTGTATCCTTTGGATGTTTCTGAAAGTAGAATATACTGGTCAAAGCATAAGAATATGCTTAGGGCTCTTGCAAAATGCTAAACTACCCTCCAGAAATAATTCACTAGTATGTACGATGTACAACAGTGTATGAAGAGACAATTTTATCATCATTTTATATAATAATTTAAAACATATTTGCCAACTTGAAAGTCTCAAAATAGCCTCACTGTAATATTATTATAATTTTTTTTTTGCTTTTAACAGAGACTAAGCCTTTTTAATGTTTATTGGCTATTTGCCTTTCTTTTGCTGTGAAATCTTACTTGCTACTTGTCCAGACTCTATTGTCACTTATTCTTAACTAGTGATAGAATTATTTTCCTCTGACAGAATCAACCAGATCATATTTGAAACTTAAAGTGTTTGTTCTTGAGGATTGTCATATATATGACAGATTTATTTTCTCTCTTTGTTTTTATCTGAATAGTTTTGGGGATAGAGAAAAGCATGAATCAGTCTGTTATCATGGATTTGATCCCCAAGTGAACTAATTAGTGTCTTTATGTTCTGTGGCCACTTAATGCACTTATTTTCAGGTCAGTTCACTATAACAATACCAGGGGAGGGAGGGAGGATGATTTAATGCAAATTCTTCTTCACAGATAAAAGAGAAGAAGCAGAGCATTTCTAGCTGGTGTAAAGGTGAGGGTCCTAGAGCCCTGCTTTGTCTCCCCTTTGCTTTCCTCCATATTTGCCTCTATGGTGTCTCTGTGAAATCTTAAGTTTTCAAGAATCACAATATAAAAACCAGTATGAAGTTACACTATTTATAAAAGATGCTCTCTCTCTCTCTATATATATATATGTATATGTGAGGCTCTGAAATATAAAGAGAGGTAGTAATACCGGTTCAACACTCACTATATTATTGCTGCTTTGATCAGAGAGAAAAATATATAAGAAAGTTCTTTGCAAACTAAAAGAAAGACTCACATATACAAAGAATATTTCAGAAAAAAACAGTAATATTCATAATGTTCTTTTCATTCTGGTGCAGTTTGGGTAAAAAGGAAAAGGCAATGAGAATCAACAACCATTACCTAAACTGCCTAACGTACGTATGACATATGGCCACTTTCCAATTTGACTATGTGCAGTCATTCTGTGCTGTTTTACATCATAGGAAAGAGAATCAAGCATTTAAAAAAAAATGCCAATTTTCTCCATCACTAAAATGCAAGCTTATTGGCTAAGTAATTTATTTACATTGATGGAATAGCTACATAGCTATGCTCAAAATGACTTCCAACCTTAAGACATCGTGGATTTTGAATACGATGTGATAAGTGACTCTTTTTAAGAAGCAGGCAAGCCCTAGCAAAATAACAAAGTATTGTCTCTTCAACAACTCCCTATTCTCTGTTGTTTCTCTCTCCTTTCCTCAACTCCCTCCCCATTTCTGTGCCTTTTGGGTTTTTGAGCCTCTGCTATGGTGTACAGTCAGGTATGGTTTCAAGGGCAAGGCCTGAAGATAACAGTTCTTTCTTAACTTCTGTATACACATCTAAGTCCTAACTTCCTCTCTTGAGAATATAGAAAATAGTACTTGGCTAGCTCAACTCAAAAACTGGATCAATTTGCTAATCAAAAAACATCATAAAAATTATTGTGTCATCTCATCAAGGTATTATTCCTTTATTCATTTATGTAATAAACATTTATTGATTCTCTTTCGTATTAGATAAGGCAAATAAAATGAGGTGAGAGAGATTGACAAAGAGAACAGTATGTGCCAGCCTCAGAAACACAGATCAAAATTTGCTTTCAAATTAAGTGGTTCTGGGTAGTGACTTCGGCTTCTAGTCATGATGGAGTAACCAAGGAATT
Source organism: Gorilla gorilla gorilla (assembly GCF_029281585.2). Lineage (NCBI taxonomy): Eukaryota > Metazoa > Chordata > Mammalia > Primates > Hominidae > Gorilla > Gorilla gorilla. Next base: position 65,083,544 of record NC_073232.2, on the reverse strand, counting down.
ACTGTCCTACCTTCAACCATTAAGAACTAGATGGGCTGGGTGCGGTGGCTCACGCCTGTAACCCAGCACTTTGGGAGGCGGAGGCAGGCGGATCACGAGGTCAGGAGATGAAGACCATCCTGGCTAACACAGTGAAACCCTGTCTCTACTAAAAAAAAAAAAAAAAAAATACAAAAATTAGCTGGGCGTGGTGGCAGGCGCCTGTAGTCCCAGCTACTCGGGAGGCTGAGGCAGGAGAATGGTGTGAACCCGTGAGGCAGGGCTTGCAGTGAGCCAAGATCGCACCAGGGCACTCCACCCTGGGCGACAGAGCCAGACTCCGTATCAAAAAAAAAAAAAAAAAAAAAGAACTAGAAAAATATACAATATACAAAACAGGCATTTTTAGTCACTTGTCAATAGACATCACAAGACAGGGATCATGAGAGAGGAGACAAAATGAGGTGAGGTCAGGCTTACAAGTGCCTTAGCTCACTGCCTGGAGAGAGTTTCCAGGTGACAGTACCTGTAGGGACAAGTTAAATTTACCAGGAAATCTCCTTGAGTTGAGGAGTCAGACTATAAAGTTTTGGGAGGGCAAGGTGGCTAAAAATAGAGAGTGCTATAGGACAACAATCTGCTCAGATGAACAAAACTCAAGAGATCTTCAGAGGGTCCCCCGCATCTCCAGCTGAATACCTAACTGCATGTATACACGAGGAAATTATTGAGGCTGGAGAATCACCAGACAGGAGCAGCTGAAAAAATCACTGGAGTTCATACAGGGTGGGGAATAGTGATATCCCTAGCCACAGTAGTGAGACTTCCTAACACATGAAGAGTGTACAGTCTTCAGTAGAGTGAGGTTAAATAAGGCTGTCTTATCCTTCCTAAAAAAGCTTACAAACAAGCCTCAAAAGGCTCAAAATTAGCTGCATCACATAAAAAAATTCTAAATAATAAAAGGATTAAAAGAAAAATCCAGCATCCAAAGACATAAAATTTATGTTTGACATCCACTCAGAAGTTAACAGAAGCAGAAAAATGTGACACAAAAGCAGGAGACATCCCCGTTAATAGAAATAGCACAGATTATAGAATTAAACAAATATTTAAAATATTTGTTTTATATTATAAATATATGACACATGTTCTAGGAGACAGAAGATGGCATAAGCACGATGACGAAAAATGGAAGATATTTTTTTAAACTGCCAAGCTGAACTCCTAGCGATGGAAAATATATCTTAGATTTAAAAATACGATGGATGAGAATAACATCAGATTAAACATCACAGTAAAAAGAAAATAGTGAACTTGAAGACCTAGTAATAGAAACTATCCAAGTGAAACGCACAGAGAAAAAAATATTTAAAGTAATTCATTGTGGCTGTAGCAAAAACAGTAAGAGGAAGTAGCGATGTAGGAGAAGTGGAGAAGTAGAAGCCAGACCATAAAGGAACTACTAAGACCTACTCATGAGGTTATAGTTATGTGTTTAGCTAAAGACAATTTTCAAGAAGGATTTCCAGTCAGCATGAAGAGTAGTGAGGAAAGGTATATTTGGGTAAAGTGGTTTCTTTATAGCTCTTCAAAAATTACATTTTAAAACTTTTAAATTCTCACCAAAAGTTGAAATAATAAGTAAATCATGGGATATTCACACAATGAAATATAGGAACAAGAATCAAAAATCTGTAGTTACATGCATATGAATGGACTTATCAATATCATGTTGAGCAAAAGAAGCCAGGTACAAAACAGAACAAACTATGTAATCTCATATTGAATAAAAGCAGAAAGGATACTTTCGTGGTGTTGAAACTGAGAATAGAGATACCATTGGTGGTAATGTGATGAAGAGAATACAAAGAAAATTTCTGGGGTTAACCTACACTCTTGTGATATATGACAGCACTGTATGTATATTACTCTGCAACTGCATGTTTTTGAAGTATACCATTAAGAAGGCGACTATGAGTTAGCCTAATTATGCACACCTATGAGTAAGAGAAAAGGAGAGGAGCAAATAAATAATTCAAATATCAGAAAATGTTTAGACCGTCATGGCAGTGTTGACAGCAGTGGTAATATTTGTTTTGTTTTGTTTTATACCAATCAGAATATGTAAATTGGAGAAAGCTGAGCTGTAGAAATTGCACAAGGACTACCTCTCTCAGTCCCTAATGCCACAGGCCAGGCAGTTTCCTGAGGCATATTCTCTAGGGCTCTGGTGGGCTCTGTTTTCACTCACTCTGTTGATAGAATTCTCAGACCCCAGGACACAAAGAAGCTTCAAGTGAATAACTTCGGCAAATGCTTCATCTCTTATTCCTTCTTTTCCCATTTTGCTTACAGTCAGGCATAACCTAAAGGTATGTAAACTTTCTTTTACAGAGCATTTACTGTGTGTCATAGAGCACAGTCCCTTGATATGAGAGAGGAATAACTAACTTATTTATTAGCATTTAAAGGAAACTTTTGACAGTTATTTGAAACTTGATTGTAAATGCTATTGAATTATGGCTATTTTCCCTTTTCTTTCTAGCAACAAACTTCATAGTATATATATATGTGTGTGTATATATGTGTGTGTGTATATATACTATGTATATGTGTATATATACACATATATGTATATAATGTATATATGTATATACACATACATGTATATAATGTATATATAAATATATGTATATAATGTATATATGTATATAATGTATATATGTATATACAAATATATGTATATAATGTATATATGTATATAACGTATATACGTATATAATGTATATACGTATATACACATATATGGATATAATGTATATACGTATATACACATATATGGATATAATGTATATACGTATATACACATATATGGATATGTATATATGTATATAACGTATATGGATATAATGTATATATGTATATACACATATATGGATATAATGTATATATGTATATAATGTATATACGTATATACACATATATGTATATAATGTATATACGTATATACACATATATGTATATAATGTATATACGTATATACACATATATGTATATACACACATATGTATATAATGTATATATGTATATACACACATATGTATATAATGTATATATGTATATACACATATATGTATATAATGTATATAGTGTGTGTGTGTGTATATATATAATGTTTGGGGTTAAATTGGAGCAATGTAGCAATTGCAGTTTCCCCACTGTTAGAAATGATACTTTTTTCCTTTATATTTTGTATCCTCAGTAGATCATTCTCCCAGGATACACTGATAATTATTATAGTCACCCAATATAAAGAATAACCAAAAACATAATAACACACATAAATAGTGGTTAATTATAAGTAAGAAGATGATGGTTAGGTACTTCATAAATGATATAGATAGGCAGATGATAAATTCTATAGACATATAGATACATAGATAGACAGACACATAGATATACATAGATAGATATCTAGATAGATAATTCTGTATTTACCAAATAAATGGGAACAGGAAGCAACTCTGGTTGTTGTCCAGACAAGAATGGTTAATTTATTTTTATTTCACATAAATATTCCAAAAGTGGTGTTTTAATACATCCTGTGACCAAATGCCTGTTTTCTTTAAATGGTGAGGCTTTACCCATAATGGTGATGCAAACATCACCAATAAAAGACAGATTCTGCTCACACATACTAAGTCAAACTCCACAAATGGATCAAAGTTATTAGAATTCTTTCAGTGTCTATCTTCTTATATAGTTTAGATGGTGTGGATGGTGCAAACATTCAGCCAACTTGTTGCCATGAAAAAAATGTATATATTTGAATTTATGCCCATTAAAAATAATAATAAAGGTCACAATATTACTTTACCTTGTATTTGACTTGCAACCGATATACATGTTGGTGTCACATTAATACCATATCCTTCTCCAAGTGCCTATTGGCACAGAATGCATGGGCTATTGATGCTTTATTGAAAATCTGTGCTCTGAATTCCTTTTAGAAGCTTATTTCCCAGATGTTTATTGGAGGCATCTTCAGGACTTACAACCTCATTTTCTCCTATTGTTTGTTATATATATATTGTCCAAGGCCCAGCCTCAGTTTCCCTTTTTCTCTTTCCTGTAAGAAACATTCCATAGCTGAGAGTTGCAAACCCACAGATATCACTCACTCTACTAAATTCATAGCCCCTCCAAATTTTAGAGCTAGCAGAAATCAAGAACTTAACAAAATGCTGATCTAAAGAAGCACTGGCTTCTCCATTACTTTGACTTCTTATCGAATGTCTTAAATGAATGTGTTTAGATTTCATAGTCTCATCTGCTATCCCTAATAAGCTGTAATCTTCTTTATATCTGTGTTACAATTGGAGCATTCATGGTGTGTGTGTGTGTGTTTGTGTGTGCCCATTTGTCTGTGATCACCATGGGAAAAATAAAATTTATAAAAGAAAACATTTGAAAACTCTTCCAGAAACTTATATTTAGTGGGAGCCCGGAAAAATCTGCCCCAACACACAAGAACTCTATTGGTTCTTATCCCTTTCAAGAGGGCTAAAAAGGGGAAGAGAATTACCATTCCTGATAGACAGGTGTAAAAATATGGAAAATGTATTTACAAAGTTCGCATGGCCCAAAACTGCAAACTTGGCTAATAGTATATGAACAAGGCTATACAATTGGTAAGAGAAAATAGTAGAGGGTACGTTTAACTTGGTCTTAAAAATATTTAACAATTTATAGTATGTTTATGACATCTCATTATAAGGCTTGATAATTCTAATTGCCTTTCTGGGCCCCCTTAGATACTTCCTATAGTTTACCTATGGGTTGAGATCCTGAGTGAAACTTAAAACCATGTATTTCTCCCAGCGTTAGGGCTACAATAAAATGTAAATGTATATGGGGGGCTTCTGTGTTGGGAAAAAGTTGATATAACAGCTGGTTTATGAAAAGCTATTGTTTTACACCATTTAAGTAGAAAAAAAAATTCCTATGGTCTGAAATTGTATCTGCACTTTTAAAGAAATGGGGAGTACACTCATCTACCCAATAAAGTGGTCACATTTAGGGAATTACTTTATAATTTTTGGTTTTACATTTTACTATTATTTAAAAGGCTCATAATTGGTCTAGGGAGTAAAAGTCCTCTTGATAAAGTGATAACACAAAGGAATCATTAATTACTCAACATGTACTTGCTTGACATACGTTTTGTGATCAAATAATAATAGTGATTTCCTTCGATAAAAAATAATAATTACCTTTTGCCTTTAATTTCAAACATAAGCTGTGAACCAAATACTGGAGAATTTTTTCAAGTGGCATAAAAAACAGTTTATGTCTGCTTATCTGCTGTGAAAGTTGTATGATAAAAAGATACAACACATACTATGCAAAATTTAAATGTGAACAAATTAAGAACAAAGTTGTAATGGATATTTATCTTTCACTGAGGTTTTTTTTAAAGCATAATTATTAGTGTTTTTTTAAAAACTATAGTTGAGATACTTATCAAATATTATTATTGGGTATACTATATTTTTAAAATTTTCCTAGAAAATGAAATGTTTTATTTAAATGTTTTTGTGAATAATATTCAGAACTTCATGCCATAATTTTCCAGAGAAGTTGCTGACACTTAGGTAGCACAAACTCTAACCTGCTCAGGTTCTTTAATGATTATGTTTAGGGGTAATTTTTGTGGCAAAGTTGTAGGGATTCACATTCCCTGTTCAGCACATAATTGCAACAGCTGAGGGGTTAGGAGGTCGCCACTCAGTGGAATTTGGCACCCATTAGCACTTTTATTTCATGGGAGAATGAGTCCACAGTCAAGGGGATCAAGTTGCTGAAACTTGAAAACACGTATGTACGGATATATGCAGTCACTCACACTTGGCCACAACTTAAGCAAACTAAAGAAACTAATAGTAAAGCCAATTTTCCGTGAAAAAAACAAGCTCACATGAGCATATACAAAAAAAGCTTCATACCTGCTGTGCAAACCACAGAAAGCATTTTGTGCTCAAAATATGCCACTTTTACAGATTATTTGTTTCTCTAATGTTAAGCAACATAATAACTTAAGTGTTTGGTTACTAGATTTGACCACTGGCTCTTTTGTGAAAGCAAATGAGTATGACTTGGAGTTAACCTTACAGGAGGCCATCATATTATACTCTAGTTAACAATGGCTTTCTGCATACGTGCTACAAGTCCATCAAATCGATGGCCATCTGTGCGTACTAGAGACACAGAGTACCAACAGACTGAACCTGAAACTTGTTATTCAGGGCCCACCTACTCTACAGCTACCAAAATATATTTTTTAAAGTAAAGGCCACAGCACAAAGTAGGAAACCTGTTAATACTATCTAGCATTAATTCTGTATTCGAAGGATAAAGTCGACCCAGATTCAAATTCTAAATGGTTAATGCTCCCAGACACTTACAAAAAGAAGTAGATATTCTAATAAACTAAAACATCTGTAGTAAAAATATCAGTATACTCACAGACTTAAAAATACTGTTCATTATGTTGCAGAATTAGCTACTTTAACTCAACTGCCAACTATAACCTCCAGCAACAACCACTCATAAAACAAATCATCAATATTTGCACACACAAAAACAAAACATGTCAATTCTGATGCCATTTTTCTATATTTTGTCAGGGAGAAGGGAATAGAAAAAGTGGTTGAGGACTAAAAATTCTTTTAAATAACAAACCAGAGTTGTAATTCAAAAGCTTGTGTCTTTGTAAAGATTACATTGTCATCTAAACAAAATTATAATACCAGACAGTAATCAGGAAGAATCGAAGGACAGGCAGTTGTGTTCACTCTTCCAGCAAATAATCACTTGCACATCATTACTACTCTATTCTTCCAACAAGCATGACAGAAAGTAGCATCATGACAGAGATCATTGTACTGAAAGAACGTCTTAACCTTCTCTGTGGTTCACTGCTGCCTTAAATTTGAAAAAAATAAGAGAAGGGCTGGGGAAGAACTTACTTGCGGTTTGAAGTTTCATCTTTAGTCCATGTAAGATTATGCAGCAATTTTTCTTGCCAAGGCTGCCTCTTGCACATCCCTTTAAAGAGAACCAATGCTCATAATCCAGTTCCAAGACGATTCATTCACATGTTCCACCTCTTGTTTCTGTGAGGCATTAATATCCACTCTCATATCATCAAGAAAATGTTACTAGGAAAATTTTTTAAAAAGTAAAACACTTCAATATGTTAACTCAGAAAGCATACCATCATTCTCCACGTTCTGAGATATATGCCACCTGCCTTAGTTACCACAAGCAACTAACACTAAGCTGCTAGCAGGAATCTGTCTGCCCTCTTTATCTGTCGCTATTAGCTCAGCACGTTGATTCAGTGGCACTGAAGCAACAGCAATTAGCTGTCTTGCTTCTCGCAGCACATGCAGGAGACAGCTGAGTGCGCTAAACCACACTCTGACTGGTGAGCTCTTTACCCCAATTAGTAGCAGGTGCTACAGCTCAAAAGACAAATTGATGTCCACTGATCATCGGTACTGGCTGCTTTATTGTACTGTTTTCGTCAGCCTGTCTGATGATTCTCTGTTCTGTTTTGTGTGGTTGTTTTTACTGTTTTAGTTCATCAGTACTAAGACGTTTAGCCACTTACATTCAATAACAATATCGTTGACGAGACAAAATAATCTCTTAAGCTTTTTTTATCATTTTCTCTCTCTCTCCTTAAATCTGCCCTCCTATACAAAGCCCTCCGCATCTTTGGGGCATAAAAACAAACCAAAAAAAAAATTTCATAACTTCACACATTCTATAGGAGCCAAAAGTACTCTTTAGATTTTTACAAACACATGTGACTGGTACCATATAAGGGTTTCGTGAAGAAATATACTATACAAAACATTATAGCATATTTCTTAAACATTGTAATATATGAAATCTCCAAAACAAAGTTTTACAGATGGACAGGTAAACTAGTAAAATACAATTATATCATATAAATCAGAGAAACATTTCTTAAGGAATCTATCTTGCATAGTATTTATTTCAATTCCATATTAAATTTCACCCATGTATTCACCTGAGCATATGAGAAGGAAGGATCTAGAAACAAGCAATTTAAGAACATATTTTAGTAGTGATTGTGACAGAGCAAATATACTGAGATTGGTTGAAAATGGCAGGTGAAGAGTATCACAGACAAAAATCCCCCAGAACACGTGTTTTCTTAATGAACCATGTGGATTATTTGCTAGGATGATACATTAATTCTATTTAAGAAGAAAAAGCACACCATGCCTCCAGAAATGTTGCCATATTTATACACAAACATTTGCAGAAAATAAAATCTCATTTAAAACAAAATGGACTTATCTTGCAGGCTCAGTTTTCCAGAGGGAGGGAAAAATCTTTAAGAATATGGAAAAAATCTGAGGTGAGCCAAATATGTTATAAATTTTAAGCATTAACACGTGTAGGAGTAAATCAGATAATTATAGATGAACCCCTTGAGCCTCAAGTGGAACCCATTTGTTTTTATTTTATGTACCACTGAAACAAACTAAATTACTTGCTTCCTTAAAAACACAGATCAGTGGGAGTCAATGAGGACTTGTAATAAATGAATACATTATACAGTTGTTAGAATTGATATCTTTAGATTTTAAAATTGATGTGTTAATAAAGATAACTTTATTGATACATGTTTAAACAATGTGCATATTTTGTGTGAAAAGATATTTTTTGTTCATTTCACTAAATGTCTCATGTGTGGAGCAATCCATACATTGATATTTGTTAAATAGAGCAGCTGGTATTATAAGATTGTTTCCGTAACCATAAGAATTATTAAGCGTAGTTATTTTGACTAATGACAATTCAGCCTCATTCGTGGTAATTATAACTTTGATGACACATCAGAAATGTAGCTAGAAAATAGAAAATTTTATCCCTTCCTAATCTTCTTTCAGCAATTAAATTATTATTAATTGAACGCTTGTCAATGACAACAGCTAATTTTCATTTTCTAAAGTAAATTACAATATCTAGTTTTCAGAAAAATATATTTAATTAAATGTGAAAAATGCAATATTTACTGCAGGATGAATAAAGTTAAGTTTTAACCAGTTTGAAAACACAGTAAGCAAAATGGAATCACTGAAATATTTACTACTAGAGATGATAATTTCTTTGAAAAAAAATGTTGTATAATATTCTCGCCCCTCCCCTGCATTGTAAAGTCCACTTGAAGCCTACTCTAAATAGGACATTTAACGGCCTTTTTTCTCTTAAAATATATCATGAACGTTCACTTCTATAAACACATATAGGTTCAAATTATCATCGATGTTTCATTGTATGTATGTGTGCGTATTTTCTTTAACAAAATACCTATTTTTTGACAGATAGATTCTAATTTTAATATATTTGTAGAATCCTGGTTTAAGACCCTTAACTTTCTGAACTTCTTTGATCAAGGTCCTGGGTTAAGGTGCCTGGGGAGGAGTGGGTTGAAGTACCATGTGATTAGCTTGTGAGCCTTTGTGCTCTGGCTTAGGGGTGCGTCTGAGGAAGAGGCACCTTTTTTTTTTCTTTCCAAAAAAGGCAACACCATGCTATCCACTATTTACTTGTGTAAAGATGTTTTCTCTAAAATTCAGAGAGGTGCATGTGGACTAGACACACTGCGTATACAGAGTGGTCTGTTACATGAGAGAGGAAATGTAGACTGCCAACCACAAAGCCTGATACACAAGAGTTGCTCTTTAAATCATAGCAGTCAATCATAGATACATGAAATTAGGTTTAGTTTACTTTAAGACGGAAAGAGGTTGTATTACCTCACCTGTTAGGTGCTTTAGAAAGATTTTGAACATTGACAACATTAACATTTAAAACATTTAAACATTGATGATTACAATTTTATTTAAAAAATTTTTAAAGTCACATATACAGTTTAAAAATGAATCATTAAATCTATCAATAGAAAAATGGATATATAAATTTCATTACATAACTTTAAGGATAGTTATCTAACTCTTTAAGTACTAATTATGAAACATATTAAAAAGTGGCAATAAATAAAATAAGCTATCAAATTTTTAAAGCCGAAGACAAATAGTATGCATTCCCTGTTAATAACTGCATTCAAATATGTCCATATTCATAAATACTGACAATGCCATGATGAATATAAATTGATGATTATTGCAGAGACCATGCTGAATCGTTCCCTTATGTCTGTTTTCATGGATTTTTAGTTCTTAAGTTCCTTTTTAGCACCATCTTCTTGTCATTCACCTCCCCTTCCAAAAATTAAAAAAAATTGAGTATGTTTAACAGATATTTGCTTGCTCATGTTGGTTCACAAATACATATTTTATGTGTTATTCTAAATCTTCATCTAATTGTATTAGGATTTTGTGAGAATTTTTCATAAAAATATGTGTTTTTCACAAAAAATTAGCCAGGCGTGGTGGCAGGCACCTGTAGTCCCAGCTACTCGGGAGGCTGAGGCAGGAGAATGGCGTGAATTGCAGTGAGCCGAGATCACGCCACTGCACTCCAGCCTGGGCAACAGAGCAAGACTCCGCCTCAAAAAAAAAAAAAAAGTGTTTTTTACATTCCACAAAGCAATGATATAGAAACACATAATGCTCTACTGTATGCCAAAAATTAGCTACATCCTACACACAGCTGTGAAGATTACCATAAACATTTGTATTCATGCCAGTTCATCTGTGCACTGGTATTTAATGAACAATGAAAAGCAAATGTCTAGTCAAAGATACAAACTTCCTTTTTCTGTATTTAGTTTTTTTGGAATCTTGACTTGTTTTAATAGTAGGTATATATATACAGAGTTTACCAGCAAGAGAATTAAAATACTGTTTATGCCATTGTCTTACTCTGGCAAATTTATATATTAACTAAATATAATATTTCTTATAGGCATTTGACTCCAGTGTTTTGGTAGGGAACATTTCAAAGTATCAGGTTAAATACAGCAAACCAATACTAACTCATATATTATTCTCAAATATATGTCTTTGAGAAAGCAAGGCATAAGAGGATTTTGTCTATCCTTCCAGGATGAGGGATGAGTCCTTGAGTCAATAGGAACTGCAAAGTACAAAGAGGTAGAGAAGGCATTTTTTTTAACCCAGATTAAAGCTTTACTGAATGAAAGCTTCTGCAGTATTATCAAAATAGCCTTGCTCATTACAAGCAGTGTCTCACCAAGTTGCCTGGGATCAAGTCATTGTAGACTTATTATTGTGCAGTCATTTAAAGTTGAGATTCAAAGCTGTTAGGTATAGTCACAATAAGACCTTAACCAGGGATTTGACAGCTGGAGAGCCATCTGTATTTACACCAATAAGTCTTCGTCATGATTTCATGTTGCATAGCTTTATTTTTTATTCTGACACCCTTTTATTGTAAAAATTCAAGGTAGACATAGTTAATTTAGTTTCTTGCCAGCAATATCTACTTTCACTTTTTTTTAACCCTAGCACTTACCTGTTTTATAGTGACAATCTGAGGGATAAGACAGTATAATCTTTATTTACTACTTGTCTCTGCTGAGTTCCCAACAGGCAGACTATTATTTGAGAAAAGCAATTTGGGATATACTACAGTAGCTTAAGGGCAATGCTCCAAGAAATAACTAATTTCATAAAATTATAGCTGTATAATAAATATACAATGTGTTTAGTAAAATATGTAAAGATGTTGAACTGTTCACATCATCTTTTAAAATATAATTCTTAAAGAGTATTAAATTTAGAGCAAGAAACTCATTTCTATGCATTTCTTTTTGGCTTTCAAATAGGGACTATTTCTATGCTTGAGTGAGATTAGGTATTATAAAGTCAAATTATTTCAATATTTCATATAATCTAAAATTATTTGAAACCTGGAAAATAAAACTAAAGAGAAGTGCAGATAATATTTGTAAAATACTTTTTTTAATTTAACATATTTATTATTTAAAGCTATTTTATACTTTCCTTAGGGATACTTCTGGTATTTTCCTAAGGAGAAAAATTTAGACTTTACAAAATAGTTTAATTGGTTTAAACAGAAAAAAAAAACAGACTACATACGTTACCTCTTCACAATTCCAGTTCTTATATGCCGGATGTGTTAGTATTGTATTGTTGTATAACAAATTATCCCAATTTTAGTAGCTTGAAGCAACACACATTTATTATCTCAAAGTGTGTGAGTCAGAGGTCCAGGTCGGGGTCTCACAGGCTCTAATCAAGGTATTGGCTGGTCTGAGTTCTCTTCTCGAGGCTCAGCTGGGGAAGAATTCAGGTTGTTTGGAAAAAAGTCATTTGGTTATGACTATATGACTGAAGGATCTGGCTTGATTTTTTTTTTTTTTTTTTTCCTGAGACAGAGTCTTGGTCTGTCACCCAGGCTGGAATGCAGTGGTGTGATCTCGGCTCACTGCAACCTTTGCCTCCCGGGTTCCAGCAATTCTCCTGCCTCAGCCTCCTGAGTAACTGGGATTACAGGCACCCGCCACCACGCCTGGCTAATTTTTTTGTATTTTTAGTTGAGACAGGGTTTCACCATGTTGGCCAGGATGGTCTTGAACTCCTCACCTCGTGATCCGCCCGCCTCAGCCTCCCAAAATGCTGGGATTACATGCGTGAGCCACGGCGCTTGGCCAACATAATTATTTAGGTATAATTCTTGAAAGCAAAAGCATTGGCGTCAGAGGTCAAGGCATCAGAGGTTAAGTTAAATTCTTTTCTCAACCCTTATTCTGCATAGAAGACAGTAAGTAATTTAATATTGATAAGTTACAGTTGCATCACCTGTAAAACTCAGGTATTATTTTCTATCTCATAGTCTTGCTCTGTTAATTAAATGAAAAAGCATATTTCATTTGAAGCTTTGCACAATATATTTTAGTAATTCCACTAACTAGCTCAGTGTCCAGAAGTTAGTAAGTACTCAATAAATATTTAATGAAACAATACATATTTGCTCTGAATATTAATTTCCATAGAGTATGGGAAAGCTGAAATGAGGTTTCGGTTTTTAAATATGAAACATGGCAATGAAACAATCAATTTCCTCCTGTCTGCTTTTCAGAGAATGGTGGTATTGATTTGCAGAATTGCTAGAAAAGATGTCTCCCTACTGTCCATCCTACTTTCTTAAAGCCAGCTGAAGGCATAGTTTTGAGAATGGACATTTATCTTGTCCTGGTAGTGACTTGGTCATTTTTATTTAATTACTTAATATAAGGACTGGTTGTGGAAGAGAGAGGTGGTAGGAATTTTTAAAAAGTAAGTGAATGTATATAGTTCATAGTAAGATGAGTGAAGATCAACTAGGGACAAGGAGAAGTAGATAATTAAGTTAGAAAAAAAGTATAAAACTAAGAAGTGTGGAGAATTTTAAATGAAACACACATATACTTCTTTCTCTGAATTTCAAGAAAAGGTGGGAGAAAATATCATTATAAAGAATGTGTATGGTTTGTAAGTGAAAATGTACAATATGAAAGCACTAAGGCTATCCCTAGCTATAAGGCAGATTATGAGAAAACAAAGCAATTTGCCAGAAAGTAAAGTACTCAGATTTTGATTTTCAATTTTATGTTATGTTAAAAATTTGAACTTAAACAATTTTTGAATTTTATAATTCAGAACTTTTTTTACCAAATATGTTATTAGTAATGTTTGACTATGTTTAAAAAAGCAATCTAGGAATGAATGCAAGAGTTTAGTTTGAATGTTTATTTTCCTGCTTTCTTTGATGTGTTGTTGAATTTATCTTCTAAATGATAAAAGAAAAAAATATTTAGCGTCTACTGTGTGCCAGGAGCTATGAATGGTGATTTTAAATATGCCATCCATTTCACTGCTACCAGGTAGGCACAGATTTCGCCCCTCTGATTAATTTTACTTCTGAAAATGTCTGCATGAATCCCTTCATTTAAGAGGTGTTGAAAGTCTGTTAACCTTACATTCTATCTGATACGGTAAGCATGAAATAAAATACTCCATTTTGGAACATTAGCTATAGTTGCATTGGTGTGTTAATATTTTTCAAAAAATGACAGCAAACATTTCAGGCATCTTTACAAGGTTTATTGAAAAATTTCCACTCAGGATATAGTGAGTTTTGAATAGCATACATTATATGAATTCTTATTTTGTGTTTTGTAAATCAGGGTCAAGATTTCATTGTGAGAAACAAGGTTTTCTCAAATAACTTTTGAGGTGGTGGTAACTTGAATGGAAGATATTGTGTAACTAAGAAAATGCCAAAGCAAAGAGCTTTGTGCTTATGAAATAAGCTGTGTGCTTATGAAATAAAATGTGTGTTTAGTAAATAGTTGCCATTTTGATGTAGATTGTATTTTCTTTAAGATAAATACATATATATATCAAAGCAGTTTCTTAGAATTCATGATTATTTTAATCAAAGAAATAGCTGTGCATTGTTTTCAAAAAAGAACATTAAATTGTGAGTATAATGAAAAAAACACATTTCTGCCTCTTTAGTCAAGTTTTCATATACAACTTTGTTAAACCCTTTTTTGTGATGTTTCTTATTTTAGTTATTCATATACTTTTAAATAACATGCTTATGTTGTTATCTTTTGATTTATTGATTCAAGTTATTGTTTTCTTCCTATTATACTACTTAACATTTGGTTCTTTTATACCATCAGCACAGTTTTTATGCTACCCCAAGTTCTAAGCACAGTAATATATATATACATACATATATATAAATTATGGTTACTTTACTACAACATGCAAAAATAGATTGTGGTTTTATTTTCCAATTTTTTGTTTTTGTATCATTAATTCATGCCTTTTTCAACTTACTTTGCTGAACCTGTATCTTTAATTTTTTTTGAGACATTCCACAGATCATGATAGTCAATAAATTTTTTTAAGTCTTCAGAAATGCTGGCCACTAAATTCCATGATTTTCCAGAATGGCAGTCCTCCTTTCAGTGGTTTTAAGACTCAGACTTATACTGCCTCATTGCCTCTGGGTGGGTGTATAAAATCAACTTCTCTCTAGTATCCCAGAGCCGCCAGAGATATTGGAAATAGAGAGTTGACTTTCAATGCTTTTTTGCAGCAAAATGGGAGTGGAGGCTCAGCTACTTCATATCCCTGACACCAAGGGTGGGGATAAAGCGCAGTGCTGACTAGCCTAGACTTGCAACACAGTTTTCAATCTCATTGATGCCCAGGTGGGGATGAAGGTTCAGTTCCACTGAGCCCACTGACATTGGGTGGTGGTGGTGACGTGGAGTAGTGGAGTGAAGCCTACAATTGACAAGATCATCCTCATATTGCCTCCTTAATTAAGTCAGCTTGGTACTGGGTAGGAATAGAGGCTCACCTAGCTCACCTGGTGGTCCAGGTGGAGGACTCTGCTAACAGCATGATATGGGTAGAAGTTGAGGGTGGGGGACTCTACATCCTCCTTCTTTCTGGTGGTGAATGAGATATAAGATCCCACCCTGCTAGTGATCAACCTGGCTATGTTACTGTATTTGTCAGGGTTCTGAAGAGATACAAAATGAATAGGAAATTAGATAGATGATAAATAGGTTACCTATTTGTCTGTCTATCTGTAGATAGATAGACAAGAAATTGTCCCAAGCAATCACAGAGAATGAGAAGTCCCTAGATCTGCAGTCAGCAAGCTGGAGATCCAGGAAAACTGATGGTATTGATCCAGTCCTAGTTCAAGCCTGATGGTAAAAGATTCATGTCCCAGCTTGAAGACAGGTAGGGAGAGCAACTTTTGTTCTGTTCGGGCCTTCAGTGGTTTAGATAAAGCCCATCCACACTTGGGTCGTCAATCTGCTTTACTCAGTTTACCAACTCAAATGTTAATGCCGTTCAGAAACACCTTTACAGACACACCCAGAATAATGTTTAACCAAGTATTTGGGTATCTTATCGCCCAGTCAAGTTGACACATAAAACCATTCATCACAACTCCCTGAGTAGATGAATTTAGTGGCAGCTACCTGCTTTCTCAGAAGCAAGGTTGTCATTTGTGAAAAATCAGCTTCCTACTTGACATTGCTGAAGCCACTAGTGGGGTAGAGATGGTGCAATTTTTTCCCTTGGTATTTGGCTGGAGTAGGCAAGTATTGCCCAAAACTTTGTCTGTTTTTAGGCCAACCTTTTTCAGGTTCTTTGGTTAGAGTAAAGATATTTTTCTTGGAGCTTTTTGGGCCTGCATCTGTTTGCCATTCCATGTTGGAGCCCTGCCCCAGATTATGGGCCAGAATAAGGAAACCCAGAGGGCTCACTGCCATGTTGTTGTTGGCCCTTAGGTCTCTAGCCAGTCCACCTTCTTCTTTCTACTTCTCAGGGTCATTTTATGCTCATTAATTATGTTGTGTACAGGGTTTTTGTGTTGTAACAGGAGGGGCTTCTTAATGAAATCAGAAGTCTTCCTAATGCACATTGTAAAGGTGCTACTCTACCTGCTCTGTGGAAATAGTCAACAGGTAGATGAGAGCAGAAATGAGGAATTAAGGGGCCAAAGCAATAATTTAGGCACAAAGAAATGGTGGCTCAGCCTAAGGTATTAGCAGTGCGGTGGTCAGAAGTGGTTTTGATTCTGAATACATTTTAAAGATAGAATCAACATAATGTATTGATGGCTTAAATGTGAGATGTGAAGTAAAGAGAGAGATTGGATGACTTCAAGGTTTTTAGAATTGTTACTGAGATGTGAAGACTAACATGAGCTTAGAAAGGCAAATTAAGATTTTGTTTTTAAACATGTTGCGTTTGAGATGAATATAATGCATACAAATTAGATAACCCTGCAAGTTTAGAGCTTAGAAGAGAAGTTGGGCTGGATATAAATTTTAAGAAAAGAAAAGGTCTGTCTGTGGATATTAAATTTTAAGAAAAGAAGAGGTCAAGGTTTCTAAGGGACCGTGATTCTATAAGGGATTAGATTATCCAGTTTGAATTCAACTTCAAACTCAGTGACCCTTTGAGTGAATTATTAATGCAATTCTACTCTCTCTACTGCAATCTTACTTCCACCTTTACTATTTTTCTGAGATGCCGCATACCAGTTGTCACCAATGACTTGCTAAAGTCAGTGGAAGATTTGACCTATCTGGATTACTTGATGTTGCTGAATTTTACCTCATATTTCTTTTATTTTAAGAAAAGAAGAGCTCTGGGCCCTTGAAAGCTTATAAGGATCAATTGTATCAAATACCATTAGTGATTCCAGAATAACAGGAACTGATAAATAATTACTGGTTTCAAAAATGGAGGTCATTAGTAAACATGAAAAGCAGTTCAGATGCTGTTAGGATTGAGAGATAATTGGCCTAGGAATATTTCGAGTATTTTGGTTGTTGTTATTGTTATTATTTTTGTTTGTAGGTCTTAATATTTTTCTCTCAAGATCTCTTTCTTATTCTCTAAGTCATTTCCTTTTTTAAAATTCTATTTTCTTATCTTTGTGAGGATATTTACTATAATCATGTTTATTTTAAAGCAGTTTTATTTGGCTACCTCTCTATTATTTCCTCTCCCCATTCCCACCTTTTATTTTTTATTCTGGTTTATTTTCCATTTTTGGGGTTTCAGGTTTTATTCAAAGAGGCTGATTAATCCTGCTTCTCCATTCACATTAAATTATTAGTTGAGTATCTAGGCTATGGAAACTTATATATCTTCACGTGTAATTGTTTAATGTTTCTTATTTTTCATGTAACTCTCTGTGGGTGGATTTTATGTCAACAGGATCTTGGGGCTGGGGGAATGATCTGCAACACGTGGCTTCCGAGCTCGCCCTGAAAGTTTGTTACTCCAGACAAGTTTTGGGGGGGATAAAATAAGCAGCCTGCAAAGAAGGTTTCATGAGTCAAGATAGGATGGGATGTGGCACATGTGCCTTCTCACTTGCCTTTGTCTAGAACTCAGTCACATGGCCAAGCTTAACTATTGAGAAGTTGAGACAAGTACTTTTGCTATGTTCCTAAGAGATGAGGGAAACACATATTTTTTAAACATATATATGGGTGTATATATATGTAAATATTTGCATGTGTAAAAATATATATGTGTGTGTGGATTTTTAACAGATAGTTGTCAGTATCACTAGTGGCTGGGCACTGAAATGCTCTTTGGAAATCTTCTGTGTGTGAGCAGAGCTTGTCAGTAGGTGGACGTTCCTGTACTCAAGCAGAGAGTTGGCCTTTCTTTCTTTGACTTAAATTCTGGTGGCTCTCTGACAGTTTCTTCTCTTATGGGGAAGTAGAAGGCTTAGGGAAAAATTGCTCGGAACTTGGGGAAGGAGCCCTCTAATTTACCTGTGCCTTTATTTAATATTTTAACTGACACCACCAATCTTTCTTGCTTTTCATGCTACCCTTATTTTTTAAGTTTGTCATATGTTCTCCAGAGGCAATTTGATAGTATATGTTATCCATACTCACCCAATTTTGCCATTTGCAATGTGATTTTTTTGTATTCTGCTTTAAATAATTATGACCTTCCATCTACTTTCAAATGTTAAGAAACTTGCTGAATCACATCTTTGCTTTTATCACATTTCTTTCCTGTGGTTTAATGCTTTTTATAAATTTTAAACTGAGGTATGTGGAAGAAAACAAATAAGTACTTTGGTCAATCTAAAATCTTAAACTCACACATTTGCACTTCAAAATTAGGAAAAGGTGATTTGTGGGATGATTGATTTATAAATAGTTGCATTTAAACATGGAATTTAAATATCAATATGCTTATTGAATATCTTAATGTCATGATATCATAAATATGCCAATTTTCACTGTAAAACTGTGATTATGATTGTTTCTGAGGAAATATTTGGTTTTGAACCTAAGTATACATTAATTGCTTGTCAGTGAATTATATTTTTAGCTACTGAGTCACTCAAGCCTCTGTCTTTTGCTTAAAGCACACACACACACACACACACAGAGCCAGGCTTACCATCACACTCATCTCCGCTGCAGTGCAATTTAATATTGAACATAGATGTTAGGACATAGCAGGAGGAAAGAATAAGCTGTTAGACAACTCATCAGGAAATTCTCTCTCCTGCAGCTTCTCAGCAAGTCATAGGGTGAAAATTTGACAAGGGACAAAATAGAAACAAGATTTTTGGATGACTTATAATATTCACACAGAGTATGTCTTTAAGGATTTTTGTTTATGTTTTTACTTTGGTGTTGGTCATATCAAAGACATTCTTGTAAATGTTATGATATTGGTTGTCAAATGAATTTTAAATATGAATGTTTAGGAAGCCATTCACTATGTTAGATGTACTTATGTTTTCTCATAGAAAAAATTAGCCATGATTCCTGAGACATTCAATGTTACTCCTTATCCTGTGTAGTTAGTATTAGTCTCACAGGGAATATAAATATCTTCTTTGAAAGTTGTTGTTATTGTTCCTATTATTATTGGATATCATATTATTCCTATATGAATAGGAAATGACCAAGTTTCTAGGGGACCTTGATCCTATAAAGAATTAGATTCATAAGTTTGAATTCAACTTCAAACTCAATGACCCATTGAGTGAATTATTAATGCAATTCCACTCTCTCTACTGCAATCTTGCTTCCACCTTTACTATTTTTGTGAGATGTCCCATACCAGTTGTCACCAATGACTTGTTAAATTCAATGGAAGATTTGACCCATCTGCATTATTTGCTATTGCTGACTCTTCCCTCATCTTAGAATCGCTCCTCTGCCTTCTTCTACATAGCATAACTTTCAACTTTTGTTTATTTTTTGTTTATCATTATTTGTATTTTAAATCTTATTACCGAAGACAGATTTTAGGTTTACTTTCAAGCTGTTCTTACTCTAAGTATATCTCATATGTTAATGTTCTCAGATATACTTTCTTTTTTTTTTCCACTCCAGCCTTCCATATTACTTCTGATTTATTTTATCTACTGTTAAATTCTTAACTAATTTCTGTCTACAGAAGATAGCTAAAATTGTATCTCTGACATCTCGAAATTTTATTCCATAGCTCAGACCTGCATGACCAACTGTCTCTTGGAACTTTCATTTGGATATTCCATGGTTATTTCAAATTCATAAAGTGTGAAACTAAGTTCATGATCTCTTCTCCATCCCTGCTTCCTAACCTCTGATTTTTCTTCCTTATAATCTTATTTCATCGGCTAATAACAACTAATATCATATTACAAGCTTAAAACCTATATATCAGCCTTGTTTTCTCTCTCTTTGTTTCTGCTCATATTTTAAATGCTATATATTTTTTCCTGTTAACTCTATCCCCTTGATAGCTTTAGAGTCAAACATTTCCTCCCGTATTTTCCTTAAATTTCTTATTATTTTTCACCTGATGCTCACCCTTCCTGTTTTTTGTTTCTCCCCTTCCTGTGCCTCTCTTCTTCTTTCTTACTTTGTTTTCTCTACAGTGCTGCCAGTCTTATGATGTCATTGCCTTGCTAAGATATTCCAACTTTTCTCATGCTGTTTATTCATGCTCTCTCGGATACTCTCTTTCTGCCTAAATAAGTTTATTCAAAAGAGAAGATAAGTAAATTTATTGTTCTAACTAATTGAAAACCTAGTGGTATGTAAATGGCTTTCTCCTTCTAAGAAAAAAAACGTCTTCAACTTTTAAATTCAGAGGTACATGTGCAGCATGTGCAGGTTCCTTACATAGGTAAATGTGTGCCATGGTGGTTTGCTGCAGATATGCATACCATCACTTAGGTATTAAGCCCAGCATCCATTAGCTATTCTTTTTGATGCTCTCCCTGCCCCCACCCCTTGGACAGGACGCGGTGTGTGTTGTTCCCCATGTGTCCGTGTCAGTTCCCACTTTAAATGCTTGCTTTTCTGTTCCTATGATAGTTTGCTGAGGATAATGGCTTCCAGCTCCATCCATGTCCCTGCAAAGGTCATGATCTCATTCCTTTTTATGCTGCATAGTATTCTATGGTGTTTATGTACCACATTTTCTTTACCCAGTCTATCACAGATAGGCATTTATGTTGATTCAATGTCTTTGCTATTGTGAATAGGGCTGCAGTTAACATATGCATGCATGTGTCTTTACAGTAGAATGATTTATATTCCTTTGGATATATACCCAATAATAGGATTTCTGAGTCAAATGGTATTTCTGCCTCTAGGTCTCTGAGGAATCACCACCCTGTCTTCCACAATGGTTGAACTAATTTACATTCCCACCAACAGTGTAAAAGCATTGCCTTTCCTCCACAACCTCACCAGCATCTGTTGTTTTTTGACCTTTTAGTAATAGCCATCCTGAGTGGAATGAGATGTTATCTCATTGTGGTTTTGATTTGCATTTCTCTAATGATCGGTGATGTTAAGCTTTTTTTTCATATGTTTGTTGGCCGCATGTATGTCTTGTTTTGAGTGGAGCTTCTGCACAACAAAAGAATAAGACAAAATTTTAAGATGATTTTTCCAAGCTATAATTGTATTATACATTCTGAATGTAATTATAATACAAGGAATGTCTTAAATTATTTATTTTACAAAGATTTTACTTTTACATATTGCAAAATATGTTTGAACATGAACATTACAAGTAGTAAAACATGCCTGAGAATACGCATTTAATGGCTCTTCCTAAATTAACTTACTTAAGCTTTGGAATGTAGCCAAAGAGCCAATAAAACACAAGTAACTATTTAAATTTATGAAATATTGTATAGCTATAAAAATATGTATCTTTCATTTATTTGAGGTTTGTAAATTTCCATTTCTTTTATATATTCCTCAATAGCTTATAAAACAGACAAGAGGAAAAATTATTATCTGAGTAGACTCATGGGTGGCTTCTCTGGTAGATGTTTTCCATTTAACAGCTGACATTCATAGCATGGTTTGCATTGCACTTAATTCCACCAAATACTTATAAAGAATTCAAATCCTCTCTCTTTTGCAACGTGGCACAATAAGGTAGATTTTTAAGCTTGACTTCTGCTGAATTTACATATACAGATACTTTTCACTTATGAATTTACATTCAGATAGTGATACTGATCATTCTTAATGCTTAAGCAAATAAAAGATGCCTTTGGAAAATTTTAAATGGAAGTGTGAATATAAATCAAACCTCAACCTGTCCTGCCTGCTGAGTTTAAATATTAGTATAAGGAATATTTGTAATTATGCCTAATTTGTACTTATTAAAATAAATGTCTGTTTGCTTGGTGTTTTTTTTGCATTGGCAATTTTGTTAAACTCTAATCCCTCTGGAGTTTGAGGAATTACTACTAGCATGCAAAATTTTTCATAATGTCTGAACCAATTCAAGCCTAATGATAAAATTTACTTAAAAAATAAAGCTGTATATTTTCATCACTCAATTCTGACTGGCTTGAACCATTGGCTTTTAGAGTGATTTGTCTTATGGTAATAACCTTGAAATGATGGTTTGGGAAAATAACTTATATTATCAAATGTCTAACTAAAAGATATTCAGTTACACCCTGAAACAAAGAATAAGAAGACATAAATATGTTTTTCTTCAAACTGATCACTTTGACAACATGATTTCTGTAAAGTCTCCAACAGATTTGACAAAGCTAAGCCTATCTAAAAGAGTTTATTTTCCTCCTTTCTCTCTGCCAACATCTCTCAAAGCACAAACAGATAGACATTTCACTTCAGATAGAGTTAACAAATATTGGGGATATTAAAGCAGTGTTCTGGCAGAAATAGACCATGAAGGTTAAATTATTCTCAGGCAGATGAAGTACCTGTCTGGTTCTTGATGAGTGTGTCAATAGTGTGGTAGGCTACCAAGACAGATGAGAAAGGGGTAAGCATGGCATTTCATAATATCAAGAACAGATGTAATTTGAAAAAGTTCCCAAGTAGATAAAAATATGGGCACACCGATATCATCTAATACTTTTGCAAAAGCCAACTGGCTATCCTAAAAGCAAAATCTAAAAATTATTAAAATATTGTAGAAGGACACATATTTAAAGTAAGTAAATGTTAAACAATCAAAATTCAGGAAGGGCAAAATAAGGGCAGCTCTGGGGGTCTAGTGAAGAGGAACTCATGAGCATATGTTTGGATAATTTCTGTTGTGATTAAGTAACTTCATTTAATTTCCCTCTTTGTAAGTTTCTAGAGCATTATCCAATTGGTTAATTGTTTCCTAAGTCAAGCACAAGGCCAGGAGAGGATGAGAAAATAACCTGATGGACAGAAGTACCAAGACTTTGTATACTGGGGGAGATTTTAAAAATTGGAGCACTCTTAGTAAAAGGATGGGAAATGCATGCTAGGCAGATACAAATCCTACCTGTCCACCTCACAGCCTGCATTTCAGGTATCATTGAACTAAAATGAACACTTTAACATAGTTAAATGTAGTTTACACAAAGGATGACTCTGTTAGTGTCAGCCTTCAGATTTTACTTTGGAGTTTAAAATCATTCATGAGAAGGTAACTGGGAGGAAAACTTCAACGTTTAGGAATGAGTAGTAATGAGGTTAAATTTTTGTTATTCTAACAGAAAATGAGCTCTGATTCTAATCTGATCATTTGTAACCTTATTTGCAAAATCAAAATGAATAGAGTGAAAGATGAATATAAATGTCATGGAATCAACGTCATAATTTGAAACTGTTAACAGAATCAATTAACTTATTAAAAGGGGATTCTCTGAACTAGATGCAGACACATATGTCCCAGTCAAGTTTTCTATGCCCTAGAGCAGCTCTTTCTGATAGAACTTTCCTCAGTAATGGAAATGTTTCTGTATCTGCATTGTTTGATGTTGCTGGTAGCTCATGTTGCTATTAAGCTGTTAAAATGTGTTCAGGTTGACTGAAGAAGTAAATTTTTAATTTGATTTAATTTGAACTAATTTAATGTAAATAGATACATATGTGTTTAGACTACAATACTGGAAAACAGAGTCTATCAGTTTTTACTTTCAGTTAAGGAGGGAACCAAAATTTGAGAACTACAGAGAAAAAGGTATTTGCTAAAGAATTAGAGAAACATATTGCCAGAAGAAAAGAAGGATTGTGTCTATCAGTGCTTTGAGTTGCAAAGAACAGATTTCACCCTAACTGGCTTATGCAGGAAGAAATATTGTTGAGGGATACAGACACCAGAGCTTGCCTACTGACCCTCGGGCACTGGATTCTAGAAACTTTGTCACAACTACTTCCCAAAGATGGATACTCTAATGCCACCTTTAGTAGAATGGATTCTGTACATAGTCTGCTTTCTCATGCCATTTTGTATTGATGTTTCCTGTAAATATATCATATTTTGGGATCCCAGGTTGCATGCTAGGATCCTACCCATAAGAAAATATGGTCTATCTTGGTGATACACACACTAATTCTGTGAGTTTGCAAAGGATGCTGGTTTCCCTAAAGTCACTAATTTTTGGAAAAAGAAAATCTCAGGATGTTCCTGAGAAACATCCCTGCAAGTGTTTTAAGCATCCTTTCACTTAACAAATTTAATTATATATGCTTGATAAAATGGAAAAAAGAGTGGGAGATTTAAAAAAAAAAGATATTGCATACTCTGCTGTCAAGCATGCCTGCCAGTCTATGCGATAAGCTTACACCCTGGAGTGAGCAGTGACACCAGATCACTCTTAACTTTATCTGTGGCTGTTTCTTTGTAGCTCTCAACGTGAAGTCTTTTGCAACTTTGATTATTATTAGTGTTTAACAACAGATTTTTAAAATTCCTGTTGGCTCCTATACAGAAGTCAACAACTCAGTGAAATCTGATATGTTATATAGAAAAATTTCATTGTTTTAAATCATTTGAATAATTGAGAGAAACGTTGGGTGCATCATTTCTGCAGGCCCAGATAATCAAAACAAACTGAGGAATTAAAATGAATGAGCATTTCCAAACCAAGTCCCAGTGTTTTATACTTCTTTCCCAGACAGAGTCCTGTCCTTGGCACAGAACACTATCTAGGTTTCAAATTTACACTTTATTGAAGTTCTGGAGCTTTAAGAATAAACCCTCACCCTAACCCTTAACTTTCTCTGCCTTGAGGCTGCAGGAGATGACCTCTCTTTATAAGCTACCAGGAGACTCTCACACGTAGTCTTTAGTCTGAAATGGATAAGTAATCATCCTTAGCCTATCATTGTGTTTCTCAAAGCACTAGTCGCCCCTAGAAAGAACAATCCATTGCATTGTTCTTATAATTACTCTTATCACACAATTTCTATACACTTGTTACATTCCACCTTCTAGGGCATTTCATTCCACGAGGATCGTTTCCCAGTTCACTACCACCAGGAAAAATTTTACAGTTATAGGCTACTTTATTTCATGGGTTTTCTATAACCTACCACACAAGAATGACGGAGATGTCATTGCCTGCCAGGCAGCATGTATCCCAGCTCCAGCATTCCATCTTTGTGTCAGTTTTCTCAGACCAATCATTGTTATTGGGGTTTCCTGTAAAGCAGACACTGAAGTGGAGAATACCTTGGAGGATGTACATTAGGAAATAGTTCCAGTATTTCCTATTTGTCGGTCGAAGTCGATTTGACTATTTCTCCTTGGCTTTGTTATGTTGTATTTTATCTTCAAGTTGTCCTTGATCTGTGTTTGTGTGTGTGTGTGTGTGTGTGTGTGTGTGTGTGTGTGTGTGAGAGAGAGAGAGAGAGATGGAGAGAGAGAGGAGGGAGGAAGAGGGAGATACTAATTATGAAACTGTCATAGAGAAAATCTGAGGCTTGGGAAGATAATACCCGCCTTCAGAGAAAATTTCCTCCTGCTTGGAAAATAAGGACACTAGTAATTTGGGATCACATCAATCTAATTTCTGGAATTGACAGAATTAAAAGCTGAGCTGCAAACCTTGTGCAGGGCTTTATACCTCCATTTCACGCTACATTTTGGGAGGGAGCTTTCTGGTTCCAAGCTGAAATGAAAGGGTTTATCAGTTTCAGTTTGTCAGACTGGGATGCATTTTTTTTCTCTTAGATCCACACGAATAGTCAATATCTCACCTCACCCTCTTAGCCTCTCAATGGCCCCTTTAGAATCTGAAAATAACCTCAGGAGTGAAGCATCTCCAAGTTCTCAGCTCACTTTCCTAGATTTCCACCCTACCTCCGGGTGCACAGATCGTGGCCTGGTAATTTTTCAATACTTTGTTAATTTTATGATGCTTTTCTGAAGACAGTTAAAATGTTTTGTCCAACTTTCTGAATAATTTATGCAAATGATTTAATTTGCCATTATCCGAAACAGAAGTCCAAGTCGGTACCTTTTAAAATACAATTACATTGTAGCTGACTTTGCAGGCACTGATTTTAAGTATTTCTAGGTGAAAATATGCTGTATTTGTAACCCTAAATATTATAATGCCAGAGTAAAGTTGTGAAGAAATGCAAATTCCAGAGATTATGATCTGCATTCTACATGTACAATTTGTCTTGAACCATTATATGCACACGTATTTTGGGTAGTTGAAAGTAATTTTGAAGAAATGCAAAGCAAAGAATCAAAAGAGTGGGTAGGGAACTATCACTCTAATACAATGTTTTTCTTTGTACAGATATGTTTCTTTCCATGGATTAAGCTAAGAAGTATTGTTCCTCTGAAATCAATATAAGAAATATTATCAGTGGCATTCCTGTCTTTCTTTGGTGCGTAAAGAAAAAAAGAGTTTTATTAACTTAAGGACAACTAAACTCTCTTACCTAACTCCTCAAATGTCACCATTAAAAAGGAATTTGAGTTACAAACCAGATACAGTTGCATCTGACTTGTAGGTCATAGGAAATGAAAGGTCAATGGAAGCATAATCTTTGAGGGAGAAGAATGCAAGGGAGAAAATGGAAAAGGTATTCATTTAATATTTATTTGCTGATTTTTGTATGATGTAGTTCCAGAAATGACAAATAATGTGGGGAATTGAAAGACACAAAACTTTAAAATATATATTTTGGATATATCAAAGCATGATAGAGGGGGAATCTCCAAGTTTATCTAGGACACTTATCCATAATTCTACCAAAAAAGCGTATCTTAATTCATCTTGACTTTCACCTTGTCCCTCCTAAACTCCTATTACTTCTCTATTATTTAAATAAGACTCTGTAAAATTAACTTCCTCAAACTATAAAAATATTTATTAGATAAACATATGCATTAGTTAGACAAGTAAAACAAGATAAACTTAGATTCTGACATTCTGATTGCCAATTCAACACCTAAATGCAGTACATGATACAAAACAGGCACCCAATAAGAGAAGTCATGGTCAATCATCACTATCATCATCATCATCATCACCATCATTATTTGCTAGGTATTGATTTAGTTGCAAAGACTAATATGACATGATCTCTTCCCTCAAATGGAGAGAATAAAGTAGCCAGTGTTTGCCATGTTGAGGGCAATGAGAAACACATTGCCATAGAAATGTGAAAAGCTAAATGATGTCATCTCATTCAGATTTTTCTCAAATTCATTTCTGTGAGTCTTCTTGATAGAAATCTGAATGAGATGAAATCTGGAAAAGATGACATCCAGGAAAAAAAAAAAAACAAAGTATGCCAGGAAAGGCACATGAATAAGGAAAGGAATTATAGAGGAAGGAAAAGGATTTCCAAAACTATAAGGGTATTTAAAACTACAGTCTGTGCAGGAGACTCAAGACAGCTCAGGACTGTGCTAATGCAGATCACTTTACAAGTGGCATGACATGGGTTTGCAGAACTAACAAGGACAAGGTCAAGGAAGGTGGGATACGCCATGTAAGGCCCTTGGGTTTCGTGCTATATGTGATAGTAAAGCATAGAGGGATTTGAAGGAATATTTTACCCCATTCAAAACCTAAAACTGAAGCAAAAGGAGAATGTGATGTAAGAGTCAGATTCCAATTATTTGGGATATGCAGGTGTCCTTCACTTCTTCATGCATATTTTCCAATTTTTCAAAATTGTCCTTTAGTCTCACTCCTTAATTATTTCATAATGTTGCTTGGTTTCTCTGAAATCCTGAGAATATGAACTACACAGAATATGATCCCACCTTGAACTATGTTCCTAAATATGTTTTGATTTGTTTCAATGTTAGCAAGTTTACTTTCTCAAGTAGATTGTAATCTCTCTGAGGGTGACATCATTCTGCAGGTAAATCAATGGACAACAGAGCTCAGTGGGGCCTCAGAACTCTTGTAGTCCTGTTCATTTATTTCATAGCAAACCAGGGAAAAGAGGCTTAAATGACTTACCTAAGTGTGCAAAGGCAGCTTATTGCAAAGCAAGAAGACTTCATGTCAAATCCTCTGGACTGTGTAATTTGCATTCTCTCTATGCCCTCCTGCTGTTATGCCCTTCAGACTTGCATAATCACATTCATATTTAGACTCTTTGGTTAAGTTCTTTTTTTAATAGAAAAAATTTAGATTTACAGAAAAATAGGGGAGATTGTACAGAAAATCCCCATATGACCCTGGCATACAGGTTCACCTATTAGTAGCATTTTTCCATTAGCATGGCATATTTGTTAAAATTAGATAATAAATACTGATGCATTATTATGAACTGAAATCCATAGTTTATTCATATTTCCTTAGTTTTTATGTAATGTCTTCCATCTATACCAGGGTGGCATCCAGGACACTATGTTACATTTAGTTGTCATAACTCTTTGGGCTTCTCATGGCTGTGACAATTTCTTAGACTTTGTTTTTGATGACCTTGACAGTATTGAGGCATGCTAGTCAGATATTATAGAATACACACCCTGTGTTGGGATTTGTTGGTGTTTTTCCTATTGATAAGACTACTGTTTGGGGGAGGTATATCACAGAGGGAATTCGCTATTTTCCTTATGTTGTATCAATGGTACATTATACCAATATAATTTATGACTTTTTTTAAATTTTTTTTAAATTTATGACTATTAATGTTGACCTTGATCTCCTGGATGAAATAGGGCTTGTCAGATTTCTCCACTGTGATGTCACTGTTCTTCCGCCTTCCCATACTATACTCTTTGGAAAGAAGTTTCTTACACCAGTGCACACTTAAGAAGTGGGAGGAGTTATGCTTTCCCTCCTTTAGTGTGGACTAAGTAATTTAATTGGAATTCTTCTAAATGGGAGGTTTTTCCTCTACTCCCTCATTAATTAATTTATCTAAACACATATTTATATTAGCATGGACTCACATATTCTGTTTTATACTTGGGTTTTATCATCATTCTTGATGACTAATAGGTTCAGTTTTAATTTCATCATTAAAATTAATGGAGGAGTTGGCTGGGCGCGGGGTGGCTCATGCCTGTAATCCCGGCGCTTTGGGAGGCCAAGGTGGGCCGATCACGAGGTCAGGAGATTGAGACCATCCTGGCCAACGTGGTGAAACTTCATCTCTACTAAAAACACACAAAAAAAATTAGTATGGCGGGCGCCTGTAGTCCCAGCTACTCGGAAGGCTGAGGCAGGAGAATCGCTTGAACCAGGGAGGCGCAGGTTGCAGTGAGCCGAGATTGCGCCACTGCACTCCAGCCTGGGGGACAAAGCAAGACTCCGTCTCAAAAAAAAAAAAAAAAAATTAATGGAAGAGTTTTCTCCAGTCCTCTTAAATATTTAAAATAGGTTTTCAATATTCTATATTTATATTCAATATTCTAAAATATTTTTGAATTTGTAATAAATTTTGAGCCGAACAGTTACGTATTTTGCAAGCCTGAAAAGATGTCTGCAGATTAGAGAACATGAAGATGTTGTCGTGTATTCTGTTTAAGTAACAACCCTACTAAGTCTATAATGTTAAAATATAGCATTTATGGTTGCAGAAGTCAGTAAATATGATTGTGTATTCTGTGGGAAGATTGTATTAAGAACAAAAAAATGTGTAGTGGATAGATTTTTTTTTTTTTTGAGACAGAGTCTCGCTCTGTCGCCCAGGCTGGAGTGCAGTGCGGCGATCTCGGCTCGCTGCAAGCTCCGCCTCCCGGGTTCACGCCATTCTCCCGCCTCAGCCTCACAAGTAGATGGGACTACAGGCGCCCGCCACCATGCCCGGCTAATTTTTTTGTATTTTTAGTATAGACGGAGTTTCACTGTGTTAGCCAGAATGGTCTCGATCTCCTGACCTCATGATCCGCCCACCTCGGCCTCCCAAAGTGCTGGGATAAATCTTTTTTTATAATCCTAAAGTTAACTAATTGATATCAATTTAACATATATTATTGATCCAGCTAATAATCATTACTCACTGTAGTCCCTGTCTTTGAAGAGCTTGTAAGTACACAGAGACCTAAAACAAATAAAATTTTTATAGTGTGGTAAGCACTGCAATAGAAAAATACTCAAAATCTGTGTTAAAAATATTTAACTCCTTTAATCTGGGTACACAGTATATATTAAAAAGATGAAAGTTTACATATGTTCAAGAATGATTTTAATCACAGCAAACGAGATTTGTTATTATTGCTTTTATATTTTGTTTCCTCTGACTAGGACACAGTATATTTTAGATATTTTATCATTGGCTTTTCAAAAATCAGTGAATGGATGGATTAATGGATGTCAGTTCATACCATGTATTTCAGCTACAGCTAAAAATCTCAGGTTAGAACCTAAAAGGAAATTATCTGAAGAGCACTCTAAGCACTTATGTAATATTTATCTGATTTTTAAATCTAACTTACTTGGTCTGATCATTTACTATTTTTAAAAAAAATTCTCAATGATCACTTAATTATTCTGTATTAATTCTTCTAACTTTCACACACAAGAAGATCTAATCTTTGTAGTTCTCATTACAATAAAAAAACTACATGAGGATATAATAGTGTAGCATAATTTTTAACTATAATTACAACCACGTATGTAAATAATACAGGATAAATTGCGAGAACAAGGGGATCTAAGGTAATTTATAATTTCATCTTGTATAAATGATCAGATAATAGCTGAGAGAGGCTCCTACTTCACAAAATTGATTTTTACAGATAACACAGCAGGATAACTTATTACATGTATGTGATTTTAGATGTTCAAAAAACTTTTCATATTTTAACCAAGGTAGCACAAAGAACAAAGAAATTGATCTGCAGTCATATTTAATAAAAGTGCATACACAAAACTTTAAATAGTATATAAAATAATATAAGCCATCATGCCTGATGGAATCAGAATTCTATCTTTTTAAACATAAAATGGAGCATGTCTTGTTATTTGTACTTTCTGATGCACCACTGCAGGCCACATATAGGCTTGCATCTTATATATTGTGAAATCACCTTTAAAAATATCAAGGTGATATCATCCAAATTACTTTAAGGCATGACATAATGGATTATTTCCCTGTGTGATTATGGGATTAACTTCAGCTGGATGTTTAAGTCAGATTTTTTTGATATTCCAATAATACGTGTGCTACCTGATTTCTATTAACTTGAATAAAATATATTGTATAGTGTTGAAATTATTACCTGGAAGATCAAAGCAATTTCCCATTTTACTATTAAATGAGAAAAGCTTCCTGCTTAAAACAAATATTGATCCAAGACCCCTCTCTCATATGGCTAGTACAGAGACCCAGTAGGCACTGGAATAAGTGTACGAAAGTGAGGGTGGATACACCAGGGATGAAATAGACAGGAGTAGCCAGACCTGCCAGATTCATGGGGTAAGTTCCAAAATGGAGATAAAATAATATTGTTGTTGCTTTATAAATAGTAATTATTGTCATAACCAACTTAATGCTGTGAGTTAATATGTGCTGATAACTTGTTATATACAAGGTACTTAGTTTTAGTGAGAAATTTTAAGGTGAAGTGATGGATGCCTCATGCTCATTATCTGTATTTTCCCCAAACTATAATGAATTTGAATATTTGAATTTTTATGGCTCTTCATAACTAGCTTAGAATCTTTTCAGCTTTCTGAACTTTAAATTGTAAATTTTATTAAAAATTAATAAACAATAAATTCAACCCATTCTTGATTCAAAAAAACCTATTTGCCAAAATTTTAAACGTAGTATAAAAATTCTATAAACATATACATGTGCTTCTCAAAAAAATAAATGAATAAAATGCTCTTTTATTTTTATCATAACAGGACCAGGCTTTGGATAAAATGACTGCTGAGATGTAAGTTCCATCAGATTGCGACAGAGATGTGTTTAAATTAGGAGTCTTTCAATTCAAAATGATGCACATTGATAGCATATAGTATATGCAAGTTGACATTTTCTTTTTTCTTTGAAGTTATGTAATTTTTTCTTACTGTACCAAAAATCACATTATTGAGGTATAATTAATAGGGACTACTAGTAAGTTGTAGATATTATTCAATTTTTAAAATAAAAATGGCAAAATAAATGATAGAGTATTTCTAATCTGGCCTGATTCAAAATATTTTTTTTTCAGTTCTGCCAGAGGAAAAAACTGTTTATGGTCTTGAAGCTCCCATATATACACATAGAACTATATATATATATACACTCACACACACACACACAGAGACATCATTTTTTTCTTCTTATGAATTTCAATTTAACTTGAATTATAATGTATTATCTCTGTATGCAACTGCAACAACAACAAACAACTAAAGAGGAAGAGTGATTCTTACAAAGTAATTCTTACCAAATTAATCAGTTCTTATTAAGTAAAGTCCTATATATTAACGCACTGAGCAAATAAGCTCAAGTATATTCCTGAAATGCAGCCCCTAAAATAGTCCTCAAAGTAAGGTAAAGATCTGGACCAAGGCACTTTCAAGAGGATTCTCTTGTAATTTATAATTGATGCTTAGTAAGATATAGAAAATTCGAATTTAATAAAAAGAATAAATTGTTCATTGAGTGTTTGAAGAATTCTCAAAGAAAGGAAGCTCAGAATAAGTCCTTCCTTACTATATAGAACGGAAGTATTTATCACATTTATGACAGTAATTCCTTCGAGAAAATTCTTTAGAATCTGATGTTTTAAGGTGATTT
Organism: Gorilla gorilla gorilla; assembly: GCF_029281585.2. NCBI lineage: Eukaryota > Metazoa > Chordata > Mammalia > Primates > Hominidae > Gorilla > Gorilla gorilla. Next base: position 65,050,528 of record NC_073232.2, on the reverse strand, counting down.
ATTACATATGGAAATATTGTTAAAACAAATACATAAATGGAATGAATAAGATAACAAAACTTGAAGATTGGTTATAGCATTTTAAAATATGATTGCCATTTTATTTAATATTTCAAGATTTTTAAAGAAAATATTTTTAAAGTGCTTAGTTCAGTGAAAGCTGAATGAGTTTGTTTTTAGGCAATGTTGAGAAAATACTACTCTGCAAAAGGCTTGATAAACTATCCCTGTATTGGAAATGTTTATCCAATTTCTACTTACTTACATAAATCACAGCAAGTTGCAATGTTTGTTTAGTAATATGAAAAATAAAACTACAATAGTAGATTAATATATAAGAAAAATTATATGAGCTCTACCTTTGAAAAAATATTTCAACTAGCCTATCAATTTATATTTTAATTTAATTTCATTAATAATGAATGTTATGCAGAGTAATTGAAATTATTTTAAATTTATCATATAATTCCCCCAAATATTTAATACATTATTTTAAAACTTACACAAATTGCTTTACCTGTTCTATGGGGAAAATGCAGAATTACATTCAATTGTTGTGGAAAGAATAGATTCTACTGGTGAAAATTTTTTCTCATAACATTCAAAGTGATTGGTATGCTATGCAATCAACAATACAAAATGCATATGTGGGAAACTCAATCTTCAGTGCTCTCATTTACTCTTGATTCAACAGGATATGTTTGTCCCTAAAGTCAATAGCAAAAAATTATTTTGGGAGAGTTATTTGTAATATATTTGATTGATAAGCACAAAAAGAACAGAAAGGAAAAGATCAACAGATTAATGATAGAATAGATCATTGAGTGTTCATTCTTGATTTTGCTTTCATATTTTTGTAATTGTTACAAAGCCTCTCACTATTAGGGAGGTTTCTAAATTCCCAAGATCAAACATACCCATTGATGAGCTTAATTATAGCATCCCCAAAGATAGCCAAACCTTTAATTTCCACAACCTATGAATAAGTAACTGTACATGAGAATAGGAATTTTTCAAATATAGTTCAGGCTACAAACTTCAAGATAGGGAGACTATTCTGTATTATCCTGGTTTCCTCAATCTAATCACATGAGGCCTTAGATGCAGAGAAATTTCTCTGGAAACAAGAGAGAAGTGGCAGAAGGAAAAGTCAGATTCCAAATGTCAAGAGGATTTACCATGCTGGCTCTGAGATGTAGGAGGACATGTGCCGGGACCAGAGAGGAGTCTTTAAGGAGGAAGGGCAGTCCCAGTGACAGCCAGGAAGGAAACAGCAGTTTCAGCTCTACAACACGAATCTGAATTCTGCCAGCAATCTGAATGAGATTGAAAGCAGTTTCTTCCCAGAGCCTTCTTGTAAGTGCCCTGCTGACCAACAGCTAAATTTGATCCTTTGAAACCCAAAGAAGAGAAATTAGCAAATCCAACTCCAACATCTGACCTAAAGAGCTGTGATATAATAAGGTGTTGCTTTAAGCCACTAGGCTTTTTGTAACATATTTTAGCAGCAATATAAATCTAATACAAGCATGAATAAGTTCTGGAGTTGTACAGAGTGGTGGTTATAGTTAAAAAAATGTATACTTGAAAATTGCTGAGAGTAGTGTTAAATAATCTCACCATGAAAAAAAGTATGTGAAGTGATGAATATGTTAATTAGCTTAATTGTGGTAATGATTTCACAATGCATGCATATATCAAAACATAACATTGTATTCTGCAAATATACACAATATTTACTTTTCACCCATACGTTAATAAAACTGAAAAAAAAGAATACTGAATCTAACACGAGCAGCATCTATCTTTATTAACATATTTATTAACTTATTATTAGTCTTCCTAAAAGTTTCATTCAAATAATTTATATAGATACACACACACACACACACACACATACATATATATATATATACATATATACTGTAGGCTATTTTATTTGTATAACAAGAACTAGGAAAAAGAACATTAAGTCACTGAGCAAACTAAATTTTCAAATTCAAAATTTCTAAATAAAATCTTCTTACTGAACAATCTCTTGTCAGCTCATTCAATACTATGCTGGCAAATATTTGATTACATGTATGATAATTTGTATAATTTTTAGTTATGTCTAATTTTTAAAAAATTGATATCTAAATATCCATGTCATCTTAATATAAAACTTTAAAAAAAGGCTCTTGATTATATGGCATTGCTTCATTAATTTCTTTATTTCCCTGGAGAAAGCAGGTAGTACACTTATTCTAAGTCTCTCTTTTCCATTTCTTCCAAGTTCATTGAAAGCTTTTTCATATAAAATTTTCTCTGTCATTAATAATGGTACTAAGAGTAGCTAATTGATTATTTAAGCTTACCATGCATTAAGCAATGTATCAAGTGCTTTACGTTTAAGACTCTTAATAATGCCACGAAAGAAATACTATATTTTCTCTATATTTTCGATAACAATCATGAGACCCACTGATAAGTTGCCCACATTAACCTACCTGATAAGTGAAACTGCCTGATTCTCTGAACCACAAGTATTTAAGTCTGTGCTTTTAAGTACTATTCTATCCTGCTTTCCCACTAGCTATTGTGGGCTTGGGCCCTGGTGATTTTTCTGTCTACTAAATAATAAAAAAGTAAATTCAAATATTTTACTCCAACACTAACTAGAAAGCAATATATGCTAAATAGTTCTGGTTTAGATTTGTTATTTCATTTTTAAAATTATATATTTCCAAATGTTTCTGGTTCTGTATACATTCTTTATAAAATGTTTACTTTTATTCAAAACCATCTTTATTCAGCATCTCCTGTGTTGTAGATATTGGTCTAAGTCTGAACATATGACAGAAACAGCATATGCAAAAAAAAAAAAAAATAGCCCGCATAGAATAGGTATTCAATTCTAGGTCTAGTGTGAAGTGATAAGCAAAGAAATTAAGCAAAATATATAGTAGATCATATGATAATAGATCATATAAGGAAAAGCAAAGCAGATAAACAAAGTGTGATGAATAAGGGTGTTACTTAAAATGCTGAAGTGAGATAAGACTTCACTAGCGAGGTGACATTTGAGCAGAGACTTAAAGAAGGTCAGGGATTGAGCCACATGGGTTTCTGGAATAACAGCTTTCCAGGAAAGGGGAAGAATAAATGCAAAACTCATGAAGCAGGAGTGTACATAGCATGTTTGCAAAAACACAGCATAGTTGGATCAGAGTGAATTAGGGATAGATACATATACTATTAGGTCATAAAGCTTGTGGGAACCAAATCTGTTGATCTGAGTGAGACAGTGATGCGATATGGCTGGTGTTGACATAATTACTAGAATACTATGTTCTAAACAAACTCTATGATGGTAAAGGTAGAAGGATTTCTATTTACAAAGCTAATCAAAAAACAAGGTTACTACGAGTCACAGCTTGAGCTAGGGTGGTAAAGGTGAAAGTTATGAGATGTGGTATGATAATGCAATTAACAAGAGATTCATTGAAAAAAGAGAGTCAAAGAGGATACCAATGTGGATTAGATATAGCAAAAGAGAGAATAAGAGATATCAAGGATGACTCAAGGGGTTTTAGTTTTAGCAATTTGAAGAATGGGTATTACACTTGAGTCAAGTGGGAAAGATGACAGAAGGAGCTGTTTTGAAAAAGAATATGAGGAGTTTGATTTTGAACGTTATTATTGAGACTTGTATTGGACATCCAAATAGAAAGGTGGGGTAGATAATTGGATATATTGGTATGGAATTCAGGGGAGATGTTCAGACTGGTAGGTTTATATTATAAATGAGATTTCAGATTCATAGGACTAGATATTTTTTAGTGAACATTTTTATTGAGCTATGATTATGCATACAGAAAAGTGCACAAATCATAAATATATAGCTTGATAAATATTCATAAGGTGAATGCACCTATGTAACCAGCACCTAGATCTTGAAACAGAACACTACCAGCACCACAGAGTCCCTTTGTACCCTCTTTCAGTCCTACTGAGTTAAAGCCAGTTGAAAAATAATGTATACTGTATGGTTCCACTCATATAAAATTCAAAACCAGACAAAACTAATTGATGGTGATTTTGATAAAGCTTACCTTTGGGAAGACAGGTAGTGACTGAAAGGGGGTGCTGATTTCTGACACCATACATAAATGCTATCTGTTTTGAAATTCACCAAAATGGAATCAAAGTATGCACTTGTGTCTGGTGAAGCCTACTGATATTTGTATGTAAGTTGTATTTAATAGCTACTTTATCACGTTCTTTTCTTGTTTAGTTTTTCAACAAGTTCCTTTGGGCTTTCTAGATACATATTCATATCTGCAAATAGTTTTACCTCTTCCTTTCCAATTCACGTCTTTATTTTGTCTAACTTCATTGGCTAAAACTCTCAACACATTGTTAAGTAGCAGAGGAGTTAGTGGGCATGTCTTGTTCCTGACTTCAGCTGGAAAGTCTCTTTTGCTTTGAAATTTAAGATGCTGGCTTTTAGGTAGAGGTACAATGTTAATGGATTATTCATTGATTTCTACTTAGTATATTTAACATAAGTGAGTGCTCAATTCTATCATGTCTTTTCTGCAAAGATGAAGATTTTTTTCACTGAACATGATGAATATTAACAGATTATCTAGTATTGAATTACCCTTGCATTCTTATAATAAACCCAACTTAGTCATGATTACCTTTTGAAAGTGCTGTTGGATTGTTTGCTAATATATCATTAAAACTTTTTATTAATATTCATGAGATTGCTCTATAATTTTCTTTTTGGTACAATCTTTGTCAGGTTTTTGAATCAATGCTGTTACATTAACTTTAAGTAATGAATTTAGGAGTTTCTTTTTTTTTTTGGCACTTTGAGGTTCAATATTATTTTCCTAGTCTCTGGAATTGCTTAAGCAAGAACAGGATTATTTAGTCTTAAAAGGTTTGGTAGAAATCCCCTTGAAACAATCTGGGCTTGATGCTTCTTTTGGTAGGGGGTACTTTTAACTATTTGTTTCCTCTATGGTAATTGGTTTGTTGTGACTTTCTTTATCTACCTAGAGTAAATTATGGCAATTTGCATTTTTCTCAAAATAGTTTTCCAATTTATTGTGTAAAATTGCTCAAAGTAGTCAATTTAAACAAATTTCCTGTTTTACTATTTCCCTCTTGTCATTTAAATTTTTGTATTTGTGCTTCCTCCTTTTTTTCTTAAATAGGTTAGCTGGTAGTTTATCTCACTCAACTCCCTGCACTACCTATCACCAACTTGGATGTATTGCCTCTCTTGTTTTGGTTTTCTACTAGTAATTATTTTTTGCTTTTATCTTTATTAATTCCTTCCTTCTGCTTTATTTTGCTTTTTACTCCATGTGTTTGGTACTTGGTTAATTTTCACCTTTTCCTACTTTTACTGATGATTGTACTAATTACTATAAATTTCCTGTCATATTTGCATTTTTTTTTTGCAAATATTAGGTTTTTATCTGTCTTGTGGTCATGTCTCTCTGGTGTGCTTTCATTGTCTGTGAGGATGTTGATCTATTTATTCTCTTATTTCTTATACTAACTTTGAATGGAGTTGGACTGTAATTCTGGCTCAGTTACTCTTTTTTTCCTCTTAACTGAAATGAGTTTTTCCGTACTTTTAGGAGGGAGGAGTGGCTCTAGGATGACTTCACAGCCTTAGAGCTCCCATTTTTACAGTGATTTAAAAGAATATATATATATGTATATATGAAAATACATATATATAATGTCTCTGTATCTTGACCTTTCTTCCCAATACTTATCTAGATCTAGATTCCCAATACTTAGCTTTCTCGTTTGTCCTCAGCACTGGATTTTGTTTCATAAGCTTCAAGAGGTACACAGTGTAAAGCCCAGACTGCTCTAATGCGATCATCAGACCTTATCATATTGCTTTAACATTCATCTGCAAATGGGATTCTGTAGTCACTTCCCAGTTTCAGTGCCTGTTCTTGGATTGTCCCACTGCACTTTGTAGTGAGAAACTGTGGGCAGTGTTGTCGTTCGCCAGTTTGCAGAGCTGTCAGAAACCAGCTGCCTTCCTTCTACTTCCTCCCACAGATGCTGAAACTATGTGGGTCAGTGGTTTGTCCTCAGTTGTATTTTGAAGTTCATGCAGATACCTTGTCATCTAGCGTTGTAATAGTGTCTGTGACTGTCCTAGTTGCTCTGTATTTTTATGGCGAGATTAGAAAACAACACTGTTGTCATCATTTTCCCTGAGGTTAAACTGTTAAGACCTCTTTCTGTTGTAGAAGAGAGGTTTTAATTGCAAAAACAATTTTATGATCATTATAAAGAAACTATAATTTGAAATTTTCTGTATTCCAGGTACTATCCTAAGTGCATTATCTGTATTATTTCATTTAATCCTAAACTCTGTGTGTTAGGTTTTATCTATTTTCCTTATTTTATCAATGGGAGAGTTAGGGTCCAAGATCATGCTGCTGAACTGGCAAATCTGGCATTTAAACCCAGGTCGTCTGATTCCAGAGCACCTCCTCATTAACTGTCTCTCAAAAATGATCAGGTCCAACAGTTTTCAAATTATTTACTACTGTCAGCAAGATTTCTATATGAATTTAGATTAAATATAAATAACTGTTTAAAGATATAATAACACATATATATTATAGATCAAGTCTAAGAACACTGAAATGATAAACAGGTTAAATTATGCCATATGATCTGATTAATCTTATTTGTATGCAGATGCTCAAAACAAAGCTCCTCCTCCTACCTTCTAAAAAAAAAACCACAAAATTAGGGGGCGGAAAGGAGACGAGTAGGGAGTAGGAAATAGAGCTTTTTGAGATTTCGGACTTCATATTTCCCCTTATTATATCACTCCTGCTAAGGAATAAAGTATGTATGTGAAATATTGCTTATAATTTATTTAATCGGTAAATATTTTTCTTGGAAATAACTAGTTAGAAAAGTTAGAAATAGTTTCTCCACAATTCACACTGGCCTGCTATTTTCTGGTCAATTAAGTTGCTGTGGAATGTGAACATTTACTAGTCCATGAAGTTTCACAAGAAAGTCTCCCACAAGTATATCAATTAGAAGCTTACTAAAATTTATAATTTTATGGTATTAAATTATAAGGAGTTAGAAAATATTTAGCCTTATGAAATACTTTTAGATTGGAATTTTTCTCTAACTTACATTTATGAATACAGTCACTGTTACTACCTTTATTACCTTCTAACCTTTCCTGATGATATAGAAAAAAGAATTTGGGCTTTTTATATAGTCCTAAAGCCATTATGTATATGCTACTTCCACTTCCAATGTCTAAGAGATGACTTAGTTTGAGATATGGATGTCTTAATCTGCCAGGATTTAAATAGTAGCAACTGGAATAACCCACAGAAGGATAACATCTGTTATTAGGCTTATTTTTTCCCCCACCATCAGAAGATTTATTTTATTTCTAATTAAAAAACATACAGTTGACTTTGGCAAACTCAGGTTTAAAACTAAGCATGCCAGTAATAAATGAATCATTTCTCCAAGTACATAGTGTTTCCCTTGGGAAAGACTGTAATTTTACAACATTTTTTCTCTAATTTAGAAAAAAAGATAACATTTAAAATATTACAATGCCTAAACAGTGATACCAGTAATCTAGTTTTTATACTGAGGTTTGTATTTCAACATTTATTATCACCAAGACTAACTTAAACCCAACTCCTTTAGTGAAGAGATTTCTTTCCCTATTTCAGTACTAGACTCATAGTTCTGAATGTCACTGAGCAAGTAATGGAAATTAATTACGAATGAAGAGTTTTTATACTATCTCCTTCATAATTAGCTAGTTCATAGACTTAAGAAAGCAAAACAATGAACAAAAACAAAACCCTGGTTCTTACCCTCTAAATGCTTACATTTCCCTCTCACTTACCTGAGAATATGAGAATAAAAATGACCATGTATAGAGTTGCACCACTGAATCTATTTGAATGGTTCTGTTTTTGCATTTTTTTACTTATTTAATTTGAAAAAAATAGAAAAGTATTAGTTTGAAATTAAAGCAGCTGACACACTGGGGGCAACAAATTAAAAAATTCAAATGGCTAAAAATAAAAACACAAAGTATCTTTCCTTGTAGATAAAAAAGATTGTTTTCTTCCTAGAAAGCAAAAAAAAAAAAAAAAAGGCAACGAATGATTTGAGAATAAAATCAAACATAACTGGTATTCACCACAGCAATGTCTAAATAAATGACCCACATAGCACAAAACTTCCTCATTCACAATCACATATAGTTAGTTGCTTTTCCCTCAGTTACATAATAGTTGTCTTCAAACAATCTCCTTTTAGAAAACTATCACATTAGTTAAACCTATTTATTCTTACTATGAAGTTATTAATTTCATTTATATAGGCCACAGAGGTTTAATTGGCACACTTTACTTAAAAATAAGACAAAATAAGTCACTCTTCTTTAAAAAAATTATGGTCATCTGTTTTCAAAGAATAATCCCAGATACTTAATTCATTAAAGCAAATTTTCTACCATCAGCAGTGAGCTTTTTAAATGATTACTAAGTGTTCACCTGAGGATTATCAATGCTATATGAAGGTAAATTTGTTTTGAAGATTTGTGTCCATTTTATAACAAGATACAATTTGCACTGAAGAGTTTTTAAAAAGATAACCTACACACATACAGTTAATTTGCCTCAAACAACTTCTTAGAAATACAGTCTAAACATTTAAGAACCATGACAAAGTTGTGGTTCAAACTTCAACACAGATTTTCTTGAAACCCAGTACAAAGATTACTGGCTCAAGACCATATCCCAAAGTGACCTCAGCAGGAGATTTGATTGTAAGACTCTACCTTTTAAAAAAAGAGCACACTTGGTTATACATGGCTTTTAAACTTGAGCTACAGTTATGCTACAAATCCCCCCACCCTCCCAATCTAAAATCAGTCATGTGGAGATATGTACATTCTCTGAGCATTGTTTGAGAGTCCTTGGTTTTCCAACTTTGATGGAGATCTAGAAGGCATTCAGAAGTCCGTGTGCTTACATTCAGAGTAGGATGAACTTTACAAATTCTACTTTCCTCCATTAGTGACAGGCCACAGATCCCAAAGTATGCATGCAAAGCACCTGGATGACTGGCCACTTGGCAAATCCCCCTACGAGGCGATCTTGAGTTGATAAGATGGAATTTCTATTTTTCTCAAAGTTAGTGTATTGGAAAATTTTTAGAAGCTTTAGAGTTGCTCCCACCCAAAAAGAATAACGGGTGTCTACAGGCTTATTAGGTGAACTTCCGTGATAACTATTTTGTTACCTCATTATACACCACCTCTTTATCGTGTTCAATTCTTTTTCTGAAAAAACTTCTAGTTTACCCATCAGACATAGTGAGGCAATGCCACAAAAAGTAGATCCTCCATGAGATTCAAGTCCAGCTCCCTGTGCCAGTCCATTGTCATAGGACATACTTCTTTTAATATAGGAGATGGCTTTTTTCATATCCATGCCTGACTGGTTATTGAGCATATAGCAAATACAGGAAGCACAGTACAAAAATCGCATATCATTTTCACTGCCTTCAGGTACTGCACAAAAACTCCCATCTTCCAGCTGAAGGGCTCTCAAGCCTGCTAAGCAAGCTTCTTTATTTACTCGGCTTAAGTCGTCTCCAAGAATAACTAAGCATGAAAGGCCAGTGTAGGTCATTGCAATGTGGTCACTATCATAAGGATGAGCTGTTCCAGGAGCCTTTGATGGATTGAACGGAATACCCAGGTATGAAGAGTCTCGGAAACCACAGCGATTTAGATTTCATCTGCCTTCTGTGGGAAGGACCTGCTTGTCTCGAGTGAAGAATAGCGCTCCGGCAAATCCTCAAGGCAGCGCTGGAAAAATCGCACGTGCAGATCCCGCAAGAAATCCAGCCGCTCTCCCTCACCGCTCCCTGCTAGCCTCTCATCCTCAGTGGCCGCCATGCTGCTCCGGAAGCGACGTCCGCCTCGACCTAGATGATGTTATTAAGAGACGGAGTGAGTTTAGATAGAGAAAAAACGTACACCTGAGTACTGAACCCTTTTTACCCCAAGGTTTAGAGATTAGACAGGATGAAGTACCTGCAAAGGAGATTAAGAAGCTAGGTAGAAGGAAAGCCTGGAGAGCGTTGTCAACTGAAAATACAATGAGGATATTTTTGTCAATAAGGAGAGAGTCATCAACTGTATGAAATGCTGTTGCTACTTGGGAGGCTGAGGTGGAAGGACCATTTGAATCCAGGAGGTTGAAGCTGCAGTGAGCCACTGCCCTCCAGCCTGAGTGACAGAGCAAGATCTTGTCTCCAAAAAGAAAAAAAAAAAAAGTTGCTGATAATTCAAGCAACATGAGTATGGAAAATTGACCATTGGATTTAGTGATTTGGTCATTGACAGTGTGGTTTCAGGAATGTGGTAGCGATAAGACACTCATTAGATACGGTTCAAGTGTGAATAAGAGCAGAGAAATATAAAAAAGAGTAGATTTGGGAGGCCGAGGCGGGCAGGTCGTGAGGTCAGGAGATCGAGACCATCCTGGCTAACACTGTGAAACCCCGTCTCTACTAAAAATACAAAAAATTAGCCGGGCGAGGTGGCGGGCACCTGTAGTCCCAGCTACTCCGGAGGCTGAGGCGGAAGAATGGCGTGAACCCGAGAGGTGGAGCTTGCAGTGAGCCGAAACCGCGCCATTGCACTCCAGCCTGGGCGACAGAGCCAGACTCCGTCTCAAAAAAAAAAAAAAAAAAAAAGTATGAGAACTTTAAAAAGTGTTATAAATAGGGCCAGGCGCTGTGGCTTACGCATGTAATCCCAGAACTTTGGGAGACTGAGGCGGGTGGATCACTAGGTCAGGAGTTCAAGACCAACCTGGCCAAGATGGTGAAACCCTGTCTCTACTAAAAATACAAAAAAATTAGCCGGGTGTGGTGGTGGGCGCCTGTAATCCCAGCTACCCAGCTACTCAGGAGGCTGAGGCAGAAAAATGCTTGAACCCGGGAGGCAGAGGTTGCAGTGAGCCGAGATCACGCCACTGCACTCCAGCCTGGGCAACAGAGCAAGACTCCGTCTCAAAAAAAAAAAAAGTTATAAATGAGTTGTAATAGTTGCTGTAAGTCCTATGAGGTTCCACAGCATGAAACATATGAGACAGTATGCTAATAAGTATGATAGAGTAAAGGGGGTACATTTTATAATCCTGAGGAAGGAACACTTGTGGGAGTAAGACACTTGCACAGATTAAAGTGAAGTTAATTCTAGAGTCATCAGGAATAATATCACATAACAATAATAAAACACCAAAAAGCCCTCTATTACTTCTTTCCAATTTTTTGTCAACTGTAAATTTAAGAGAAAATATTGATTGATCCTATCCCGAATTTGAGTAGTTTGTTTTACTTAATAAAATATGATTTATAATTTTTCCAGAAGACAAACTACTTTCTTTAACTTCTGACCCACTCTGTTTGTAGTGTATAAAAAGCTGTATCACTATGTGATACATTTAGAGAAAGGAACTCCTTTTTTTTTTTGATTAGTAATTTTTTTCTTGTATCAATTGCATTCACCTGGGGAATATAAATTTATATTTAACTCTTATGCCTGATAAGATGCTGACATTAGTAATGATATATAAAATAACTAGTAGTAAGTTTTAAATGGTAATTAAGACGATATAATTTAAAGCAGAAGTATCAAGTCAAAAACAAATTCAATTTAGTATACTCTTAAACTCTTTAATGTAAAAGTGTAAAACTTTTCACAAAATGCAATGCTGTGAAAATAAAGCTTTTTTCAACTTTATTTCACTAGTTTATCTCTTTCTTTCTCTGTTTTCATCATTTCTCCCCTGCAGTTGTTTTATGCCACTCTATTTCTCTTTCATGAATTCTATTTTGCACAATTTTTCTGGCAATAGAAATTTAAACATCTTACTCATTTTTATTGTCCTATTTTAATTGTTGCTGTATTTTTTTCTTATTCCAGATATATTGCATGATTAAATTTCTCAACTAGAAGATATACAACTATAGACTATATTTCACACAAAGACACTGCACATCCTATTATGGAGGAAAAGTGATGATTCTTGGTGTTACCATTTAGACAACAGAGCACAGAGTATTTAGGGAAAGTTATGAATCCTAACATTAAAGAGCGGAATGTTCTTGCCATGTGAAGCATGAAAAGTAATGTGAACATAATCTTCTCTTCTTGTCTATGAAATTGTGTTTCCAATGGCAAAGCTTTCTCAATATCATTACCCTCTTGGGGTTATGCCATGTCCTAAAGTCAAGAGTCTGTACTTTGAAGTCAGCATGGCTTTGGATGACTTTCTTAATAGATCTGAACTTCCAATTTCTCATCAATAAATTATTGTCTTTCTCATTGGTTTTAACAGTGATTATACAGGCTGATATATATAAAGTACTTTGCATAAAGAATGGCACATTGTAGAAGGTCATTAGGTATTTTTTTCACTGTAATACAGGTCATAATTTTGATGTTTTAAAATGTGTTTACTCATTCAATAAATCTATTGAGTGCTTACTGTGTCCAAACAAAATTCTGAGTACCAGGGTGAGAGTAGTTTAAAAAATAAAAGACAGAAGTTTTTGCTGTCCTGCAGCTAATATTCTAGTTTTTATCTTGACATCATTTTGAATTTTCCTTTCTATTCTATTTGTGATTGCTCTCTCTAAACTTTTTTCATCTTTTCAGATCTTTTGCACTAAACAGGTTGAGAATTATAGTGCAAGTAAGTTATTCCATTTTCCCATTAAATGTGAGCATTTAAGATTTTGATACATACTATTTTTTGGTAAAAATGTATTTAGCTCAACAGAGTAAAATAAGTATGGCTATAGCAATTATTTGCCATATAAGGTATAATGGCAGCATAAAAATTTTCATGCATGTGGTCTATGTGAAATTTTGTCTAAGAGAGTTGAAATCAGTATAGATTCTTAAAGCAGTGGAGAAAAACAGATTTCTATTTATTTTCTCCCCAACTTGTGGGTAGATAATTTCTTTTAAAGTATCAACCTCAAACAAACATATGACATAGGTTTTTGCCTGTTGGATCTTTTTATAATTTGAGTTTATGCCTATTTTCTCATTCATAGTGAGGATACAGAAATATTTTTATAATATGCCTAAATAAAAAGATTTGCCTCTAACTTTTTTTTCTAATGAAAAATAAGCAAGACTTACAAAAAAAAAATCTTCTTCTTACCAGGCTCTTTGTGGGCAAAGGTTGCTTCTCATCTCATTTATTTTGCCTTACGCATTGCCCTTTCTCACTTGAATTGCTTGCATGGAACTATTCATTGTCTTCACTTCCCTGACATATACTCAGAAGGCATCTTCATTTGGGACCATTTTAAATTGATCCTGCATGCTTACGTCTTACTCAAAGGATATTTTTTCTTTGGTCTACCTTTTTTTTTTTTTTTTTTCGAGATGGAGTCTCACTCTGTCCCTCAGGCTGGAGTGCAGTGGCGTGATCTCGGCTCACTGCAAGCTCCGCCTCCCGGGTTCAAGCATTTTTCTGCCTCAGCCTCCCGAGTAGCTGGGACTACAGGCGCCCGCCACCACACCTGGCTAATTTTTTGTATTTTTTAGTACAGCTGGGGTTTCACCATGTTAGCCAGGGTGGTCTCGATCTCCTGACCTTGTGATCCGCCTGCCTCGGCCTCCCAAAGTGCTGAGATTACAAGAGTGGGCCACTGCGCCCAGCCTTTGCCTGGTCTATCCTATCGACACATGTTCCAACAGATGAGGTCATGAGGTTTACCCTAAGCTACATGACCTGCTCAGCTTAATAGTTCTCTAATAGTCATCATTGAAATTGCGTGTAAACTGGGTTGTCACAAAGAGGTATTTTATGCAGCAATCAAAATTTGGTAATACATCATTTACTTAGTTTTGAGCATTCTTGGACTTAAAATCTTTATTTTTTATTTTTTTACTCCAGGCTACACTTTCTGCCCTAAACACAATGAGTCTGGCACACCTTTGCATAATAGTGGCTCATAGGGGTCACATTTCTCTAGGTTTTGTAATAGATTCTGAAGGGAAATAGACGAAAAAAGCATGCCAGTGAATTTAATATACTGACAGGCTCATGTCTTCTCTTACTATTTACTGTGTTCTTGTACTTTGAATTAGCAAATCTTAAAATTTCTGTATCTGATATGGCAAGCTCATTCAGGGAACCAATTTTTGATCAGTTTGTGCCTGGAATAAAGCTAGACATGAGAGATAACAAAGTTTAAGATGCTTAGAGACCACTGAAAAAAATATGTATTGATTTTTCTTTGCCTTACTTTCTACTCCAGTTTGCTTTCATCATTACATGTTGAGCCCAGGACAAGAAAACCTTGGTAAAATTTCTTTTTCTTCTTCAGGATGATAAAAAAATCTCTTTTTACTTTTAAAAGTTAGATCTAATACATGATATTTGCATGTTAATAGGCTGTCATAAGTTTCCCTAGGAAATTTGCAGATTTTTCATGAAACTTAGAAAAAGGCTAAATATTCTGTACTAATAATTTTTTCGTGTTCTATTTGTTAATCTATTCATGTATTTACTTTTTATGGATATGCAAGAGTTGTACATATTTATATAGTACAACTCTTATGTATCTATAACAAGTAAATGTGATATTTTGCTACATGCATACCATGTGTAAAAATCAAATCACCATATTTAGGTTATCCATTACCACAAAGGTTTATTATTTATTTGTTTTGGGAACATTTCAAATATTCTCCTTCAGCTATTTTGACATATACAATAAATTAGTAACTAGTCACCTTACAGTGCTATTGAACTCTCGAACTTATTTCTTCTACCTAATTGTATGTTTGGTCCCATTAACCAAATAAACTCCGCACAGTTCCATGATTACTCTCCAGAGCTATTTTCTCCAGTTAGCAATATAAGTACATGCAGTTGAGAAAGGGTATTTTCACGGTGGTATTAGATTCCACCCTTATTGAAATTTGAAACTTCCTAACATCTGTATTCTTAGCGTCTCATGGAATCTGAGCTACAAATTGTGAAATGTATTCTGGCTTTGTACACATATATGACATCTCACTGTTTACCACCTGTTGTAGTGCACCAATATTGTAAAGGTTTGCTGGCAAAGCCCTGCGTTTCTTTTTCTCTGGTATTACCCTTTGTGTTTATCTGTAGTAACCACCTGGCACTCTCCTGCTTTCACAAAAAAACACGGTGGGTCCATCCTCAAAATGAGCCTCCCTATTACCCAGAAGACAGATGAAATAGTGTCTTCTCACAGATGGTCTGTGATGTATACCTTAGCTGAATATCTAATCATGAAAAGTAGTCGGGGATTAACTACAATTTGCCAGAATCAACTTAACTTGTGCCACAAACTTATGCTTTAAAAGCAAAAAAGTATAAAAAGATTATTTGAAGATGACAAAAACTTTGGCAACTATACTTTACATAAAATATGTGTTTCACAATTGTATTTCACTTTATTGCCTCATGTCTAAATAGTTCAAATGTGTGAATGCAATTAGGAAATATTTCTTTCACTATAAAAACAGTGTTTTTATGATTGCACTTTAAAAAAGGCTAGTTAAAATGTTTAAGCATTTCATAAATGTTCAATTTAAAATAAACATTTTAATCCTTTAGAATGACGAGGTTACAATGCTTAAGCATTTCATAAGTGTTTACTCTAAAAGGAATGTTTTAACCATTTAAGATGGTTTAACAAAAAATATTTTGGGGTTTTAAAATACTTTTTCAAACAAGGCAAACATAAAGTTATAGCTAAAATCTCAATAGTATGGTGTTTGATTTGAGAGATTGAAGGTATTTGTTTCATTTGGTTTTACTGAATGATTCATCAGCTATGCCGTGAAACTTAGAAATATCAACTCTTGGGCTCATAAGAACACTTTATTATCTTCATTGTCACTAGTCATTACTTGAGATATTGCAATCTAACTTTTTCTTCAAAAGACTGTGTTTTTCTAAACATATTCAACCCAGCCTAGACCAAATTCATGCATTATTTTTGTAAAGTACAACGTGTTCTGCTAATATCTCCAGCAAATTTTTTCTTGAAGTTAATTTATATGTAAATACTTTTACAACATGAATTTCACCCCAATTGACTTCTTATAAGGCAAGAAAATGCATATTTTTTTTTGACTTTTACTAGCATCTATTCCCCAGAATACTCCAATGACTTATGAATAATATTTCGGTTCTGTATTAAAAATTTCTCTGTGAAGCTTGCTCTTTGATTATAGACATAGGTTGGTTTGACTGACCAGAATGCTTCCTTCATTATTTTGATAAAATAATGGTAGTTTTCCTTGGAGAATTACCCCTTACTCCTTTTGTTTTGTTTTGTTTTGTTTTGTTTTGTTTTGTTTTGTTTTTGAGACAGAGTCTCACTATGTCACTCAGGCTGGAGTGCAGTGGCACGATCTCGGCTCACTGCAATCCCCACCTCCCAGGTTCAAGCTATTCTCCTGTCTCAGCCTCCTGAGTAGCTTGGATTACAGATGTGTGCCAGCACGCTTGGCTAATTTTTGTATTTGGGGTAGAGACGGAGTTTCACCCATGTTGGCCAGGCGGGTCTCAAAATCCTGATCTCAAGTGATCCACCTGTCTCAGCCCCTGAAAGTGCTGGAATTACAGGCGTAAGCCACTGCGCCCAGCCACTTCCCTGTTCTTAATCCATTGGTTTCAAAACCTGACAGCCTAGCTTCAGAGTTGAGCATATTACCTAGATCATTCTGTTTCTTGACAACTATGACTAATTAATATGTCATAAACATGACACAAACTTCACAAAATTAGTATCAGTGTTAAAATTTTGACTGGAAATGCCTGAAATAAATTATTTTTGGGGGGCAAGGTTCAGGCAGAAAGGCAAGGACTGTAGAATTTTAGAGCTTGTTGTGGTCATATTGATCAACATTAGATGTGAGATTTTGTTATTCAGAATGCTTTGATGTATCAAAACCTCAAAATGCTGCAAATGAGAAATCAAAACATTCATGGATTGAATATATACCTTGATTTTGTGGCTCCAGTTTACTAAAAAAGCAGTCAGGCCAGTCCAGGAAATATGTCATTTCTCACTGTTCCCGGCACATCAAGTTTTTCCTCACATTAAGGTAATGTTTCAGCATGTGCTTATTTTGTTTTTGAATATAATGGTGCATGGCTGTTTGGGCTATCAGAATTTTTTAAGCCATTAATTTTATCTCAGGTCTTTTTTGCATTCCACACCTTCCTGCATACTAACTAGGTGTGTAAATTTCTCTTAAAATCACATTTCCTTACGAGTCCAAATCAATTCATTCTTCCTTATCACATATATTCCTCTTCTATTACCTCAGAAATAAGTTAATAAAATGCTTTACTGTTATCATTTATTTCTGATTGTAAAGTAATGATACAATAGATTTAGATCCTCATTTTAGCCATCATTTAATCATGATCATGTAGCACTGAACTTAAAAGTTGGAAAAAAAGCAATCTAAATTTCATCTGAGCTCCAATCCCATGTAATTTATAAAATTTTGGAAGAACACAGGTAGGTACTCAGAGTAATCAACTTAGCTTTGGGAGAAGAATTTAATGTTTTATTATCTGCCACAACCATAGCCTGGTGAATTGATTTAAATCATTGAGCTATAACTGCTTTTTGAAGATTTTTTATTTTTCCCCTTCTTGTGAAGTAGTAATTAACAAAATGTAAAAATCCAAATTCAATATATAATTTCATGTTATAAAATAAAGGTTACCCATGAAATATAGTTAATGGTCAAATAAATTCTTTGTTAAGATTGGGGACCTTTGCAATTTGTGAGAAACAGTCACACCCACACACAAAGTCTGTAAACAAAGATAAAATGTTTTTGCTGAATAATGTAATTGTCATTTCCTGCTCCCTTATTGAAAGAAAGGTGTCTGTTTACCTGGATTGTTGCTTAAATCTGCCACAAATTTGCTACTCAAAACCTTATTTATTATATTATAGCAAATAGGGTAATAATTACTGTCAGAGAAGGGGACATACTTTTTGTAACTCTTTACATTTTTCTTAAAATACAAATTGTTATACAAATTTTGATTTTGAATCTTTCAATTATGTTTTCACTACGTCCCATATATCCTCTAAGTTTTGTCTTTTTCAACTTCAGTATACAGATTTCAGCAATACTGTAATTTTTTACTGAGTACTTAACATATATGAGAAAAAGATACTTTACAATTTCCACATGCTGTAATGAAATATGTTGAGCTTAGTTTATGTTAACTGCATCTAGTTCTTGCTTGATTTCTTCTTTTTTCCTCTAAAGTTATATTTTATCTTGCAAGTTGTGTATGTATGTGTATTAGTTATGTGTTTGTTTAACAAATTACCCAAAATCTTAGTGGATAAAGCAGCAAACATTTATTATCTCACAGTTTCCATGAGTCAGAAATTCAGATAATGCTTAGCTGCATTCTCTTTGTCTGAATATCTCACAAGGCTAAAATCAAGGTGTCAATTGGGCTATCGTTATTCCAAGGTTCAACCAGTGATGAGTCCACTTTTATAGTGACTCAAGTAGCTGTTGGTGGGACTCAGTTCCTCCACGGTTATTCTTAATTGGTGGTTGGCAAAAGGCCTACTTCACTGTTTTACCACATGGATGTTACCCATAAAGCATCTCACAACATGGAAGCAGCTTCAACAGGGCTAATAAATAAGAAGGCAAAAAAGAATGTGCAAGAAAAAAGTCAAAGGCTTTTGTCATCTAGACTTGGAAGTGATTAAGCTCAAGTGTGATTAATCTCAAGCCAACTGTCAAGCTGAAAGGACAGGATATGAATATTAAGAAAAGGGGATCACTGAAAGCCATTTAGGAAACTGCCTACAAATTATGTGGATATGGATGTTTTACGAAAATAAAATTCCTTGTCTTAGAGTGGTTTCTTTTTACTTTTTTTCTACATCTAATATTTTAGAACCCAAAACATGGGGATAAAGACAAATTTTAGCATCTTATCCTTAATATTTAGGAGCACAGCATATGGCATGTTGAGGATGCTACTATGCCTTTACATTATGTTGGAAAGTATACATTCATCTCTGGCTCTCTTTTTTTCTCTCAAGTGATGGTGATTTATAATGTCTAGAATAAAGTATACTTAGAAGCCAAATTAAAACTGTATTTTATCATATTCGTATAAGCTTACTAAAGTATTACTAAATACTCCTGTTTGCATCTTAATCATCTCCAAACTTTTTTCTCCTACTATGGCATCTTTTCATATCTGCATGAACCAAACGTGGCTTTTGAAATAGGAAATTTTGGATGGAATAATAATCCACTATGAAGGTCATATAGTTAATGTAAGGAGAAGGGCTGACTTACAAGACGAGACCTAAATATATTTTTAAATTCTTAAACACTACTATACCTTCTCCTTAATGTACCCACAACATATGTCTCAGATTTCAATAGTACTTGGAGACACATTTTCCTCAAATACCTGAATAAAAAGACAAACCTACAATCTTGCTTTATTATATATAAGAACTTAATAATTTACCAAGTATTCAAAGATATCCAGGAACATTTATCTTCTTCAAAATATTTCCTGATTTTCACTTGCCATTCCATTTCTCATCTGGATCCAGATCAGAACCTTTACCTACTTTTCTGCAGGTTACTCACTTCTGGCTTTCTTCGTGCTTGTGTGGCTCTTTTTTAAACACTTCACACTGAGTTGTGGACACCTATCCCTTCTTTTTTCAAAAGGTCTTTTTTCCCTTCTTTTTTCAGGAGGCAAGGAAGGGGGAGGCAGTAGGAAGGATTGAACAGAGAGGAAGAAGTGCGAAATTACTCATTTGGAACAATGGGAGATTGAATAGACCAGAAAAAGAATGATTGAAGTGAGGACTGCTGGCATGGTCCTGTTTTCCTCCAGCCATGTTTAGTTGCATCGTTGTGGCATGGAATAGATGGAGAGCTGGGTTTATCCAGGGCTCCCATCTTACTAAGCAGATAGGAGGTGACAGGGAGGTGGGTGAGTTGAGGAGGTGTGCAAGAGACCAATGAGAATGGTTGGCCATGGAGTTTAAGCTCGCTCACTAGAGAGGGAAAAGTCATAAAGGAAGGAAGAAACAGTGAAAAGGTAGTAAGATCTGGATTGGAGGTACTGGTAAGGTTGCAAGAATTTTGTTTCAGGGCAGTATAGGGAGTAACCTGGATAGCTAGGAGGTGGTGGTCAGAGTGGGCTACTGTGGGGTTTGCAGTCCTTGGACCTGACAAGGTCTAAGGTCTGATCATGGAGGGAGGGGGAAGCTGAGGTAGGGCAGAGGACAGGAGTGGGCTTCATGAGATCAAAAGGATGTTGGAAGGATTATCTACCCGGATACTGACATCTCCATGAAGTAAGAGGCATAGTGTGAAGAAGTTACAAAATCCTAAGCTCTTCACAGATAAGGGAAGCATGCGCCACGTGGGTAGCCTCTGTTGTCTAGCACCCAGTATATAGCCTATGCAGAGTGAATACCTGGGGGCTGCTGGGGGCGAAAACAAGGTCCCTGTGACAGGACCTGAAGCCTGGGGGTCTCGGTGACAGGAGTGGGCCTAGTTTTTTGGTGTAGAATTGAGCCTTGAGTGCACTGGTGGGATCTTATTGAAAGGAACCCCTCCAAGACTGGAAGAAGATGCATCCTCTGACAATGTAGGCTCTGTAGGCGTCCCAAGTACCTGGGCTGTGGGTTAGATGGACTCCAAGGCATTTCCTCAGGTGGCAATGGGCCGATCCCTGGGAAGGCAAAGCTGTGCAGGAAGAAAATGGCAAGATGCTACCTTCCCTTAGGGAAAGCCCCTTTCCCGGGAGCAGGGAAGGCGAGGCAGTTTAGGCTGGGTCAGTTTGTCCCTGCCATCAGAGTCTGTTGGTCCTGGAAAAAGAGGGCCTTATTTTATTTATTTATTTTTCTTTGAGACAGTGTCTTGCTCTGTCGCCCAGGCTGGAGTGCAGTGGCTCGATCTCAGCTCACTGCAACCTCCGCCTCCAAGGCTCAAGCGATCGTTCCGCCTCAGCCTCCAGAGTAGCTGGGACCACAGGGACCACAGGCGCCCGCCACGACGCTGGCATTGATTGATTGATTGATTGATTGAGAGAGAGAGAGGTAGCCTCCCTGTGTTGCCCAGGCTGGTCTTGAACTGCTGGGCTCAAGCAATCCTCCTGCCTTGGACTCCCAAAATGCTGGGATTACAGGCGTGAGCCACCGTGCCCGGCTAATTTTCTTCCTTTCTTTTTTTTCCCGCGAGACGGTGGGGGGGGGGGGGGGGGGTTCTCCCTAAGTTGCCCAGGCTGGTCTTGAACTCCTGGGCTCAAGCGATCCTCCCGCCTCAGCCTCCCAAAGGGCTGGGATTACAGGCATGAGCCACCGCTTCCTGCCAAAAGAGGGCTTTAGGGCACCCCCAGAACCTGAGATCTCCCTCATCTGTCATCTTTAAAAAGGAGGAAGTGGACTCCCAGTCGAGCCATAGTCCATTTGTCCCGGGCACGGTGACTCCGGGGTGGCCAGGACCAAATGTGTCTCCTTCTGGCTTTTGCACCGCACCAACTAATCCGCGTCAGGCCGCACAGCTGCCCTGGCCTTCGCGGAGGACTAAGGCGAGGGCGGTGTACGCTGCTCCGGAGTCCCACCGCGGGAGTTGAGGCAGCGGATTCCGAGGGCAGGGTGGGGCGGAATCGGGAGGGATGCGGACCCGGTGGAACGCACTGCGCACACGGCGCAGGCGCCCGCACACAGCTGTTGACTAGTTTTCCAGCTCTCCCCGGAAGTCGTCCAGGCGCCGGTCTCTTTTTTCTGCCTTTTTGTTTCCCTCCCGGCGAGTCGGCGCGACGGTGAATTTCCGTTTCCGGTGGTGTCGAAGCGGACCTGAGGAGTCGCAATTGTGAACAGGTTCGGTGCTGCGGGCTGGGGTAGGCGGCAGTGGGGTCCCTGGCTCTGGGGCACTGGGAAGATCGCGAGTCGTGCGCGTGGGAAGGTCCTTCCCCGGTCCTCCGGGTTATCTTTGCTCCCCAGGAGCAGCATATTTCGCCTCTAACGGAGGTGTGCCTGGGAGTCGTTGGGAGAGGGAACGGGGTGAATCCCTGCAGAGAGCCTGACGGGGAGGGAAGGTGTCCGGGAGACGTCGTTTCCCGGCGACGTGGTCCCAGCAGGCGACTTGGACCTGAGCCGAATCTGTTGACCCCAAATTGTGCTTTTCCCACCAAGAGCAAAAGAAAGAGAAGCATTAGTACAGCTTCGGAACTAAAATATAGTAGAGAAGCAACATAACCTCGGAAATCCCACAGCTATTCAGTTTCAAAGCGTTCCTAGTGCCCAGCTCTCCTAACTCCCAGCCGGTGTTCCTTGACGTTATGGTGATATATAGACTTTCTGTTTCCGCTCGTGTTGTGTGTCTGTGGGAAGCCTCTGACCCACTTCTGTGCTCCAGTAGCACCCTGTGCAGCCTTGCAGTGTATCCCTTATTACACGGAAGGTACTAGTTTGGATTTCCTCTGCAAGTCAGATCATAGCTATATCCATTCACTGGCACAGTGGCTAGCACATCATAGATAGACCAAACATTTATTAAACGGAATTAATACAGGACCTTAATTGAATGAAATGGCACCCTGTCCCGCTTTTTTTCAATCAAGCTGTCAGATTTTATGCAGCCTGATATTCTTAAAAAACTCACTAATTCAGTGATTACCAATTTATTGGCCACAGATTCCCAGGTACCTCAGAAATCACTGGAAGGGTCTCTGTAAGTCCATGGGGTCTCCAGGCATCATTTAGAACCAGTCATATCTCACACATACAGATACTGCTGTTTTTCAAATGTGTGTAGATGAGTTATAATTCAGGAGTTTTACAGAGTTGACAGGTACTAAAAGTAATACTGCAATCCTATTGGAAGTTCATAAAAACGTTTTAAATTTTTTATTACAATTTAAGTTTAAGTTAGGAAACCACTTCATTAGTCCAGTTGATACCTAGGTCTGAGCTGTCCAGTATGGTAGCGACATGTGACTATTTAGAGTTAGAATGAAATTAATTAAAAATTCATTTTTTCAGTTTCTTTAAGAACATTTGTTTAGGGCCACAGGTTTCCAGGCTTAAGGGTGGGGCCTTTGCCAGGGAACCACTCTCTTCTACCCAGTATTTTCCTGTCTCCTGTCCATATCACAGGGATATACTCCGGCAAGTATTACTATTAATTACTTCATTCATTCAACAGATATGTATTGTGACAGATACTGTGCTAGCCACTTTCTGGGGCATAATGATGAAAAGAATCTGTCCCTTCCCTCAAGATCACTGGAAGCCGGGGGTCTAGTAGGAAGACAGAAAAGAGAACAGATGATTACGTTTTCATGAAAGGCATGCACAAGGTGTTATAAAAAGAAAGAGAAAGAGCACCAGCCCAGACTGGGTATTTGAGGACTGGGACTGTTCAGGAAGATGTAACATCTGTATGAGTTCTTGACAACAAGTGAGAGTTAAGCAAATAAAAAGTAAGAATGTATCCTATATAGAAGAAACTATATATGCAAAGGTCCAGAGAGCAGGCACATTGATGGACCGCAATTAGTTGAGTAGCATGGAGTAAGTATGGGGAGGGTGATGGTAAGGAGATGGTAGCCAGAGTGGGAGACACAGGTTAGCTGATGGATAGTCTTGCATGCTATGCTACTGAGCCTTCACTCAGTAAGGAAGGCTTTGGGGGAACTGCAGTAGGATTCTAAGCAAGAGAATGCTTTGATAAAATTTTGTGATTTAGAAAGGTCAATAGATGGCAGTGTAGAAAATGAATTGGAAGGGCTTGTGTATAGGCAGAGGACTGATTAAGAAGCCATAGTGTAGTTAAGATCTGGGCAAGACATGGACATGCACACTTGAGGGTGAAGGCTGGGAGGAGGGAGAGGATCAAAAAACTACTTATCAGGTACTGTGCTTATTACCTGGATGATGAAATAATCTGTATAACCAACCCTCATGACATGTGATTTACCTATATAACAAACCTGCACATGTACCTCTGAACCTAATACAAATCTAAAAAAAGAGATCTGGGTGAGAAATGAGGGTTTGAACTAAGGTGAAATCTATTTATACCTTAGGAGAAAGTAAGACAGGAAAATGAAAGATCTCAGGAGATTTGAAGGAGACAGAATTACCAGATGTGGAGACTGATAGGATACAGGATGAGGGAGAGAGGAGTCTAAGGTAACTGCCGGCTGATCCTCACATGGGAGACTGGAAAGATGACATTCGCTGAGATGAGAATGTTGTGGAGGAAGCTGGTATGTCTGGAGTGGTGAGGTTGGTTTTAGATTTGATAACTTTGAAGTTCCTGTAGAAGAACCAAAGGCCTGGAGGTCAGCTAAAAGATGTGTTTGGCTCAATTTCATGGCTTTGTGATGGATTAAATGTCCTTCTCCAGTTAGCACCTTCTAACTATTTATCCAGAAGTTACTAGGACTCTTTATTTTGTTTTATTTTTCTTCTGATATATGCCCTGGGGGAAAGCACTTATATTACAAGTACTTATAATAGACTAAAGCTTAGGAGCTAGCACCCTCTTTCATAGTAAATAGAGTGACAGTCTAAATGGCATAAGCAGAGAGAACCCACTGCTTTTAACAGGTAGTTCATAGGAGTCACTTACCTTGGCCAGTAAATGGAAATGCCCATCCTCTTTTGTCATACATAATCTTGAAGATTGTGCCAGTTTTGAATAATGTGAGATGTCAAGCATCACACTTCCCTAAAATGCTACACCTCTATAAATGGATTTAAATATGCAGAACCATATACAACTCTCCCTGCCTTTCCTGCAGGCTCAGCGATATGAGGCAGCATCGACAATTTATGGACCGCACACATTATCTGCTTACATTCAGCTCTTCAGAAACCTTGCTAAGGCTATTGCTACGGTAATCAAATATTGATTGTACGTGCGTGCGTGCGTGTGTGTGTGTGCATGTCTGTATGTGTCTGTGTCTGGGTAAGAAAATGCAGAGGGAAGTGAAAGAGAACCTTAGCTTCGAGTGTTCAGTTTAACAACCTTTATATTTTACAAAATTTATAGTTTTGTGGTATCTCTAAGAAAATAAATAAAATTTCTTCCCAATTTTGGATCTAGTTAACATCCTTTCATGGTGGCAGCTTCTTTCACATATATTTTCTCACTATTTTTACAACCATCATGTGAAATTAAGGAGATATCATTTCTCCCCAGTTTTCAGAGGAGCACATAGGCTTGAAGATAAGTGATGAAGCTTACTACACCTGGGAGTTGAACCTGTGTTCTCTAATCCTTGCCAGATTCTCCCCACTCACTCCAAAAGTTGAGTAGGTCAGCATTCTGGGATGCCCATTTTCCACATTATAATATCTTGGAAATTGGGATGCATTTTCCAATCAGAGGAAGCTTATGATTATAATTAGTAGCATGCTTTTACTTTCTTGGTGGTTCAAAAGATAATATGAGTTGTTAAATCAATGGAAGCTTAGATTTGATGTAAAAATAGTGGTGCCTTGGAATGAAAACATTGCATCTACCTAAAATATATACCACTGAACAAGTTTACTTGATTTAAAGGAACTTCACTTGTGGAAATCTTCCCTTTGGATGTAGTTGTTTATGAAGCTGCAACTGTGATGTCAGAAGGTTAGTCAACAAACAAGATAAAGAGCTTAAAATAATAAGCATCCCCTTATATAATAATATGTAAGCCTCAGTAAAAAATGTGAAACAATTGTGGCATAGCAAAGAAATAAAGCCCTTTTAATGAAAGAGCTTGGATATATTAAATTGAAATGAATGAAATGGTTGTCTCTGTAGGTTGCATCAGTCGAACGTTGAAAATTTCATATGCCTGTATTATTAGTTACTGATTGTGTGTTTGAAATTTCAGTATTTTATATAATTCCTTTGCACATATTTTAATCAATTGATATTTATTTTCATTTTATCATAATTTTGGTCTCAGTTTTAGGTTACTTTTTTTGAATAACTGTTTGTATTTATTTATTTATTTCTATTATAAAATCCAAATCTATTTGTAGGTCATTCAGATTATACAGAAAAGCATAAACCTATAATCCATCCCTAGAGATAACTACTGTTTAACTGTCACTATGCTCATAGGTCTATAGTTGTTCCCAAGAAAATAGATTCTTCAAATTTTGTAGTGACAATGAAGAAAAATGCAATTAATTTGGTGGAAATTTGTTTTACAGTCAAATTTCTGGTCAAGCACCTTAAAACTAGCTATGTGATCTTGAAAAAAACTACTGAATATGTCTAAGCCTATTTTCTCATTTGCAAAATGGGAATGGTAATACATAACCTATGTCATATCATATGCAGTTGTAAAGATTAAATCTATAATGTGAGGAATAAAGAGCATTAAATATTCATTGAAAGTAACGGCAAAATGCCAATTACTTTTGTACCAACCTAATATAGATATAGGGATATTTGAAAATTGAGATTTGTATTTTTATGACACTATTAAAAATGGTAAACTTTGTGGGCAATATAGATTAAACCAGTCAGGATGTGGGATGATCTTAAATTTTAAATTAAAAATATATTTATTATATTCTTTTATTAGCACAGACAAGAATCTAGGAAAAAACTTGGTACTCACTCCAGGTGAGAGTGGCTCAATACTTTTTAAAAATTAAAATAATAATTACACTGTCATGGTATAATTACCTTTTTGCATATTAGGCCCCTGTACAAGGTCAGACAATTTGAAAGTATGCTTCCAACCTTGTACTCTGGTCACTGTCCTTATGTTGTCTAGGGGAATAAAAGAGTTGCCTATGACCAAAACTTTCTCCCAGTGATAAGAGTTTAAATTATGAATTTCTAGGCTCATGCTTAGCAAGGCTACCTTCCTATTTTGCTCAAGGTTGTTAGCTCTTGGAGTATGTATATGTGTGTGTGCACTCTTCCATTAATGCAGGCATTTCTGGGTCTGGAGGCCTGGGGAAAGGGTCTTTGACTCTACCTGTGCACTCCTTAACAAATGCTGTCTGTTCCAGGACACGGTAGCCAACCTGAGCAGAGGTCCAGAACCTCCCTTTTTCAAACAATTAATAGTTCCATTAATTCCTAGTATTGTGGATAGAGCACCAAAAGGCAGAACTTTTGGGGATGTCCTGCAGCCAGCAAAACCTGAATACAGAGTGGTAAGACTCATGAGCAGACCTTGGAATCCTTTAGAGGGAGGTTTTGGGGGATGAGGGGAAGGATGTCACTTAGTGTCACCATTTGCCTGTAATCATGCTGTAGACCAACTGTTAGCAATGATAATTTTGACAATTGTTCTTATCTCTGCAAAAGTAATGAGAATGGGGAAATATTTATTTTTTGTAAGTAATTGTGTCAAATTGAAATTCTAAAATCCAAATTATTCCTTTTCTTAAGTGAATGATCATGGAACTATTCACTGGCACTGAGAGTTGTCTCTTAAGTCAAGGATAGGAAAAACATACAGAAATGAAGCAGAATTTGTACCATTACTATTTTATATCAATCTTGTGTCCTGAAAGCTTGCTGAATCAGTTATTAGTTTCAACAGTTTTTCTGGGGGGAGGAGGGATGAGTAAGAGGGGAGTCTGGATTCCTTAGGAATTTCTACCTATAGTATCATGTCATCTGTGAATAAAAATAAGCTTATTTATTCCTTTCTATATTTCTTTTCTAAATGCACCTAATTATTTATCCTTATTGGACTGGCTAGAACCTTCAGTAGAATGTTCTGCTTTTTAAAAAAATTTATTTAATTTTCAAATTGATAAATAAAAATTATACATATTTATTGTGTACAAGATGATGTTTTGAAATATGTATACATGGGGAATGGCTCAATTGAGCTAATTAACATATACATTATGTCACATACTTATTATTTTTTGTTGTGAGAAAATTTGAGACTCTCTTAACAATTTTTAAAACAAAATATGTTGTTTTTAACTGAAGCCATCAAGTTGTACATTAGCCCTCTTGAACTTATTCCCTTTGTCTAAATGAAATTTTATATTCTTTGATCAATACCTCCCCAACCCCCTAACCTCCTAGCCCCTGGTAACTAACCTTCTGCCAACATTCTACTCTCTACTTCTATGAGTTTAACTCTTTATGGTTCTATATATAAGTGAGATCATGTGGTATTTATCTTTCTGTACCTGGCTTATTTCACTGAATCTAATGTTCTCCAGGTTTATCCATGTTGTATCAAATGTAAGGATCTCATTCTTATTTATGACGGAATAGTATTCCATTGTGTATATGTGCTACATTTTCTTTATCCATTCATCCATTGATGGACACTTAGGTTGTTTCATATCTTGGCTATTGTGAACAGTGCTGCAATAAACATGGGAGTTCACATATCTCTTCAACAAACTGATTTCATTTCCTTTCTCTATATACCCAGAAATGGTATTGTGTATATATTTTACAGTAGTTCTATTTTTAATTTTTTGAGAAACCTCTTGCTGCTTTTCATAATGGCTGCACTAATTCACATTCTCATGAACAGTGTGCAAGAGTTACCTTTTTCTACATTCTTATCAACACTTGTCTTTTGTCTTTTTAAATATTATACATTCTAACAGGTATTAGGTGATATCTTGTTGTAGTTTTAATTAGTATTTCTTCGATGATCACTGATATTGAACATTTAAAAAAATACCCTGTTGAGCATTTGTATGTCTTCTTTGGAGAAATGTTTATTCAGGTCCTTTTCTTATTTTCAAATTGGGTTATTTGTTTTCTTGCTATAGAGTTGTTTGAGTACCTTATATCTTTTGGATATTAACTCTTTATTGGATGCATAGTTTGCAAGTGTTTTCTCCCATTCTTTAGGTTGTCTCCTCACTTTGTTAATTGTTTTTTTGGTTGTGCAGAAACTGTTTAGTTTGATGTGATATGCGTCTGTTTTTGCTTCTGTTGCTTTTGCATTAGGGGTCATATTAAAAAAAAAAAAATCGCCTACACCAACATCATGGAGCTTTTCCTCTAGGTTTTCTTTCAGTTGTTTTATAGTTTCAGGTTTTATATTTAAATCTTTAATCAATTTTGAGTTAATTTTTATATTTCCTTCTTCTGCATGTGGATATCCAGTTTTCCCAGCAGCATTTATTGAAGAGACTGTCACTTCCCCATTGTGCATTCTTGGCACCTTTGTCAAAAATCAATTTATCATAAATGTGCGGGCTTATTTCTGGGCTCCATTGGTCTATGTGTACCAATGGTGTGTTGATTACTTTAGGCCAGTACCATGCTGTGTTGATTACTATAGCTTTGTAGTATATTTTGAAGTCAGGTTGTGTGGTACCTTCATCTTTGTTTTTTTTGCTGAAGATCCAATCCAATGTCAAATAGAAGTTGTGAGACTGGACACTCTTGTCTTGTTTCCAATCTTAGTAGAAAAGTATTCAGTTTTTCACCATTTAGTATGATGTTTTCTTTAGGATTTTTATAGATTCTCTTTTTCATGTTTTATGCCTAGCTTATTGCAAGTTTTTGTCAGAAATCAGTGTTGGAGTTTTGCAATTTTTTTCTACTGAGGTGACAATGTGGTTTTGTCTTATTTTAATAAGGTATTTGCATTCATTGGTTTTCAGATGTTAAATAAATGCCGTATCATTTAGTCATGGTGTATAATCCTTTTTAGATGTTGCTGAATTTGATTTGCTGATATATTGTAAGGAGTTTTCTACTCATGTCCATGAGGGATATTTTTAGTTTTCTTTTTATGTGTTGTCTTTGCCTTTGGTATTGGGGCAATAGTGCTTTCAAAGAATGAGTTGGGAAATGTTTTCTCTTGTACTTTCTGAAAAAGTATCCAAAAGATTGGCATTATTTACTCTTTAAATATTTGATTGGATTGACCAGCAAGGCCATATGGACCTGGCTTTTCTTTATGGCAAAATTTTTATTACTAATTCAATTTCTTTACTTGTTATATGCCCATTCATATGTCCTATTTTTTGTTCTTGCATCAATTTTGTGTCTTTCTAGGAATTTATCTTTATAGGAATTGGTATCATTCTAGGAATTTTCTCATTTCATATAAGTTGTTTAATTTGTTGGTGTAATATAAAAGTTGTTGTTGCTCATGATAATCCCCTATAATCCTTTTAATTTCTGGAGAGTTGACAATGATATCCCCTCTTTCTTTCTAATTTTGGTAATTTGTGTCCTCAAAGAACTAGCATTTAGTTTTATTGCTTTTACCTATTGCATTACCTATTACTAAATTTTTTAGGCAGGACCAGAGCAGATTTTCATCTTGAGCAAATCCCTTCGTCACTTCCCCCAGCACCCCTCATCCCCTCATACACTAATGTAAAATTCTTTTGAATTATGAGGTTTTCCAGTCTGGCCTGGTGGGAACAGAATCTTGTCACAACTCTCTATGAGCCTGGGGACTGTTCTCTGTAATTCTGTTAGCCCATTCTTTTCCTGGCTTCCAGTAGTTCCCTTATATGCATGCAAACTTGAGGGGAGCTTTCTGCAAATCTCCAGATTTCTGTCTCTGTGCAGCTATCCTCTCTATGATGCTCTGTGCTATAAACTCAAGACTGTTTGTCTTTTGTGGACACCCAGCTCCATATCCTCAACTTAGACTGCCAGACTTGGCCTGAATTCTCCTCCTTCTGCCGTGGCCCGTAAACTCTGATGACATTGAGCTGGTGGATTACAGGGTTCTTGTTTGTCTGCTGCCACTCAAATATCACTGTCTTTCTTTGTCACTTGAAAATCCATTGTTTAATATATATTTTTTCCAGTTTTTTAGTTGTTTCAGGTGGGAGGATAAATACACATCCTGCCACTCCATCTCTTATAAAAATAAAAGCTTAACTATAAATGTAAGCATAAATATGTGTCATCTGTGAAAAGTTTTGACTGTTCTAATTTGATTCAAATATTCCCTGTATTTGTGTTGGGAGGGAGGTGTGAGGAATTATCAAGGCCTGAAGAAACCATTTTAATATGCTGTCACTAATATAAACTACAGCTCTAGATCTTCACTTGTATCTGAGTCTACCCAAAGCAAACTCATTGGCCAAACATTCCTATGTCTATTGTTGCAAGGGTTAATATTCTTAGAAGATAACTTACTTGATTAAATAGAACAAAATCTATAAAGGCACCCTAAATTATAGAATTTATAATAGATAATGTCCAAAATATGAGTATATCAAAAAACCTTTTATTAGAAGTCATTAAATGAATTTTTACTTTCAGGGGTAAGTTGCTGAAGTTATATTTGTAGGTGCTAACCCGAAGAATTCAGTACAAAACCAGGTAGGCATCAATGATTTTCTTTTACAAATGTAATCCACTTTTTAGCCATTCATTCATTTAAATATACCTCTAGAGGTTAATAACATAAAGACAAAATGTTCCAACTTGTTTTCCGTCTTATTTTGTAGGTACGGGAAAATATTCAATAGGTAGTTAATGTGGATTGAGTCTGGGTAAAAGCACACAGGAAACATATAATTGGCTCCACTTAGGACCAAGTATAGCATAATGCATGTATGACTTCATTGTCTGTCAAACAGATGTTAAGTTGAATACAATCCCATATATATAATTATGTGCCACATACAATGATGTTTCAGTCAAAGATGAACTGCATTTGTGACATTGGTCCCATGAGATTATAATACTCTACTTTTACTGTACCTTTTCTACGTTTAGGTATGTTTAGATACACAAATACTTACCATTGTGTTACAATTGCCTACAACATTCAATACAGTAATGGGCTTTACAAATTTGTAGCCTAGGAACCACGGGCTATACCATCTAGCCTAGGTGTGTAGGAGGTTACACCATCTAAGTTTGTGTAAGTCTAAGTCTGTGATGCTCATGCAATGATGAATTTGCCTAACAATGCACTTCTCAGGATGTATCCAATATATGACTGTATTCAAATATATAGAACTCTACCAAATGTTGTGAAATAGTCAAAGGGCCAACTGAAGGATGTGTGTCTTTGGCTTCTTCTTCTCTTTTTGTCTCTCTCCTCCTCCTCTACGCTACTGTCTCTGGTCCTACCTGTACTGTTGTGGAACGGTCACAGATCCCCGGGTGTATACTCTCCTGGCTTGGAGTCCTGGTGCATATGCTTTACTTTATCTTGCATTGGCCATTTCCCTATTATTTACTACTGGTGCTAATAGAGCATTTATTTATTAAACCTAAAAAATGACATTCAAAATACATGCCCAATGTTAAAACAATATAGAAGTGTAGAAAATAGAATATATAAGTGCTCCTCTACCCACAAACCTGCTTTCCAGAGGTAATAGCTGTTAAGAGTTTTTTAATAAAGCATTTCAGACTTTTTTGTTTTTATCATATGTATGATAAACTATATACATATGTAATATATCTATTAATAAAATTAATGTATACTTCTATAACTTCCTTAAAATATACTTATAACTACACAAGCAGTAACTGGACACATTCTAGTTGTAAAACCTCAAATAATAAAGGAATTTATAGTGGAAAAAGAGTGGGCATATGACTGTGATTTTGAGGTCATGGTTTTCACTGTGGCTGAGGATGCATTCCTTATATCAATTAGCTGTGCTTCCCAGGGCCTATAGTCACTTATAATCCAAAAATACCTTCCTTCCAAAAGAACCTTCCCATTCCTGTTTTTAAAATGTCATTATTGCCAAGATAACAATTGTGGCCATATGACATTCTCAAATATGACATTGGAGGAAAGTCTTCTACTTCTTAGGTAGTCAATATGCACCTGTTTGAAGTAATTTCTTTAGTAAGTGAATCTGTGCCACAATAGTTACGTGTTTATAACATTATTTTCTGAAGATATCAAAGTGTTATATCAAAACTGCATGTTTAGCTGTCACCTGATATCCCTAGGGTAGAGAAATTCTATCATCATTATTGCCATGGAGAAGCAGGAGAACAAAACGTTTAAACTACTATAGTGGTAATAGAATTAATTTCAAAGAATGCTCTGGGACTTGGTATAAAACAATTTCTATAACCCTTCTTCATTAGTAGTTATCATCACTATTTATGGAATGCTTACTATTTTGCAGGTAGTATTTGCAAGTATTCCTATTAAAGTGCTTTATATGCGTTATCACATGATTAATTCCATCCTTACGACTACCCAATGAGTTAAGTTTTATTACCCCTACTTTCCAGATGAATAAACTGAGGCTTAGAGAGATAAAGTAACTTATATTATGCATAATTAATGTATGCAGTACCTAATTATGCATCTGGAAGAGATTATGGTAGAGCAGTTGGGAAAAGATTGTCATATGTTTTATCCGTGGTATTCAGAGGCCTAGACTTGTTCTTCAGTCTATACTCTAGACATATTCAAAAAGCCCACCATATCTTCTCCATCTAAGGCCTTCCCAATGTCATTTGCCATAAATAGACAGAAATAACTCTCTTTACAAGTTCTTATGGTTATGAAAACTTCCTTATCGAATGTAATTCATCAGTTGAGTACTTAAAGAAGAATTTTAAGCAGTTACATGGCCCACATGTAAATAGGTGATACATTTAGCAAGGAGTTATTTGAGCACCAGTAAATGACAGATGTAAAGAACTGTGATAAATATAGGTACATTAGACATGTGTCTTTTAGGGTCACAATCTCAAGGATTTAAAAGGATACTAGAAATTTATAGCCTTTGTCTTTATTAACTTGTCATATCATTCAAATCTGTGCTTTGTTTGAAGCTGAATTCTTGGTCTGAAACAAATTCTTCTATTATAATAATCTTCCAATGGGGAAATAAAATCTTTTTATGATGTGGTTTCTAGAAATCTATTATAAAAAATCTGGAGACCTCCTTTAGTACCCCAGGATAGGGAAGATTTATGTATTCTTTTCAATTCTTTCACTCAGGGAGGTACGTTAACTAATAATTCATTCACCTGGAGATGGAAAGTCGACTAAACTTTACCATTTTCCCTTCTAAATTTTGAGGTGACTAGAGAAAGTCTTGGGATATATAGATCAATAAACATATCATGAAAAGGCTTGACTTATACCTTATTAAAATCTCAAGTAAGTTTTATTCCCAGCCTCTTTTCTGCCCTAATTTCCAAAATTTGCTACTAACTCTAAAATTATACTTCTTTCACATTTCTAAAAAAATCATGTTTTTTAATAGACTGGATAAATTAACATTCTGAGTACATTGCATAGAATGTTAAGAGGAAAGCCTAAGAATTTGGATGAAATTCTAACACATTTTCACACAAGGTATTGGTAGGCTAACATATGGTCAACAAGGGGAGTATTTACAAACAGGTTCCTTCTGTGACTGTGCAGTACCTGATCAGTTTTATTAATTGCATTTCAGACCCATCAGACCTTCCTCACTGTGGAGAAATATGAGGCTACTTCAACATCGTGGCAGATAGTGTGTAATGATGCCTCCTGGGAGACTCGGTGAGCACATTTATTGAATATTTTTGTCTTTCAAGCTTCGAAACCAGTTGGCTTGTAATGCTGGGAAGACAAATGAAAAGACTGGCTCAGTACAAGGTATTAATGATATCAAATTCCCAAGGAGGCTTCTGGACATATTTAGTTGATTTATTAGATTTCATTTTGATTCATTTTTCTACAAAACAGTGTGGTGTGTGCTTCTGTAAGATTAGGTGCTAATGAGGTTATGGCTTCCATTCTTACAGACATCTGTTCTGTTTTTTTTCCCCATGGACACAGGTATTATTTGTAAAATCTAACTAGCTTCCTTGCAAATTGGTTGAAAGGAGTATAGAGTAAAAGTGTTGAGATGTCTCTGTAGAGCTTGATATTTCTATAGGGAAAATGAGTCTATACCTGACATGTATTGCATGTTTGTATATGATCAATGATTCTTCATTTGAGTTACTAAAACACTAGAGGCTTGGGTGTTTAACTCTTAATGACTTGAGTGAGGAGATAATATACTCAGGCAATTTCTCCGGAGAGACATATCTCTTTGCCTTTTGCTACCAAATTCCTGAGCTGAATAGATATTTTGAAGATTTGATAATGTGTCTGAAATAAGACAATACTTCTGTTCCCAAGTCTATAAATTTAACATTCCATGACAGTGGCATGGAAGTAGGTACAGTTTTTGGCAATTTGGGTCTAATTCAGATTGCCTCAAACTAAGTGATATTAGTTTGTTAAATGTAAATATGTTAGTATGGTTCAGATGGTTAATTGAAAATAGGAATTTGACCATGGCCCATATACAAATATGGGCAAAATTTTTCTTTGGTATTTAAAGCTGTAGAGTATAGGTACATTTTAAAACAAGTAATGTATACTTATCGTTAAAAAGGTTATACAGGTAATAAAAGGAATGATTTATATTTAAATGCTCAAAGTTTTTGGCTAATAGCAGTCAATACTGAGGATATGTTTAGATCTCTGCCTTGTTCATTAGCAGCAGAATAATCAAATATTTGTTGAGAGTACTGAACCCATCACTGAGAAACACAGAATGTCGAGCACACTCTCTGTGCCCAAGAGATTTACTTTCAGCATAACTGAGGATATCAGTTAGTCCGTTGTATCTCACTGAGTCTAGAAGAGTGTCTGAACTCTCTGCTGTGATCTGCAGGGGCCAACATGATCTGGTTGCATCTGTTTCTCTCATCTCAAGCACTCTTCCATGGTTTACCATTCCCTGTACCAACTGACCTGCTTTCTGCTTTGTGGCCACATCAAGTTTGTTCCTGCTTTGGACACTTTGTATTTTCTGTTCCTTCTTGTTAGAATGTTTTTTCCTCCAGATTTCTGCAGACTCAGTTTAAATGACATCTCCCTAAAAAAACTTCCATCTTGTTTTCTACATTAAACTTGTCATTCTTAAGATTTTTATATTTATTGCTTTTTGTTTATTGCATTTATTTCCATCCTCAACTCAGTAGAACATAAGCTTCATGAAACTTGGGACCATATCTATCTTGCTCCTTACTGTACCCTCAGTACTTCTAGAAGAGAGTCTGACATGTATTCATTTTCTATATATATGTATATAAAACAAATGAATCTAGATGTGAAAATAAGTGTCAGATAAGGGCTAAAAATGCTTTGCAATTCTACAGCAGGAGAGACATCTTGTGGCTATCAGGTAAGGTTTCCTGGGGTGAGTATAATTTAGGTAGGTAGAAAGGTAGAACAAGTAAAGCTATTTCTACAAATTGCTGTTCTTTAAAGTTTCTCTTCTAGAAAATAGACGTTTTTGTCTGTTTTGTTCATTGCTGTATCTTCAATGTCTTGATAGTGCCTTGCTCATTGTAGGTATTCCCTGAATATTCATTAAATGAATAATCATGTATTTTTCTAATTAAACATTTTTAAGAGTAAAATTGAGTTTTGCTTGCTTGTTTGTTTTTTATCAACAGTTTTTATTGGCACAAGGGACTCCTGGGTCTGAGTAATGCAACAGTGGAATGGCATATTCCAGACACTGCCCAGCCTGGAATCTACAGAATAAGATACTTTGGACACAATCGGAAGCAGGACATTCTGACGCCTGCTGTCGTACTTTCATTTGAAGGCACTTCCCCGGCTTTTGAAGTTGTAACTATTTAGTGAAAAGTTGATAGATCATTTAAAGAACAGCTTTACTCTCTACACATTATATAAGTGATTTCAAATGAATGTGAACTAGTGAACTACTATGTTGACTTCTATAATCGTCGCTATTTGGGGACAGATAGTTTACTGCTAATGGGGTGGAGGGGTGTGTGTGTGTGTGTGTGTGTGAGAGAGAGAGAGAGAGAGAGAGAGGTTTGTCCCACATATCTTGTTCCAGCAGCCATATATCTTGTGGTCTACAGCCTAAAGCATGATTTCCCTTGAAGTCTTGGGGTTGTTTAAAGGAGAGTCCCTTCAATATAAAACCTCTGAAATATTAGTGAGAATGGCTCACTAATGTGAACAATGTTTAAACTATTTATTTATATATAGAATTCCTGAATATTAGTACTGGGAAAGTTTATAGAAATCATCTAGTCTTACCCTTCATCTTACATATAAGAAAAATGGTCTTCTAATCACATTTACAAAATATGATATAAACCTTGACCATAAATGTATGAGCCTAATTAGAGAAACAGAAAATCAGCATGTCAGTTTTCCTTCATTCAAAATCACATAGTCTTTCTAAGCAGTCATTCTGGAGTTAACATGCCTAGTTCAGAGTTGCTGTGGATGCTCAAATCATTTCTGGAATTGCCTTCAGGACACAATTATGAGAAAGTCAGACTTCCAATATTTTGATCATGCCTTGTGTTTTCCTAAGTGTCCTTATCCCACTGGATTGTGTCTCTTACTCCCAAGACTTATTCCAAATGATTTTTTGACTCTTTTCATTAATCAAATTCACCCCAAACCAGAAAGTTTTGCCATTAGCGTAGATATTAAAAATATTACTGGCTGGGAAAGCACTCCTCAAAGCAGAGGTTCTAAATTAATTTATCTGTTCTTTTACCATTTGCTCACTCACTCACTCATGGACCCATTCAATCATAGAATATTTAAGATTTCTATGCCCAGAATTATAATAGTGCCTAGGCCTTGATAATTAGTGAATTTGTACTTGGGATGAGTGTGTAAGTGTCAAAAGGTAACTATTATGAAGGAGAAAATAATCAATTTAATATGTAAATTCTGGGGAGGCATTTAAAAAATCAGTAATCTTCAAGTTATATCTTGTGTATCATCTGTGTTGGATACTCTAATTTGGGGGGAAAGAGGCTCCAGACAGTTTGCTAAATACTATTTTGAAAGTTATTTTTGGGCATTGTAAAATACCTTGCTTCATACCGCAAAGAATAAGATATGACAATCTGACATCGATTGTCTGAAAGTACTAATTGCATTTAAAATTCTTTAAGTTAACTACAAGCTCCCAGACTGCAAAGCAAATTTCCAAACCCAAGGTCATACTTTTGTATGTATGTAAAAGCTTTAGCATTTTTGGGAAAAAAAATCAATCTGTATTTCAAAAATAAACTTTGAGGTTTGAAAATAATAACAATATTAATAATGGTAGTATTAACATCTATTATGTATAACTTAATCTCAACATAATTTATTGAATTAGAATGAACCTGGAACACTTTTTGATGAATTGGTATCCTAGAGGCTGTTTCCTTGGGCATTAACTGCTGGAGGATTAGGTAATCAGGGATTCCAAGTGTTGTGATCTTTTTTCTAATGACGCCACAGTCTTCAGTGTAAAAGTTCAGAAGCCTAAAAGAGCAAGTGATCCTGAAAGTAGCTGATTCCAGACAAGAAAATTATATTAGAACTCATGATATGATTTTTTAAAGTATTTGTTATTACTCAGAAGGGTTCGTGAATCAGTTTCCACTACCTCTATTCCTTCTATTGAAGCTTTCCTCAAATCTACTTGTGATTCCTGATAGCTCACTGGCAACTGTACCAAGGTGGCCACTGTATCATCTACTGATCCTTCTGCACCTAGCACTCTTGGCTCCAGATAACGCACAGAAACCTATTTTCTCACCAGCTGTCATTTCTTCTAGGGCATGCAGTTCTATGTTCGCAGTTCATGTGTGAAAATAAAACCAAATTCCTGGATTATCAATATCAGTTCTTTACGTGTGCATAAAAGATATCATGAAGTAATTGAACTTATCTGT
The DNA here is from genome assembly GCF_029281585.2 of Gorilla gorilla gorilla. NCBI lineage: Eukaryota > Metazoa > Chordata > Mammalia > Primates > Hominidae > Gorilla > Gorilla gorilla. The sequence continues at coordinate 65,011,704 of NC_073232.2, read as the reverse complement.
TGATATAAAAACACAGATCCAATTCGTGTCTGTGGATGCTGCAGGGACTGGCTCATTGGAGCCAAACCATGTGGCGGAAACTCCTGAAATTGGTGGAAAAAGTGGAATATGGCAGATTGGGTAGGTAGGAGAACAATTTTGGAGATTTTGTTTCTCATGTTAAAGTGTCTGCATTTTATTTGCTGTACCCTGCCTACTCTGGTTTTAAGGATTTTTTGACTTCTTCGAAAAGCACTGAATAATCTCTTTTCCAGGTCTAGATTTTTTGATGAGTACTGTGTAAAATTGTCAATATTCAATGGATTATTTAATAATAAATTAAGAATTACACTCATAAAAGTATTGTCTAATGAAAGGTAATGTAGACAAACGAACACTTTTTTAAAAAAAGAGGTGGAACAAAAGGTGGTAGATTACATGTAAATTAGGTTGGAAAGTGATACAAATGACTTGTAAATAACCACTGAAGCACAAGGGAACCACTTCTTTATCAGTTCCTTTCTAACTTCTGAAGATGTACTGCTGGTAAAACACATGTGTGGTTGGCATTTCTTTTATTTTCTTTCTCTTTTTTACTAGTTGGGCAAAAAAATTTCCTAGGCAGGTAGCTAACTATGAAATTGTTTCATATGCTAATTCTGAACAAAAAGACCAAGAATGAATTTACTTATGAATGTCCTTTTCTAATGTGCCCTCTTATGCTTCTCCTCCAATGTAAGCAAGCTCACTGTCTTTTTCTAAGATTAGCGCATGGATTCTATCTTTAGCCAAAAGGTTTCATCACTAGATGAACTTCTCACGTGTTTAGTTCTTCCAAATGATGCTCTTGCTTCCTGGGTATCCAACCTGACTTGCTGGTTTATATTGGCTTCCAAAATTTTAGAGTGATAGGGTATCGGAGAGGGAAATTTGCACATTCCTTATGCAATTTGTTAGTATGCATTCAGCTGTAACTCAGAAAATATTCCTGATCAACATTCATCCAAACACTAAAGACATTTATAACCTCACATAGCAGTAAGTCTTGAAGTGATAAATTCAGGTTTGGTGCAGCCACTCAGTGGCTCTTCTTAATATATTGACTTAATTCTTAGGCTTATCCTCTTAGCTAAAAGATCGCTACCTCAAGTCTACATATAATTGAATGCAGCAGCAAAATGGGAGGAGAGAGTTCTCTTTATAATCCCCTTTTAGAAGGTGGAAAATAGTAAGAACACAAGTTGAATTTTCCTTCTATTTCTTTGTTCAGAACTGTGCCACAAAGCTACTCTTACCTGCAAGGGAGGCTGGAAAAAAGAATATTTAGTATTTTGTGCTTCTAGAGAGTGAGGCAAGTTCTGATAGTAAGAAAGAAGAGATAGCCAAAGTAGCTGTCATAAAATTATGTTAGTCAAGACAGATTAGTTATGCTACAACATTAGAGATTTATTTCTTGATCTCATGACCTGTCCGTTGGGGTTAGCTGAAGGATCTGTTCCACATCTCATTTGAGTTCACAGGCTGACAGAGACTTCCATTCTAAACATTCTTCCATTGTGAGGGAACAGGAACAGGTGCTTCCATGATTAGGGGGAAGGGACAGGGAGAATCATGCAATAGTTCGTGAAGCTTCCACATTACTGTGCATTTTTCACTGGGCAGGTGACAGAACCAGGATATTTGCAAGCAGCCCTAAAGGTTACCACAGTGGGCAAGCAATAATATCTGCATATCCAAAGTAACTGCTCTTTGAAATAATTAGAACTCATTTTACTCTAGAAAATATATTTTGGAAAAGAACACACATTGGAATAATGATAAAAAAATTGCTTTCTGTATTGGAAAATGTATACGTTCCTTTAACAGATTTATATCAAGCACCTATATACTTTACGGCAGAAATTATGCTAAATCCTAAGAATGAAACAATAATGAAGGCAAAGCTATTCCCTGCCAAAAGGAACTTAGAGTTTAACGAACAAAGCAAACGGATGAACAGGTAATTACTGTACAGAGTGACCCATATTGTTATTGTTCAGGGAATTAGAGAGGGCACCTAATATGGTCTTGGTGATGTTTCAGTAAGTTTCCTGGAAGAAATAGCATATAAGCTAAGACTTAAAAGATATGTAGAAATTAGCTAGAAGAAAGGCAATGGTGTGTGCATGTATGTGTGTATTAGTGTGTGTTTGTGTTTGTGTACTGGGCAAATAGACTATTCCATGTAGAGGGAATATTGAGTACTTTATCAAGACTATAGTTAGAGTATAAGGAAAGAGTTGACAGTGAGGCAGCACCAAACTTTACCTTCACAAATAGCAATTTGGTTTTATACTTGTATTAGCATTTTTCCCCCTTGAGACTCTTCCTCTATAACATCAATGTCCTTGAATGTATTTGCCATTTGCTCTAATAATAAAATACACTTTCTATAACCAAAAACTTACCTTGACTCCCAGTTTCAAGTACCACTTAGTGTCATCCTTCTGTCTTCAGAGCTATAACCCTGGCCATAGACAAACCCATGGAATTGAATTTATTAAGAGACTTCTTTTGCTTATGTCGATTTCATATTTCCAAATCTATGATTTCTTTTGTTTTTTGTTTGTTTGTTGTACCTGCTAAAATGGCAAGTATAGCCAATGGAGACCATTCTCTCCCTTTAGATAGGGTTCAGAGTTCCAGCCTTACAAGTTCATAAATACTTGTGAATACTAAAAATTTGAGCCACCCACATAAAATTGAAAGCATCTTGGCCGGCATACTGCCAAGTTATCAGGGACCCAGCTTCGGTTAGTCCTATTTCTGGATTTTTTTACCATAATGAAAAATTAGAAGCCTAGGGGTATGGGGTCAATACTAGCTAGAGGAGAATAGAAGATCTACTATCCCTGTCTGAAATCAGGTATCTGGAAACATTGACTTGATCATTTTCTCTGTCTCATTGTATTTTTCATATTCAGTATAAAAGATTTACCCTTTTTTTCCAGACCAAAATAAGCTAAACGGACAAAAGAACTTAATAATCCAGCAATTGCAAGCTTAGGACAAAGTCCAACCACATCCCCTAAATGGCCAAGGGACAGTGATGATAACATGGAGAAAGACACCCTTAAGTGGAATTTCAAGAAACTAGTACCTGCCCCATGGTAAAAGATCAAGTCCTCAGAAAGATCTCCAAAGCGTTTACGGTTTGTTTTGTTTTGTTTTGGTAAGTTTACCATGATTTTGCTTGAATTGCTCTCCGTTGGTCTTCTCAGCTAAGATTGAGGTAGAGTTGCACAGCAGAAGAGGGCTGCATGTACCTGGGGGTACAAGGATTGCTTCCTAAACAATGATAAGCACACAGCCACCTAATAGTCTGGATCGGCTGAGACCATTCTGATTTCAAACACCCAGTCCCCTTGCCTTCCTAAGAACCCCTGTGTTTCTCAGACTGAAGATGTGTTTTGAATTTTGTTCACGAAGTGAGGCCGCTGTTGAAACTCGATAAGACTGGGAAAGAGCCAAAGTGGGAAGGAGCATGGGTTGATTGGCACAAAAGTAGGTCTGTTGATAAAGAATGGAAGTAAAGGGGACATCAGGTAGAAGCTTTTGCTGTGAGTTCGAAGGACAATTTAAAAGTTGCCTAAAGAGGCACACGCCATCTCTGCTGCTGCCTTCCAGTTGGAAGGGAAACTCAGGTTCTTGCCTAATGGCCGAAGCCCTTCACAGAATCTCCCCCACCCTTACCAGCTGCCCACTGCCCCTCCCCCTCTGCAGAATGTCTGGGGTCCTATGTTCCAAAAACCTGTTTACATTCAAATTTTAACTGCTTCAGTTGGACTCAGGAGCATCTGCTGAGCCAGGTCACTCTCTGGGTCTTACCCTTGGCTTTTCTCATTGCGGAAACTGCCAGACAGTGGTGGTCAGTGCCCAGCCTGAGGGGATGGCTTCAAATGGAGGTAAGCCTGTAGGGATGGGGGCATTATCTGAGTCTGCCATGCCTCAACTCCTTAGGAATTCAAATTTGACACTGCCCCGGGGACAGTTGATAGGGCTGATGTTGAGGAGGGAGGGAAGACTGGATGTCCCCAAGGACATCACACCTGGGGATGGCCATGGCACCCTGAGTCTGTGTTTAGGGAGGACGGCCCCTTAGAGGTGGAACAAGATGCCTGGGGGAATACACCGTGTAGGAGAAAGGACAGAGTGGATGGATTGACCCTTTCTAGAAGGAGACAGGTCACGTCATTTTGTGTTTGTAGGGACATTTTGTGTTTGTAGGGAGTGGTGGGATCATGTTGTGCTGGTGGCCCCGGGAGGATGATAGGCAAGCCTGAACCCTGTGCCATATCTTCAGGCACCTGGAAGGTGCTCTTCCATAGTGTTCAGAGAGATTTGGACTGGAGTTTTCTAGATCTCAGGGAGGAGTGGGGAGAAGTGGTCTCAGCCAGAAAACTGTTGGGTGGGTTGGCTGTGACAGAACACGTAGTGACAGCCCCTGGGTGGTCGAGGCTGGGGGCTACTATAACTGCCACAGCCCAGAGCCCCTCAGCTCTCTCCCTAGAGATGGCTTGTCCATCAGTTCAGGTAGCTGTTGGCTTTGATTTAACAGGGGTGGGGGCAGATGAGGAAGTTCAGGCAACACAGGGCCTGGGTTTCCTGAGTTGTTCTGAATTGTTTGCCCTTTTGTGGAAGCTCAGGTCTTCAGACCCACTTCCTCTTGTCTGCTAGCTCATGGCCTGTCCTCTGCACTTTGTGTTACTGTGGAGATGAAGAATTTGCTCCTATTCCATTTATACTACCTCATGAATGGGGGGCAGGTGTGGATTCTTGCTGGTTCTCAGTGGAAGGGTCTGGAAAGTCTGGTTTCCTTTTCAGTAGAGGAAGGAGAGTAGCGCACAAATAGGAAGATAGTTCTCTTATTATTATTATTCAAGTTAGGATATGTGTCCTGAATGATGAGGTGCATGTGCTGTATCCCTTATTCCCCTTGACTAGAGACTGCATGAGGTCCTATTGAACAGGGATGAGTTCCAGACAACTTTGCCTCACCCGGCCCATGGCCCAAGAACCCCTGGTTTTTGGTTGGTCACTATGTTCAGTTATTGGGAGCTTAAAGGAGAAGGACCAGGGATGGGCTCCTTGTCCCACTACCTATTGTAACATGACCAGCAGCTGTGAAAATCCCTAGACACCTCCCCTGATAGCCCTGCTGCTCGCCATTTGCTGGCTGTGTTCTAATCGTGTGTGGCTTTTGCTGGCTATGCAGTGACACTGTCTCAGGGGACTCCACCAATGCCTCTCAGACCTGCTCCCTGGGAACAGAGCTTCCTGAGTGGCAGCCAGGACCATCGAATACTGCGGAAAGGGTGGCCCGAATCTGACCCCTATTTAGCACTTGCTGTGGGTGGTGCCAGGACAATCACTTGCATACTGGGCGTGACGAGTTATGGATTATCTTCAGGGTTCCTAGGGTGCTGGCTTGGGAAAGATTTCCATCCAGTGGTTTTGTTTTGTTATGTCTGAGCTGGGAAAGAAGGGGGTTTACAAGAGCTTTAGGAAAAGGAAGATTGAAGAGGAGATGGGGCCATAATATTCAGAAGCATCTGGCTTCCTGTCGGCCTTCTGAGTGCCGAGCACTGCCCTGGGGTAGGCCCCTCACCTGTTGCTGAGCACGCTGAGGACCACCAGGCCGCTGAGAGACTCATCCCTGACCCATGGCTTGGGAGATGCCTGTGAGGCTGACAGGGTCTGCCAGGGACACCCGAGGGAGACCCTTGGGCAGCGAAGGCTTGACTGTTACTTCTTGGGAGACAGGGGTCAGGGAGTCTTGGTGACCGGGGCCAGGCTCTCTAGTGGAGCGACTCTCCGTGGAGGAACAGAGCATCCGATGCACACTCAGGAACATTTGCAAGCTGCAGTTTCCCTGTCATACGCCCTTAGCTGTTGGGACTCCCCTCTGATTCCCCAGTGACTAGTGTGGACCTGGAGACCCCAGCTCATTCACCTCTTTCCTTTGTCTCCACAGCATACCCAGTGCTGGGACCGGGCGTGACCGTGAACCCCGGCACCTCCCTGTCTGTGTTCACGGCTCTGCCCTTCACCACACCCGCTCCCGGCCCAGCACACGGGCCGCTCCTTGTGACTGCAGGGGTTCCTCCAGGCGGCCCTCTGGTGCTGTCTACCTTCCCCAGCACACCTCTGGTGGCAGAACAGGATGGCTGCGGCCCGAGTGGGGCCGGGGCTTCCAACGTCTTTGTCCAGATGAGGACAGAGGTGGGGCCTGTGAAGGCCGCTCAGGCACAGACCTTGGTCCTAACTCAGGCCCCCCTCGTCTGGCAGGCTCCAGGCGCCCTCTGTGGAGGTGTCGTGTGTCCACCTCCCCTACTCCTGGCAGCTGCTCCTGTGGTGCCTGTTATGGCTGCCCAGGTGGTTGGGGGCACCCAGGCCTGTGAGGGAGGCTGGTCCCAGGGCCTTCCTCTTCCACCACCACCACCACCGGCTGCCCAGTTGCCCCCCATTGTGTCCCAAGGGAATGCTGGGCCATGGCCACAAGGGGCTCATGGAGAGGGCAGCCTGGCTTCCTCCCAGGCCAAGGCCCCGCCAGATGACTCCTGTAACCCCAGGAGTGTCTATGAGAACTTCCAACTCTGGCAGCACTACAAGCCCCTGGCCCGGAGGCACCTTCCCCAGAGTCCTGACACCGAAGCGCTTTCGTGTTTCCTCATGTGAGTGTCCTCGGGGCATTGGAGCTGGTCCTGCAGCTCACACGTAAAGAGGCTGCTGGATGGACGGGAGATCATGCTGTTGAGGGGAGCTTGCAGGGCGGTTGTGAGGGTGATGGGCTGCACTATGGGAAGGTACATTTTCAACAATATTAATCTGGCTGCGGCTCAGGACAGACTGTCAGGGGCCTCATCTCAACTGCCCGTCACTGTCCCGTGAGTCCAGCCAATCCTTACTTTCAATAATTTTCACAACAATGTTTACAGAAGACCCAGGTCAGAGAGGGTTCTTGGTGTGACGTGAGCTACGGTTTGGGTTTAGGTCTTTGAGTACACACCCCAGTGCCTCCCCTTTAACCAAGTATTGATGGCCAGGAGCACCTCACATGGGGCCGGGGGGAGGAGCTGCAGGGCCCAGCAGGAACCTGGCACATGCCCGCAGTTCCGCTGAGGTCCAGTTAGCACAGTGGTGGTGGAGTCTGCACAGGGGGATGGTCTTGGGCCCTGCGCTGGGGCCAATGCCGGGCAGTTATTTGCATCTTCACCCTCAATCCCTCCTAGAAAAAGGGACAATGATGCTTCATTCAGAGGATGATGAAGAGATAACTTGAGCTCACATATGACATGCATAGCACAGTGCCTGGCACATGCTATGACACATTACATGACAGCAGTTATGATTACTGTCCAAATTACTATCATTATCAAGACTAGACCATCTAGCAGAGCACTCCCCAAAGCCACGGGCTCCAGTGATAGCTCTGAGTGCACCATGAGTCCAGCAGCCCAGGGCCATGGACTGTGGTGACTGTGAGGCAGCAACGTCAGCATCTGGGAGAGTTTGTGGTTTCATTCCCAGTCCCTGCCTCTCTCTACCCTGCAGCGCCTCTGTGACCCTGTGTTTCCCACTGATGAGCAAACGGGAGCTTGAGCACATCCACCGTGCAACACACTGGTCGTTCCCTTAGGGAAGTCCCCTGCCTGGGGTGTAGGTGGAAGGTGGCCCCATCTTCATCCCCAAAAATCTCACTGTTCCCGCACCCTGGAACTGGTTGCATTCCTCCTTGGAGCGGAGTCCCAGTGCACTGGGGACCCTGATTCTTGGGGTGGAGCTGCCCCAGGCTCACAGGCCTTTGCCATGGCTCCTGTGGGAATGTGGGATCTGGACCTGCTGCTTGCAGTGGCGTGGACACCGCTCTGCTTTGGTTCTGTACGTGTGCTCCTGCTCCTCATGCTCCAGGGCCCTGAGGCTACGTCCCCAGGGGCTGCCTTGCTCCAGAGTCCCCAGGAAGCCGGTTAAATGCTCAGTCTTGGGGCCCTGGAACCTGCACTTTAACCCTCACCCCCAGGTCATTCTGTGTGCACGCTGTCTCAGTCAGCTCAGGCTCTGCCGTAACGAATGCCGTAGACTGGGTGCTTTATCAAGACACATTCATGTCTCCCAGTTCCAGAGGCCAGAAGTCCCAGATCAAGGTGACAGCAGATTGGGTGTCTGGTCAGGGCCCTCCTCCTGGCTGGAGAGAGCTGTCTCTGGCTATGTCTCCTCGTGGCTGAGAGCAAGAGCCCTGGCGTCTCCTTCTGCCCTTATCAGGGCTTGGATTCCATGACTGGGACCCACGCTCATGACCTGCTTTAACCCTGATTGCCTCCAAATACTGACACACTGGTGCTGAGGGCTTCAGCACAGGAATGTTGGAGACACACATGTTCCACCCATAGTACTGAGTCCACTTCTCAACACTGAGGACTCGAGGGGCAATCAGAGAGGCCACTTGGTAGCTTGTGTTGATGTTTGATCTTGGGGGTGTGTCCTGGGGCTTGGGGAGCCCACATGGGGGAGAACACGACAGGGACAGATGGCAGGACAGGTGTGGGGAGGACAGGGGCCAGGTGTTGGGACCAGGTGGGCTTGGGATGAAGGGTGGGCTTATAGACTGAGACTGACTGCACTGTTTTACAGCCCAGTTCTCCGATCTCTGGCCCGGCGGAAGCCCACCATGACCCTGGAGGAGGGACTGTGGCGGGCCATGCGGGAATGGCAGCACACGAGCAACTTTGACCGGATGATCTTCTACGAGATGGCGGAAAAGTGAGTCTGGGGTCCTGGGAGCAGGGCCCGCGTGGCAGGGTGAGAGTGAATGACAGAGGCCCGGTGGCCGTGGTGGCTTCTCAACGTGGAGTATGAGGAGGGTGTGGAGAAACCCAGGACACTCTGGGCCCCTGGCTCCCTCAGGAAGCTGCTCCTGCCACCTAGAGTGTTCTGGGGTCTCTGTCCTGGCCTATTGGGAAGCACCCCCTGCCTGGCCTGGGGCCATCCCTGCCTTGACACTGGAGGTCATGGCAGGAGCAGCCAGCATCATAGCCCAAAGTGGGTCATCTCCAGCTGTGGGGATGGGGAGAAGGGGTGCTAAAGACTATGGACAAGAGTAGGGTGCAGGCTCCTCACAGCAGTGGCCATCCCAGCCTGGCCAGGGAGTTGGGTTGGGGAGATCTGCACCTGGGACACCATGGGACCCATCTCTGGCCTGACTGCCTTTGCTCCTGGGCAGTCCCCTCCATGAAGGCAGGCAGATAGACAGCAGCCTCAGGGGAAAGGGGCCCTGTTCTCTGAGGTCAGCTTTTGCTTCCTCCTGACCAGGGGTCTCCCAGGCCTCGTGCCCCTGGGTTATCTTTCAGGGGCCCACAGTCCTAGCCTCAGGACTCCTGCATCTGGGCATCATCCCTGATGCCTTCTGCCATAAACCCCACCCCTGGCCAGCTGAAACCTGGAGGAGGGGTCCCCCGAGACCCTCCTGGACCTCGTGGCCCTGAGTTGAGTCAGGAAGCCCCGTTGATGCCATGGGCTCTGCAGGGGCCGGGTGAGGGAGGGTTAGCCCAGAACTCTGGGAGCAGCTTTCTCCTGGGACTGGGGGATGGGACACAGTGAGGGCCTGGACAGCCCACCCGAGGCACTCCCTCCTATCCCTGCCCTGGGCCGCTGCCTGGTCCTGGGAGGAGGGGGCCTGGACCCTCTCAGCACAGCCTGGGCCTCCTTCACCCCCAGATTCCTGGAGTTTGAGGCTGAGGAGGAGATGCAGATTCAGAAATCGCAATGGATGAAGGGGCCCCAGTGCCTGCCTCCGCCAGCCACACCGAGGCTTGAACCTCAAGGACCCCCGGCCCCTGAGGTGGTCAAGCAGCCAGGTATGGCTTCCCATATTTCCACAGGAGCCATGGCAAAGGCCAAAGGGGCCAAGGGAGGCCACTGTCCCCACACCCCATGCTTCCCTTCAAGAGGGGGATTTGCTCCCTCCAACAGGACAGTTTCCAGGAGCATATGTTCGGTATTGACCTGGTCAAGTTTCCTAGCTACTCTCTCCCCTCGCCTGTCCAAAACTCCACATATGCTCTGCCCAGGAAGCAGGGATGAGCGGGGAGAGTACACAGCATATTGGTGGCTCCAAACTTCCTCCCAAGTGATGCTGTCTCAGATGTGCCCCTCCTGCCTCCTCCGGGGGCGCTGTGGTTCAGGTGGTCCTGACCCAGCTGGGACCCACTTCACATCCCCAAGCCCTGCCCTCCCCTGTGTGGTGCAAGCAGGAGGAGCGGCCCTCACCACGCCCGTCCTCCTCCCTCTCTGCCTCAGTGTACATTCCCAGCAAGGCCGGCCCCAAGGCCCCAACAGCCTGCCTGCCACCACCCAGGCCCCAAAGGCCAGTGACCGAGGCCCGCCGGCCACCACCCCGGCCCCACCGGCGAGCAGAGACCAAGGCCCGCCTGCCACCACCGAGGCCCCAGAGACCAGCAGAGACCAAGGTCCCTGAGGAGATCCCCCCAGAAGTGGTGCAGGAGTATGTGGACATCATGGAGGAGCTGCTGGGGCCTTCCCTCGGGGCCACGGGGGAGCCCGAGAAACAACGGGAAGAGGGCGAAGTGAAGCAGCCACAGGAAGAGGACTGGACGCCCCCAGACCCGGGCCTCCTGAGCTACATTGACAAGCTGTGTTCCCAGAAAGACTTCGTCACCAAGGTGGGCTGGCCTGGAGTGCTGGGGTCTGCTGGATTCCAGGGAGTGGCACTCCCAGGTCCTTGGAATTAAGCTCTGTTCCTTAGCTACTCAGCAGTGTGTGTATTTCCATGGATTTGAGTGTCTGTGTATGTGATTGTGTGTGTCTGTGTGTTGCTGTGTGTTTGTGTCTGTGGTTTGTTACTGTGTGTCTTTGTGTGTCTGTGTGGGTGTGAGTGTGGAATGTGTACGTTACCTGTGTCTGTGTCTTCTCCTGTGTCATATGTGGGTCTGTTTGTGTGTCTGTGTGTGGTTTGTGTGTCTCTGTCTGTGTGTGTAGCTACCAGGTCTGTGGTCTTTGTCTGTAGCTGGTGGTCACCATGATATGAGACAGCCCCAGGAGGGTGGGGATGGGGTGCTCGCTGCTTTCTGCATCTCCTCCAGGTGTCCTTGGCTCCAGGTTACTCCCTGCCCAGGAAGCTCATGCCTTCTTCCGTTTCCAGGTGGAGACCGTCATTCATCCCCGATTCCTGGAAGAATTGCTTTCCCCAGATCCACAGATGGATTTCTTGGCCCTAAGCCAGGAGCTGGAGCAGGAGGAAGGACTCACCCTTGCCCAGGTACCCCAGGGGCAGGAGGGACCTGGCACACAAGGCCCACCTGATTGTCTAATCCTCCCCGCTGGGGATGCTCGGCTTCTTGGGGCGCCACTCTGGAGTGGGAAGATGCCGGTTCAGAGGGAGTAGGACGGACAGGAGCCAGGGAGGGCAGTCAGCATGCAAGCTGTGGTGAGGCCCAACGGGATGCCCGGCAGAGCCACACCCTCTCTCTTTGACATAAAGCCCAACTGCCTCAGGCTTCCCTACCTGCTGCCTAAGTGCCCTGGTCTCCACCACCCTGGGCCCTGCTCACACCTGGGGCAGTGCCAGTAAGTGCCCCCTTTCCTCCCGCAGCTAGTGGAGAAGCGCCTCCTACCCTTGAAGGAGAAACAGCATGCGAGGGCAGCCCCTAGTCATGGCACAGCCCGGTTAGACTCAAGTTCTTCTAAGTTTGCAGCTGGCCAAGGAGCAGAGAGAGACGTCCCTGACCCCCAACAAGGGGATGGCATGGAAACCTGCCCACCCCAGACGACTGCCCGGGACTCTCAGGGACGAGGCAGAGCACACACTGGCATGGCCAGGTCCAAAGACTCTGTTGTGCTTTTGGGATGTCAGGATTCCCCTGGGCTGAGGGCTGCCCGGCCAAACTCTCCTCCCCAGGACCACAGACCCACCTGCCCTGGCGTGGGTACCAAGGATGCCTTGGATCTCCCTGGAGGGTCTCCTGTCAGGGAGTCACATGGGCTGGCTCAGGGGTCAAGTGAGGAGGAGGAACTCCCCAGCCTGGCCTTCCTCTTGGGTTCCCAGCACAAGCTTCTGCCCTGGTGGCTACCCCAGAGCCCTGTCCCTGCCTCGGGCCTTCTCAGCCCAGAAAAGTGGGGACCCCAGGGAACTCATCAGTCCCCATCTGCTGAGAGAAGAGGCCTCAACCTAGCGCCTTGTCCTGCCAACAAGCCCAAGAAGCGACCTCTCTTTGGAAGCCTGTCCCCTGCTGAAAAGACACCCCACCCAGGGCCTGGGCTCAGGGTCTCTGGGGAGCAATCCCTGACTTGGGGGCTGGGTGGCCCCTCACAGTCTCAAAAGAGAAAGGGTGACCCCTTGGTCTCCAGGAAGGAGAAGAAGCAGCATTGTAGCCAGTAGGGGCTTCTGAGCAGGCTCTCTGGGGCCAATCCCCAAGGATGGGGCTCTGGCATCCAATGCCCCAAAGCGGTCAAAAGCTTCTTCTCCCCCAGTGCTGATCTTGCTGGGCCTTAGCTTTGGAGGATAGGGAAGGGAGGGGAGGGAGAGGGTGGCTGAATGGGGAGGGCAGGAAGGGAGGGTCTGGGGGGAAGGGGCTGGGGAGTGGGGGTGGGAAGCAGTGCATTGGGGGCCTCATGTGTAAGTGTGAATAAATGTAGTTGTCTTGGAAAATGCTCTTGGGGCTGCTGCCTCTGTCCTCGGTGCTGTGCTGCTCCGTGGAGGGTGTCTGTGAGGGAGGGCAGAGGAACTGGCAGATGCCAGGCTCTGGGAACCCACAGGGGCCGGCCCCACTCTTTCCTCCTGACGTAGGGAGCCCCTTCAGATGCTCCAGGGACTGACAGATGCTGAGGAAGCCCTGATCCCTCCCACCACCCACTCACAAGGCCCTGCCTGCTGTAGGGAGGCTTCTTGGGGCGCCCCATCGTTATCAGCATCCCTGGAAAATCCTGGGATTGGAGAGAGGTGGCTGGCTCTTGTTCTGCTCGGTGGGAGCTGAGGAGAAGGCAGCCGCCTGCAACATGGACATGGGGAGAGGAGGCTGCTCCTGCTTAACCCTCATCAGGAAGAGCGCGGGCACTGGGCTGAGGGGAGACGTTGAGGTGACCATCCACACAGGTGTGTTTGGGATACAATGATGGGTGGGGAGCAGGGGAAGTCCTTCTGCCTGTTTCTGGGCAGGAGAGAGTCTTGTCCAACTAGCTAAAGCAGATGCTCCTTGCTGTGGCCACAGGGACTGGCCTCGGGGCCCTCAAGGTCCTGCATGGAGCCCCCCACAGCTATGATTCCCTTCCCATATGATGACTGAACTCATGTGGAATTGATGTAGACACAGATTTACATTGATTTCTAAAACAGTTCCCTCCCAACACACCATCACCAGTGGGAACAAGCATGTCCAGTCCATCAGGCGCAGGGTGGGTGTTTCTGCTGGTTCCAGGGCCCGGAGGAGCTGGGGCCCAGGCCAAGAGGGGCCGAGGGTTCTGCCAGGCACAGACCCCAAGGACAGAGCAGGGGCTGCCTGGGATGTGGCATTGACTGTCTGGGAAGTGCCCTGGGAGTTGGGGGCTAGGTGTTCACCAAAGGGAGACTTCCAGAGTCTATGAGTGAGAAGAGGACTGCATCAGGAGAGGGACCGAGGCTGGGGAGGATGCTCTGCTCTTTCCCAGGTTGTCCTGTCCTCCCCATCTCTGCTGAACTGCCCTCACCCCATGGGCCAACTTCTGCCCCCCTTACCCCTAACCCACCCTTAGAATCTCAGATCCCAGCATGGACAGGACCCGGCACCCACCCTGGTTCCCTCCTGGCCAACACCTTCTTCTCCACGGTCTGAGTTCTGATTCCTCCCACAGGGCGCTTATTGGCTCAGGACCCCTGTGACTGCCAGGGCACTGGTCCCAGCACTGCCTGCGTGCAGAGCTGTGGTCACGGCGCTAGGGGCTGGCCCAGCAGCAGAGGCTGGTGGGGCAAAGCTGTCTGGTACACGGTGGCCTGGCCCCTCAGCCAAGTGACAAAGGGAGCCATGTTTGGGTCCTCTCTGGCCCCATCTGCCCACAGAACACAGCAGTCAGCCTGACAGATGCCCCTCTGCCCCATCCCTTCTGCTCGATGTGGGCAGTGTCGGAGGCCTGCTGTCTTCTGTGGCCTTTGGGAAGGAGAGTTTATCTTGGCAGGGATTCCCCAGCTCAGTGCACATCAGGCCCTCGGGGAAAATGTGGGGAGCGAAGAGTCACTGGTGGGTGATGTGGGCACCTCAGGAGATAAGGTAGCACTGCCCCTTTGCAGGGTTAAGGAATGTTAAGTGAGCCATGTTTGAAGGGAACATGGTCCATACTCTGGCGTGTGTGGGTGCCCAGCCAACTTCCTCACCTAAGGGTGAAAGTGACACCTTGGGGCTCCTGCTGGTTACCCCACTGGCTGTTGTCTATCCCACTGTCCCTGTCCTTGTCTTGGCTGAGCCATTCCTAGGAAGCAGAACTTGTGCTTCCTCCACCACTGTGTCCCACCTGAGCCCTACAATCTGCCCCTAAATGGGCACAGTGGGGCTGACTGGGGGGCTCTGGTAGACTGAACATACGTCCCCCGCCCAGTTCCTGTGCTGAAGCCCTAACCCCCAACGTGGTGGTATTTGGAAATGGGGCCTTTGGGAGTTATTCAGGGTTAGAAGAGACCATGAGGGTGGGGCCCTAATGATGGGATTAGGGCCCTGGTAAGAAGCAGAGACCCCAGAGCTCTCTCTCTCCCTGACACGAGGACACAGTGAGAAGGCGGCCATCTGCAAGCCAGAGAGAGAGGCCTCACCAGAACCTTGCCCGCTGGGATGCTAACCTCGGACTTCCAGCCTCCAGACTGTGACAAATACATTTCTTTTTTTAATATGTGCCACCACCCCCAAGTCTATGGCACTTTGTCCTAGCAGCCCTATGTGACTAGGACAAAGCCCATAGTCTCAAGAACTTCCTTCATGACTGGTATCTGGAAACCGTGCATCAGAGCCATGGGAAAGAAAGGCTCGGCCCTTTACAACTGTCAGCACACCTCCACCCCAAGTGCAGTGTGTCACACATGAACCAGGAGAGCCTGGGACACAGTGAAAAGGAATCTGTAAATACCCATGATGTCATCGCATCCACACTTGGGGAAGCCATGCAGCTTGCTCACAGCAGGTGCTGGGGGTGTGCTGAGGCTCTTGGTCAGCTTGGCCTCCCTGCTCACACACCCAGGTCACTCTCTGGGAACCAGTGCGGCTGGGGTGGCCCCTGGCAGGTTTGCCTCCAGAGACCCCTCCCTTCACCATTGGATGACAGATCCCCGAAGAAGCCATAGCCTCCTGGGAAACTCCATCTGACAACGTGAGCAAGGCTTGCCCCCGTTAGTGAACATGCTGTGCTTTCTGACAGCTATGAGGATGGACTTGATACAGGTGGCTGCCCTTTTGTAGCTCACTTTGATTCTAACTTCAGCGTTGCATGATGCCCTATGAATGGAATATACAATGTGTGTCTTTCACATCTGTCTTCTTTCACTTAGAATAATATTTCCAATGCCATCTACATTTTTAGTATGTATCATTACATCAAACCTTTTTGTTGCCGAATAATATTCCATTAATGGATATACTAAAATTTATCCATTTATCAGTTAAGAACGTTTGGGTTTTTTTCACTTTTTGGCTATTGTGAATAACACTTCTAAGAACATTTGTGTACAAGGTTTCCTGGGGATGTATGTTTCCATTTCTCATGGCTACATACCTAAGAGTGAAATTGATGGGCCATATGGAAACTCTGTGTTTAACCATTTCAGAAGGTGCCAGACTGTTTCCAGTGTACATGAACCATTTTATATACCCACTAGCTGTGTGAGGGTCCCAGCGTCTCTCCATATTCTAGCCAACATTTATTATCAACTCTCTTTTTGATAAAGTCATCCTAGTGGTTCTGAAGTTGCATCTCATCGTAGTTTGCATTTGTGTTTCCCTGATGTTGAACTTCTTTCATGTACCTACTCGCCACTTGTATATCTTCTTTGGAGCAATGTGTACTCAACATTTAGTAATTTTTAACTGGTTTGTGTTTTGTCATTGAGTTATAAGAATTCTTTATATATTCCAGATAAAAATGCTTTACAAGATATAATTTGCAGAAATATTCTCCCATTCTATGGGTTGTCCTTTACTTTCTTGATGGTACTCTTTGAAGCACAAAAGTTTTTACTTTGGATGAAGTCCAATTTATCTATTTTTTCTTTTGTTACTTATGGTTTTGATGTCATGTTTAGGAAACCATTAACTAGTCTTAGGTCATGAAATTTATTCCTATGCTTTTTCCTTTTTTAAAAACCAACTTAAACATGTTAAATTGTGCAATTTAGTAATGTTATGTATATTCACATCATTGTGAAATTTAGATCTTTAGAAATTTTTTATCTTTCACAACTGAAATTTTGTACACATTAAATACTAATTTCCCCCCTACTCCCACCCCCGGCCCTTGGCAACCACTACTTTATGTTTCTGTGATTTCGACTACCTTAAATACTTCATATGAAGGAAAGTATTTGTCCTTTTGTGATTGGCTTATTTCACTTAGCATAATGTTCTTGAGATTGATCCATGTTCTAGCATGTGACAAGATTTCCTTCTTTCCATATGCTGCTTAGTCTTCCATTGTATGTATATACCATATTTTATCCTTTCATCCACCAATGTATATTTGGATTGGATCTCTTGGCTACTGTGAATAATGCTGTAATAGGGATTGTATGGAATTTGTAAATTGTTTTAGGTAATATGGACATTTTAACAATATTAAGTCTTCAAATCCACATGCATGGAGATGTCTTTTCACTTATTTATATACTCTTTGTTTTCTTGTAGCATTGTTGTTTTGTAATTTTTAGTGTCCAAGTTGTTTGCCTACTTGGTTAAGTTTATTTCTAAGTATTTTGTTCTTTTTCATGCTATTATAAATAAAATTGTGGGTTTTTTGTTTTTGTTTGTTTGTTTATTTGTTTGTTTTTGTAGTAGAGACAGGATTTCACTATGTTGGCCAGGCTGGTCTCAAACTCCTGGCCTCAAGTGATCCGCCTGCCTCAGCCTCCCAACATGTTGGGGTTACAAGTGTAAGCTGCCGCACCTGGTCTGAAATTTTCTTCTTAATTTCCTTTCCATATTGGTCATTGCTAATGTATGGAACTGCAATGGATTTTTGTGTGTTAATTTTGCATTTTGTAACTTTGCAGAAATCATTTATTAGTTCTTACAGGTTTTTGGTGGAATTTCTAGGGTTTTCTACATATAAAACCATATAATCTGTAAGTAGAAATAATTTTACTTCTTCCTTTCCAATTGGAATGCCTTTTATATATCTTTTCCTTGTCTAATTGCTCTGGCCCAGTACTACGTTGAATAGAAGTGGCAAGAGTGGGCATCCTTGACTTTCTCCTGTACTTTGAGGAATAGCTTTGTCTTCCACTAGTAAACATAATGTTAGTTGTGGGCATTTCATGTAAGACCTTTATTATGTGGTAGTATTTTCCTTTTATTCCTAGTTTGTTGAGTGTTTTTAATGATGAAGTGGTGTTGAATTTTGTTGAATGCTTTGTCTGAATCATGTGGTTTCTGTCTTTCATTATATTAATGTGGTGTATGACTTGATTGATTTTTGTATCTTGACTCATCCTTGCATTCCAAGTATAAATCCAACTTGGTCATGATGTATAATCTTTTTTTTCTTTGAGATAGAGTCTCACTCTGTCACCCAGGCTGCAGTGCAGTGGCGCAATCTCGGCTCACTGCAACCTCTGCCTCCCAGGTTCAAGTGATTCTCCTGCCTCAGCCTCCTGAGTAACTGGGATTACAGGCACCTGCCACCATGCCTGGCTAATTTTTGTATTTTTAGTAGAGACGCAGTTTCACCATTTTGGCTAGGCTGGTCTTGAATTCCTGACCTCGTGGCTCTGACATGGCAACTTTGCTGACCAGTACAGGGTGTTCTTGTCCAGGAGTCCATGGACCCTCAGGCAATCTAGCAAAATTTGGAGTCTGTGATGGGCTTGGAAATTTCAGTGAAGATTTGGGAGTGTCCTAACCCCAGCTATTTAAGAGCCTCTGCTTTAGATGGTGTCAGGGACCGAACAACCACATTCTATATAGCTGTCCTGGGCATGTTTGGTCTTCCCAGCAATGAGTTTTTTGTGGTGTGGTCTCAGAGCTCACTTCACTCCACCCTGAGGCTCTTGTACAGTGAAGTGCAAGGATGCGGCCAGGCCAATTGTCAGCAGTCAGCTCCTGGCCTGCCTAACTCAATATAGAGCATGCGTCCACCATGTGCTACTCTGCTGCCCAGAGTCATCGGGCTCATGAGGCAGATATAAATGCTGAGTCTGGGGCCTGCGTCCCCGAGAGGCCCTTTCCTGTCAGTTGGCCCAGGGAGCATCACACAGGGCACTCTTCTCCTCAGTCTCTCTCGCATCTCTCTGGCAGACAGGTGGTCATGATCCTCAGCGCTGTGGGGCCCTATTATTCCAGAGTAAATGCTGGAGCCAGACTTACCCTGTGGAAATGCACGAGGACGTGGGCTGTGGTGATGGGCGCCCTCAGTCAGGCACCAGCTGTCCCGCATTCCTGGCTTCCACCTCTGGGGCAGCTCCCCGACATTCTCTGAAGTCTGTCCACTTTGTTTTCTGTTACATTTGCCCTTGTCAGGGGGAGCAGTGGGCTTTGGCCTGTTTACCTAAGCCCTCATGTGTGTGCTGCAGCCTGGCTTGGGACACATTTGGTCTCCATGTGAAGACCGAGATTGCAACTTTCTGCGCTTGGAGCCCAAAAGGACAGGTGGGGCCTGAGGGACAGATGCCCCCATCCCAGGACAAGGAACTTCCCCCAGGAGAGCTGCTCATGGCCCCCTTTAACTCCCAACTCCCATGGAGGGGCTGACAGGGCCTCCCTGCAAGCTGAGGCTTTGAGCACAGGGACACCTGGGGCCCCACATACCAGCCCCATGAGAAATAGGGCCAAAGAGCCTCATTCCCCCTGTGAGTGGCCAGTCACCCACACTTCAGGGCCTCATCCTGCGCTGATCTGCACCTGACATGATGAGTCTTCCTTGGGCTTCATCCCCTGGAGTCGTCCCCTATTCCTGGCTCCCGTGCTGGTGGCCCTGCCTTCTCCCCCAGACACCCAAGGACTCTCCAGGCCATACCTCAGTGACAGCAGCTTTGCCATCCCACTGGCCTCAATCCCAGAAAAACTTCAAGAGAGCAAGCCCCAGGATTTTAAAAGGGCTAAGACTAATGTTACAGAAAATGGACTGTGAGATGAGGAATTTTCACAAGTGTTCTCCAATTTATACAGAGAATGAAACAGAAATTGTGGAATTGAAAGTTGCAGAAAACAACACTAAGAAATAGTGGTTTAAGCGGATGATGCTTTCATGGATTCAGGGAAATGACTGCTATCCACAGAGTGTGCAGAGGAAGTGCCTGGTCCTGGTGGGTAGCATGGCTGTGGCTCATCCAAGAGAATGAGACAGGGCTGGGCAAGCCTTATATGTGGAATTCACCAGAGTGAAGCTTGGCCAGTGATGCCAGGGAAGGACCACGATGCTGAAGGTGTTGACTACCCATCTCTGCCACCATCAACCCTGATTCAAAGCATTTGCTGAAGAACCAGAGCAGACTGACAGTGAGATTTTGGGCCCCGGGGGCAGTCATCCCTACAAAATGAAATACTTCTCCAAGAACAGGACAAGGAGTCACCATTTTCCCAAACCACAGACCATATCTTAATAGAACAACTTTTTAAAAAGTTTTTATTTTATTTTAAAGTTCCAGGACACATGTGCAGAATGTACAGTTTCATTACATAGGTATACATGGGCCATGGTGGTTTGTTGCACCTATCAACCCATCATCTAGGTTTTAAGCCCTGCCTGCATTAGGTATTTGTCCTAATGCTCTCCCTCCCCTTGACCCTGACCCCCTGACAGGCCCCGGTGTGTGATGTTCCCCTCCCTGTGTCTATGTTTTCTCATTGAATAGAACAACTTTTAAAAATGTGCAGCTGGAACAGCCTTGAAGGGAATTGGTAAGCAGTGAGTGGAGAGTGATGTGTTTCAGGGAGGATTTGGACTGTCTGGCTTGCAGGTGACCCTCTTGTCCCACAGAGGCAGTCTGCCAATAACTCATCAGGAAGCCCAGGTAGTCTTCTTCAGGCACTTCCATCATTCCTGGGATGGCAGAGATAAAAAGGGACTGGAAGAGATGGGGGGCAGAGAACAGCCCTCACGGACAGCACAGAGCCTCACCTCTCCACACAGTCTCTGTCTCCTCTCCTCCTCTGCCCACACGGTGACTCCCAGCCTCTAAGATTCCTGCTTTCAGCAATGCCCCTGATAGCACACTAAATATCTGAGGAGTTCTCAAACACCAACTCTTCACTGCCCATTAGCACAATGAAGAAATTGAGGAAAATGTATATGTCCCTGAATGTTGCTAATGGTCTTAGGGCAAACTGCTACTTATTCTGCATTATGTACTTCTTAGTTAATTGTGGTTAGGATGTCATTTTTAATGAAATGATGTTAATAGTGTTTGTAAAATGAATGATGTGCAACTCCATGAAAAACTCTGTGCTTTTTGAAGGAGTAAAGGAAGCAAGGAGGAGTGATAAAAATTTTGATTGTTGAAGTGGCATGGGGGCAGGTTGAACTTGTCCAAGGCTGCTTCCCTGCAGGCCAGCCTCCTTAAATGCTCCATGAATGCTCTCCATCGCTGGGCGTAAGGTCATGAAGGCTGAGTTCTAGTAGAAGAGACATTCTAGAGGTCTAAAATGTCTTATACAAACACACTTAGAGACACCTGTTCTAGTAGTCCACCATTGCCTCCACTCCTGAGGTCTGGAAGCGAAATCATATTCATTCATTCTACAAGTATCTACTCAAGATGTGATATTTGTCAGGTGAGTGATGAGCACAATGGTTGATAGGCAGAGACAAACAATAATCAAAAATGAGTAATAAAGGGTAATGAAGGCTGGACATGGTGGCTCATGCTTGTAATCCCAGCACTTTGGGAGGCGGAGGCAGGTGGATCACCTGAGGTCAGGAGTTCGGGACCAGTCTGGCCAACATGGTGAAACCCTGTCTTTACTAAACATAGAAAAATTAGCCGGGTGTGGTGGCCTCTGCTGAGCTCTCTTTTGTGTTTTAATGTAAGGTTAAGGAGCTCCTGGGCCTTTGGGGATTCTCAGCCAAACCAGGTCCCATCATCATGGCTTTCTCCCCTCTCTGCACGGGCAGACAGATAATCTGCTGCTGCACACAGGACACACAGAGCTCACCCCTGCTCACTCAGGTTCACCTCCTAGGATGCCTCTTAGGCAGGCAGAAGTCGAGGCTGGCTAGCCACACTCACATTCTGGGACCAGGGACCTGCACCTGCCCTTGCTACACTCAACTGTCTCTCGGGCTGTCACCACTGCCCTCAGAAGAGCTCACACTGCTGGGGAGCCCAACTGTTTCTCAGGATCTTGCCAAGAGGTGGCAAGAGAGTTTCCCCTACTTACCTGCCCACTGGGAACAAAACTTTATTTACTTTTTATTGAGGTAAAACAGATTTAACAGAAACTACCATTTTCATCATTTTTGAGTACAGGGTTTATTGGCAATAAGTTTATTCACATTGTTTTCTCACCATCACTGCCAATTCATCTCAAGAACTTTCTCATCATCCCAATATCAGACTCTGAACCCATTAAACACCCAGCTTCCTGCTCCCCTTTTTCCAAGTCCCTTAATTTGAAGTGCAATGAGGAGACTATTTTTGAAATTAGAATGTTCACTTTTTGCTGACTTTCTCCATGAAAACCTTCCCTTGATTTAGTCAGAAGTCCCCACACCCTGGTTTCTGGGACAGATTCCTCCCAGGCCTCAGGAGACTGTGCCCCATCTGCTGATGATGCCATAATGGGACCCCAACAGGAAAACCAGGATATCTAATGTGCAAGGGCGGGGTTTTCAGGGGACAGGTGGGGGTTTCCCGAGAATTCTGGAAGCATGTCTGGAACTAGAGCCTTGTGTGGGAAGTGCGGCATTTTTCTATCAGTGAAGCACTGATAGAAAAAATGGGGAGACACCTTCTGAGGGGGCATCACAGGCAGGGGAGAGGAGAGGCAGACAAGCACTGGCTGCACTTATACTCAGGCCACTGAGCAGCGGAAACAGTCCAGAGTGTGTGGTGCCACTTTCCCATTGGGATGTTGTGCCTTATCTTACCAATTCTGGAGAACTTTTGGAATATTATGGATAATATTAAGGATAATAATCCCTTTCCCAGTTCCGGGTTGCTCCCTGTGGCCAGAGAAGGCAGCCTTGAAGGTGTTGGGTAAAGACCACCTGCCCAGCTCTCCAGGCTTGCTAATGCGGGGGAAGGAGATGCAGCCCAAGGATCCTGAAGCTCTTGCATCAAGTAGCTATTCTCCACCCAGAGCTGCCGGCCACGGATCCAGCGAAAGAAAACTGTCAGGACCACCACTGCTGCTGCCACCAACCCCTCCCCGGCAACAGAGGTGGAATAGAGATGATCTGCCCCCACCTGCTAAGCTTCCCTGCCTATCTCCTGAGGGATTCCTGGGTAACATGGATAAGAAGAACACAAGTAAAACATCAGAATCCAGGAGACTAAAACAGCTGCTTGGGAAGATAAAGAAGACATGGCAGGGCAGGCATGGTGGCTCACACCCTTAATCCCAGCACTTTGGGAAGCTGAGGCGGGCAGATCACGAGGTCGAGAGATCGAGACCATCCTGGCCAACACGGTGAAACCCCGTCTTTACTGAAAATACAAAAATTAGCCGGGCATGGTGGCTCGTGCCTGTAGTCCCAGCTACTCAGGAGGCTGAGGCAGGACAATGGCTTGAACTCGGGAGGCGGAGGTTGCAGTGAGTGGAGATCACACCACTGCACTCCAGCCTGGCGACAGAGCGAGATTCCGCCTCAAAAAAGAAGACATGGCAAACTGCAGTGCCACCCAGCCTGCCCCTGCTGTCTCCACACCTGCTGAGACTCCCTGCCCGGGCCACCTACACTTCACAGATCCCAGCTCCTCCTCCTACCTCTGACTTGGCCCACATGGCTGCTGGGCCCCTCACCCTGCCTGTCCCTCCACCTTCGCCCACACCAAGAATTGAGTAAAAATTGATATCCATAATTCCTAACTCTCCCCTGGGTCTTCCTGCTGACCTTGCCCCCATTTTGGGGGTTCCACCTAATGAGAAAGGAGGCTGCCCTCATTCAGCTGCAGCTTCAGCACCTCTGACCTCTCACCCCTGCCCCATACCTCCTAGCCCCGCATGTTTCTCCTTCCAGCTTCCCTTCAAAAGGGAGCCTCCTACCCCCATATGTGTGTTTTCCTCTCCTCCCCTTTCCTCCCCAACTCCTCTTCCAGCACCTTCCACCAGGATCCCTGCTATCACCCATCAGCAGATGAATTCCACAGCAGCCATTTCCGCCATCACAGCAAGGGCATCTGCCCACCTGACCTTGCAGCCTCCTTGAGCCCTCAGCTCTTTGCTATGGACACGACTCCCACTACTAACGCTGTGGTTTTCAAATCTTCACCAAGCTCCAGAGTGAGCACCCTCTTAATTTCCCAAATTCAGTGCACAGTAGAGGCACCCTGGAAAGACATCGGCCTACGTCTCCCTGGCTACATTCATATTCTAACTATACTGAAGTTTTTTTTTAAATTTTATTTTACTTTAAGTTACAAGATACATGTGCAGACCATGCAGGTTTGTTACGTAAGTATACATGTGCCATGGTGGTCTGCGGTACCTATTAACCCGTCATCTAGGTTTTAAGTACCACATGCATTTGTTATTTGTCCTAATGCTCTCTCTCCTCTTGCCCCCAAACCCCCGACAGGCCCCGCTGTGTGTTGTTCCCCTCCCTGTGTCCGTGTGTTCTCCTTGTTCAACTCCCACTTATGAGTGAGAAGATGAGGTATTTGGTTTTCTGTTCCTGTGTTAGTTTGCTGAGGACGATCACTTCCAGCTTCATCCACGTCCCTGCAAAGGACATGATCTAATTCCTTATTATGGCTGCATAGTATTCCATGGTATATATGTACCACATTTTCTTTATCCAGTCTATCATTGATGGGCATTTGGGTTGGTTCCATGTCTTTGCTATTGTAAATGGTACTGCAATAAACATGTGTGCATGTGTCTTTATACTAGAATGATTTATATTCCTTTGGGTATATACCCAGTAATATACTGGGTCAAATGGTAAAATATGCTGGGTCAAATGGTGTAAGTAATATGTTGGGTCAAATGGTGAAAAGCAACTGCAATAAAAGCCAAAATTGATGAATGGGATCTGATTAAACTAAAGAGTTTCTCCACGGCAAAAGAAACTATCATCAGAGTGAACAGGCAACCTACAGAATTGGAGAAAATTTTTGCAATCTACCTATCTGACAAAGGTCTAATATCCAGAATCTACAAGGAACTTAAACAAATTTATAAGAAAAAAAAAACAATCCCATCAAAAAGTGGGCAAAGCACTTAGAATGGCGATCATTAAAAAGTCAGAAAACAATAGATGCTGGAGAGGTTGTGGAAAAATATAAACGCTTTTACACTGTTGGTGGAAGTGTAAATTAGTTCAACCATTGTGGAACACAGTGTGGTGATTCCTCAAGGATCTAGAACTAGAAATGCCATTTGACCCAGCAATCCCATTACTGGGCATATACCCAAAGGATTATAAATCATTCTGCGATAAAGACACATGCACACGTATGTGTATTGTGGCACTATTCACAATAGCAAAGACTTGGAACCAACCCAAATATCCAACAATGATAGACTACATTAAGAAAATGTGGCACATATACACCATGGCAAACTATGCAGCCATAAAAAAGGATGAGTTCATGTCCTTTGCAGGGACATGGATAAAGCTGGAAACGATCATTCTCAGCAAACTATCACAAGATCAGAAAACTAAACACCATGTGTTCTCACTCATTAGTGAGAGTTGAACAATGAGAACACATGGACACAGGGAGGGGAACATCACACACCAGAGCCTGTTGGGGGGTGGGGGGCTAGGGGAGGGATAACATTAGGAGAAATATCTAATGTAGGTGACGGGTTGATGGGTGCAGCCAACCACCATGACATGTGTATACATACCTATGTAACAAAACTGCACGTTCTGCACATGTAACCCAGATCTTGAAGTATAATTTTAAAAAAAGTGGGCAAAGGATATGAACAGACACTTCTCAAAAGAAGATATCTATGCAGCCAATAAACATATGAAAAAAAGCTCAACATCACTGATCATTGGAGAAATGCAAACCAAAACCATAATGAGATACCATCTCATGCCAGTCAGAATGAAGTTAAGTTTCGCAGTCCACTGAGGATTATAAATTCTCATTAGCTGGGTAACCAATGGTTTTCCATTTCACTGAGAAAAAGTCTACCAAAGTATGCTTATAAAAATAAATTGGAGTGACTGAGGTAAAAAGCCTAATTTAAGGAACACAACCCTAGGGACTAACATCAAGTTTCAAAATTAGCAACAACTCACAGGCCCAGATAGGAGAAATCAAGTTCAAGTCTACCTCCCAAAATAAATTTCTAATACTTATTTAGATAGCTACAAAAGATCAAACTATTTTCAGACTAGAGAACATGCAAAGGGATAAATTCTAAATTCATGGCGCTTAAATGTATATCCTTTGAGCATTCCTCGCCATGACGGCACCACTTGCGTGCCCACCATGTTCTTTGCTCCCATATATGGTTCTCCCTGTCTCCTTCTGCTGGTCTCCTGGAGGTGAAAAAAGAATCAAAAGATTTTAAGAAAAGCACATGTAGATCTCTACCTAGATCTCCACACCAGTCCCTACCCTTAATGCATTAAGGTTTTCTTTTCCTGACAGCAATTACGTTAATTCTTTGAAAACAAATATCCATCAATCAATTCATTACATACTTTCCACTCACCGCTGACTGTGACTTCTTGCTTCTAACTAAGATGTGCTAATTTCCCAAACTTCCAGGTCCCACTTTCACTGAGCTTCTCTATTAACTAACTGCTGGTTGAAAGCACCAAAGTTTGGCTCTCTAGAGGATAATCCTTATCCATGAAGTAGGTCACCACTGGATCACAGGATCAGGTTGTAAAGTGACCACAGCTCTAGTTTTGGACTAAGGTAAAATACCACCAGGGGGCAGCGCAAAGACTGTGAAATTACACACTCATCCCAGTGCCCTTCTCAAGTTATAAAGCATCTTAGAGATAGCTTCCAATAGATGTACTGGGACCAAGTGACACAACTATGTAATGGAATTGCAAGAACTAGAACCCCTGTTTTCTGAGCCATCAACTGATGTGCTCTCCTCTATATCCATGTGATTTTAATGTGCATTTAGTGACTCCACAATTAGTTGTTTCCATAGTTTTTCATGCAAACATACTGCATATCTAAGCTATCTTGCAGTCATACAAGACCATATCTAGGACACTTCAAAGAAATACAAAAGCCTAAAAATTAAACAGCATGCTGTTTTCTAGAAGGACTAATCTCAAAACCATCACTACAAATATTTATTCTTGTTTATACTACTTTTTTATTTTTTATTTTTTACTTTTTGAGCCAGAGTCTCAATCTGTCACCCAGGCTGGAGTGCAATGGTGCGATCTTGGCTTACTGCAACCCCTGCTTCTCGGGTTCAATCAATTCTCCCGACTCAGCCTCCTGAGTAGCTGGGATTACTGGCACCTGCCATCATGCCCAGCTAATTTTTGTATTTTTGTAGAGACAGGGTTTCACCATGCTGGCCAGGCTGATCTTGAACTCCTGACCTCAGGTGATCTGCCCTCCTTGGCCTCCCAAAGTGTTGGGATTACAGGCGTGAGCCACTGCACCCGGCCAATACTAAATTTTAATGAGCTTTCTTCTCTCACTTCCATAACTATAATTCAACATAACAAAACTAGAGCCTTGCAATTAATCAATGACCACTGAACTGTAAAGAAATTATATAAATTATGTAAGTTTTCAAATTAGTTAACCAAAGGCATTATAAAACAATTTGTAAAATAGATAAAAGATTTGAACAAACACGGCCAAGGCTATTTTGCATTAGGTCAAATAAATACTTTACTCTTAGAAAGCCTTGATTATATATTACTGTGGAATGTTACACTTAAAGAACCAAGGTTCAAAATAAGTTATACATAAAAGTGTTCACAAGTTCACAAGCATTTATGAAGTCTCCAACATTAACGTATATATAACATCAAACATACGAACCATAGCTTTCAATAAATTATGATTAAAAATCTGTAGACAAAATACTCCATAAACAAGCCTAAAAGATAAATGACAACAGGGGACAGAATATCTTAAAAATGCATCATACACTGTAAATATGAAGAGCAGATATTTTCTCAAAAATCTGATAAGAAAAAGACTTTACACAAAGATTACAGGTCAGGTGCAGTGGCTCACACCTGTAATCTCAACACTTTGGGTGGCCAAAGCAGGAGTATTGTTTGAGCCTACGAGTTCAAGACCAGCCTGGGCAACATGGCAAGACCCTGTCTCTACAAAAAATTTAAAAATTGGCCCAGTGTGATGGCACATGCTTATGGTCCCAGCTACTTGGGAGGCTGAGGCAGGAGGATCCCTTGAGCCTGGGAAGTTGAGGCTGCAGTGAGCCATGTTTGTGCCACTGCACTCTATTCTGGGTGACAGAGTGAGACTCTGTCTCAAAAAGTAAAATAAAAATAAAAATTACAAATAGGTCAATCACATACATATGCAAAAAAAAAAAAAAGCAAACAAAAAATCCCATCAACAAATGTGGAGGAAAAAAGTTCAATCTCACTAGTTACAAAAAAATGAAAGACATATTAAAACAACAGCAAGATGCCATTCTTTAGCTATCAAGATGGCAAAGATGAAAAAGGGCTGTACTGAAAAGAACCAGTTTCAACAAAGGTCCAAGTTCTGCCAGTTCTACCTCTTAAGTATATCATAAATCCATCTACAGTCATGTGTCACTTCACGACGAGATACCTTCTAAGAAATGCATCATTAGGTGATTCTGTCATGGTGTGAACATCATAGAAAATGTATCTGGACAAACCTAGATGGTGTAACCTATTACATACCTAGGCTATATGGTATAGCCTATTGCTTCTAGATTAAAAACTTGTACAGCATTCTACTGTACTGATTATTGTAAGCAACTGTAACATAATGGTAAGCTTTGTGTATCTAAATGTAGAAAAGGTACTGTAAAAATATGGTATAAATAATAAAAATTGGACACCTATAAAGGGCACTTACCATGAATGGAGCTTGCAGGACTGGAAGTTGCTCTGGGTGAGTCAGTGAGTAAGTGGTGAGTGAGTATGAAGGCCTAGGACATTACTGTACACTACTGCAGACTGTCAACACTGAACACTTAGGGTACACTAAATTTATTTAAAAGTTTTTCTTTCTTCAATAATAAATTAACTTTATCTTACTGTAACATTTTACCTTATAAATTTTCTAATTTTTAAAATGTTTTGACTCCTTTGTAATAATACTTAGCTTGAAACACAAATGCATTATACAGCTGAATAAAAACATTTTCTTTATATCCTTATTCTGTAGGCTTTTTTCTATTTTTTAAATTTAAATTTTTTTTTTACTTAAAAAAAATTTTTTTTTTAAACAAAGACACAAGCCAGACATGGTGGCTCACACCTGTAATCTCAGCACTTTGGGAGCCTGAGGAGGTGGGCTGATCATGAGGTCAAGAGATCGAGACCAGCCTGGCCAACATGGTGAAACCCTGTCTCTACTAAAAATACAAAAATTAGCTGGGCGTGGTGGTGCATGCCTGTAATCCCAGCTACTCAGGAGTCTGAGGCAGGAGAATCACTTGAACCCAGGAGGCAAAGTTTGCAGTGAGCCGAGATCGTGCCACTGTACTCCAGTCTGGCGATAGAGCGAGACTCAATCTCAAAAAAAAAAAAAAAAAAAAAGACACAAACATACACATTAGCCTAGGCCTGCACAGGGTCAGGATCATCAATATCACTGTTTTCCACCTTCCACATCTTGTCCCACTAGAAGGTCTTTGGGGCAATAACATGCATGAAGCTCTCATCTCCTGTGATAATGATGCCTTCTTCCGGAATTCCTCCTGAAGGACTTGCTTTATAGTTAACTTTTAAAAATACATAAGTAGAAGGAGCACATTCTAAAATAATGATAAAAGGTACACTATAGCAAATACATAAACCATTAACAGAGCCAAATACTATCATTATCAAGTGTTATGTAAGGTACATAATTATATATGCTATGCTTTTATACAGATGGCAGTGCAGTAGGTTTGTTTACAATAGCATCATCACAAATGTGAGTAATGTGTTGCACTAGGATGTTAGGACAGCTATTACACCAGTAGGCTATATAGGTTTTTTCATCTGTGTTATAATCATTTGGGACCACCGTTGTACAGACAATTTGTCATTGACCAAAATGTTGTTATGCCACGCATGACTCTCCTTTCCATTGCAACCACCATGGTTCAGGTGGCATTACATTTCATCAGAATTACTGCCAAAGCTTCCTCAATACTGCTCCTGTACACACCCTATCCCATCCAAACCCCAACTGCACAAGGCAGCAAGAGAACTTTTAAAACTGTGTAATTCTCATCTTTGAATTATTGCAGTAACTTCCCACTGTTCTTAAAATAAAACCCACACTTCGTGATTTCATATTGTACAAAACCATTCCTGCCTTTGTATGGTGGAGTTCTACAACTGCACACTATACTTCAATGACTTTGGCCTACTGGTAGTTCCTGCCTCACAGACTTTGAACATGCTATTGTCTCCACCTAGAACACCTCCACCCTATGTTTCACATGATGGGCTTCCAGTCAATATTCAGGCCTCCACTCCCATGTCGTCTCTTCAAATAAGCCTTCTCTGAGCATCCTCTTTCACTTAGCACATTCTGTGCTGCTGTGAATTGAAGGCTAGGAAGTTCAATCTCAAGGGACTGGCATCTAGTGAGGGCCTTCTTGCTACGTCATCCCATGGTGGAAGGCAAAAGGGCAAAGGGGGTGAGCTCATCCTTTTATATAAGGGAACCATTCCTGTGATAATGGCATTAATCCATTCATGAAGGAAGAGCCCTCCTGTTTGAACCACTTCTTAAAGGTCACACCTCAGAACACATTGCATTCAGGATTAAGTTTCCAACACATGAACTCTGGGGAACACATTCAAACCACTGCACTCTTATCTATATGATCTTACTTGCTGAATATCCCTCTGCCTTACCAGAATCAAAGCTCCATAAGGGAAGGTCCCTTGGTTGTATTTTTCATTATTGTATTCCCAGGAGCTAGCACGGTGCCCGGCACATGCTAGGCAGTCAATATAAATATGTTTCATGAACAACAAAAAACGAATACTAGAGAAAGAAGGTGGCCAACTACGTTTGATCATAACATACTTATTAAATCTAGATTCTTCACAGTATGAGACCTATTATATTAACTTCCTTAAAACTTACTTTTTCCCAAATATAAAAAAGAACAAACCTATAAACTGGAGATTTCATCAAAGAAAATTAATTTTTAAAAATAAGAATCTCTTAAAAAACACAGCTAATAGGCCGG
The DNA here is from genome assembly GCF_029281585.2 of Gorilla gorilla gorilla. Lineage (NCBI taxonomy): Eukaryota > Metazoa > Chordata > Mammalia > Primates > Hominidae > Gorilla > Gorilla gorilla. The sequence goes on along the minus strand of NC_073232.2, from coordinate 64,980,976 downwards.
GCACACGGTGGCTCACGCCTGTAATCCCAGCACTGTGGGAGGCCGAGGCGGGCGGATCACGAGGTCAGGAGATCAAGACCATCCTGGCTAACATGGTGAAACCCCGCTTCTACTAAAAATATAAAAAATTAGCCGGGTATGGTGGCAGATGCCTGTAGTCCCAGCTACTCGGAGGCTGAGGCAGGAGAAAGGCATGAACCCAGGAGGTGGAGCTTGCAGTGAGCCGAGATCATGCCACTGCACTCCAGCCCGGGTGACAGAGCAAGACTCTGTCTCAAAACAAAAAACAAAAAACAAAAAACAAAAAACACACACAGCTAAGATTTTTACATGGGAAAGTATATACCTCCTTTAATCATACCATTTCTTTTTGAGATTTGCTCAAGGAGGAGAAAAAATCAGTGAGCCCTACTGGCCTTGGTAAAAAATTTCTTAAATATATAAAAGCAATCAGTCAACCTTAAGAGAAGGTCCAGAGAGGTTCCTAATTTTTTTATTCTTTGCTATAAGAAAAGGAAACTTAAATCCAAAGTCAATGCTATCATATAAAAACAAAAATATTCAAAACATTATTTCACATTTGTACAATGATAAAATAGTTGACTTTTTTCTTCAGATTGTATATATAGCCATCTTCACATAAAATTAGCCCTCATTCTTTTCAGAGCTATCAAAATCCTCCTCAGCAGTACATTTAATCAGATTCCTAAGGGTATCATCATAGGAAATACAACCTAAACACAGGCCCTTACAGATGTTTCCCAAAAGCTTTTGAAAGTACGATAATTTCCACATCCTTTACAGATGAGTTGTTCATTAATTTGTACTAGCAACTGAGACACTGGTAGGAATAATAAGATAATACATGCACATCTGAGCAACACAGTATCAGGATGGCATGTCCTTAATTATTCCTTCCCAAACAGGTCCTACGCACTAAAATAGAACTGCAGGCATCACTGTCCTAAGTTGTCTTAATGCTCAGATCATGGAATGTTCAATTTTTCAAAATTCTGGATGCATTAATACCCAAACCATTTGATGAAAAGTCAGTTTCATATATGATGAGAGCATTATGTGATCATAACCTGAGACGGTGGCATGGCTCATTAAAAGCTTTTCAAGATTTTGTCAAATGATCTAAAGATGTAAACTGTAAGATCAAACAATTTAACTTTCAAATGTCACAGGTTACTTCAGTATAAAAGACACATAAGGAACAAGGAAAAATACGGATTTAATTTGTAAAAGAACAAAATGTCAGTCATAAAGATAAAAACTGGAAAAATGACTAAGAGCAGCAATTATGTATTAATACCACATTGGGAGAAAAAGATTCTCTCAGTACAAGAGGTAAAAATCTAGCATCTAGAAATACCCAACAATGGCTTCTAAAATTATTTCTGGAAACTACTTTCTTACCATAAAATAACCGTTAGCAGTCCCATAGGTATCTATTCCACATCTTGACCATGTGCTACTCCTATGGTAGAGGAGTCAAACTATCCACATAATATTAAGAAGCTAAGTACGCATTATATAGACATCCTGTTCATTATAAGAATCTGATCAGCATTCAGAGAACAGATTATGAAAGCACTCTGGCAAAGGCATAGCCACATCAATTGCACTGAAGACACAGCTGAAATTTGTCTTCTATTTATAAACCTAATGAGCTTTTCTCTTTGGCACAAAGCAGGCCAGCACTAAGCAGCTAATGACTGATTATATTAATATATATTTACAAAAGCCAAATCACTGAATCAAAATAAAATCAAACATTTACTAAGCACCTACTATGCACAAAGCATTGTCCTGGGCATTCAGTGAGCCACAAAGAAACATACACCATGGTTGCTGCCTAACTAGGTTAAAACGTCCAAAACCAAATTCCTGCTCTTCTCCTCCAAGCCAACTCCTCCTGCATGCCTTCTTCAGCTTAGTAAATTGCAATTCCATTCTGTCATTTGCTCTGGCAAAGACTCCCAGCTGGTGAGTACATATGAGAGTGCACTCTCTCCAATCTGTGCTCCCCCCACCCCCACCCCCACCATCTAATCTATTAGAGCAATCCTATCAGCTTTATCTTCCAAATATATCCAGAAACCAATCACCTCTAACACTGTGTGGTCTGTTTCTACCCTTGCCTCTTTAAAATCACTTCTATGCTCAAAACCCTTTGTGCTGGATCTCACTCCAAGTAAAAAAACCAAACCTCTTTCTTACTAGGCTCCGTAAGGTCCCAAGTGATCTGGTTCCTGCTACCTCCCTGACCTCATCCTCTTCCCTCCTCTTAAGAATCCTCACTCATCCGGCCTCTCCCCACTTGCCCATTCTCACTTCAACCACTCTGGCCACTGTTTCTCTAATATGCCTACCATGCTCCACCTGAGTCTTTGCACTTGAGGGCCCTTCCTCTGGAATATTCTTCCCCAGATATCCTCATAGCTCACTCCTTTGCCTACTTCAAGCCTCTGTTCAAATATCCTTAATATCAACTGAATGTCCCTTGACCACAACCTTTCCTACTCTGTATTTTACTTGTTTAATGCCTTCGCAGCCCGAGGCAGGTAAAAAGTAAGATAATCTAGGATTGAGGATGGGGATAACAGAATTTGCAGAACTCAGGACAGAGGGAACAAGAAATTCTAGGGCTGTGGTCAAGACTCTTAAAAAAACTGTGACCACAGGTTAGGTTAGGGAGCCTGGGCAACCAAGCAGAAAGAAGTAAGGAAGTGGGATTAGGTAATTTCCTGGAGCTTGAAAGGAGAACAGGTTTGGTGGCTGTCTTGAGGGACTGGTGATGACTACAACATAAGAGGTGGGAAGGCAGACAAGGTAGAGATTTCTGGGCTAGAACAACCTAAGAGACAAAAAGATTTAAGGGTGTGACTGGTGCTTGTCAGTCTAGTCACAGAACATTGAGCACATGGATTTGTAAAATGGGTCATGGTTGAGAACACAGAAGGCATCAAACTTGATGTAGAGAGGAGGAATTTTTAAGAGTCAGGCACTACCTTGCAGCAGGCATGGCTCATGATAGCTATCAACCGGAGTGGATTCAAATGAAGACAGGGGGTGAGAGCACTGTAATTTATTAGCTGGCCAAGGCACAAATCTTGAGAAGGAGGGTTTGGCCACCATGGGAGAAATGATCAGGGGACAAGCTGTTTTGCAGAGTGGGACACATTTCTCTCAAGACAGAATGGAAGAGAGAGGAGTCAGGTGGTATCAGATTGAGAAGGGCTTGTCCTTGTAGCTTCACAGCCTGGCTGAAGTTCCACACAGACGTGAGAGATGGGAAGTAGTATAGATGGCAGAAGGCAAACACTAGTGTGCCCAGATTAAATTATTTGATCACATGTGGAGGTGTACAGACCTCAAAACAGCAAAGCATACAAGATGTATGTAAAGACTTAGAATGATATGAAAATAAAAATAACCCTTTTTTCCCTAACTAGTTTTCCTCACATTTTTTTAAGAGATGGGGTCTCACTATGATGTCCAGGCTAGACTCAAACTCCTGGACTCAAGCAATTCTCCTGCCTCAGCCTCCGGAGTAGCTAAGACTACAAGTGAGTACTACTGCAGCCGGCATTTGTTTATTTTTACTTTTTTACTCTTATAAGTCAAAGGTTTGGTCTCATGCTTTTATTTCTCCTAATTAAAAGGTAGATTTGCTGGGCAAAATCCAAGAAATGCAAAACAAATTTATTTTTAAGAGGTGAAAGCACTTTCACATGGCAGTTAACAATGTACCACAAGCCATGTCTTCAGAGGGGGGTATGTTCGCTGTGGTGTGGGGATAGAGGATATACACTAAAATGCACATAAGACCACAAACAGAAATACAGGATTTTTGTTTTGAAGTGAATTACGTGTCACCAGTCCCTAAAGATGTGCCTTACTCTTGCTGGTTTCACCTTAACAGACATCTTCTTACAATTAGGAACCAGAGAGTCCCTCGACCTCCCAGCTGAGTTAGATAGGGCAACTGATTCTCTAAAGAGATTCCCCCAGATTCTATCAATGAGCATTTTTTTTAAGTTATACTTTAAGTTCTAGGGTACATGTGCACAACGTGCAGGTTTGTTACATATGTATACACGTGCCATGTTGGTGTGCTGCACCCATTAACTCATCATTTACATTAGGTATATCTCCTAATGCTATCCCTCCCCCCTCCCCCAACCCCACGATAGGCCCCAGTGTGTGATGTTCCCCTTCCTGTGTTCAAGTGTTCTCATTGTTCAATTCCCACCAATGAGTGAGAACATGCGGTGTTTGGTTTTTTGGCCTTGCGATAGTTTGCTGAGAATGATGGTTTCCAGCTTCATCCATGTCCCTACAAAGGACATGAACTCATCTTTTCTTGTGGCTGCATAGTATTCCATGGTGTATATGTGCCACATTTTCTTAATCCAGTCTATCACTGATGGACATTTGGGTTGGTTCCAAGTCATTGCTATTGTGAATAGTGTCAATGAGCATTTTTTAAGATGGGCAGCTCTACAGAAGCAATTTCCATGAAAAAAGGTTACTCATATCCAGAGTGAGCACAACATTAGACTAAGAAAGGCAGTAAGGAATTATCAGTTTAAGAACTTCTTGAAACAGTCTCCCTGGAAATGTTCTGATACGTTCTACTTGCTGATTGTCTTAGCCTGTTCTCTGTTGCTAGAACAGAATATCTGAGACTAGGTAGTTAACAAAGAAAAAAAGTTTATTTTGGTTCATGATTCTGGAAACTGGGAAGTCCAAGCTCAGGCAGCTACATCTGGTTGGTTTTCGGTGAGGGCCTCATGCTGCATCAAAACATGTCAGAAGGCATCTCAGGGTGAGATGACTCACAAGAGAGAGCCAAACTGGCTTTTATAACGGATCCACTTTCATGATAACTAACCCACTCCCATGATAACCCATTCATCCATTAACCCATTAATCTATTAATTAATGAATGGGTTACTCCATTCATAAGGGCAGAGTCCTCATAACTCAATCACTTCTTAGAGGGCCCATCTCTCAATACTGTTACACTGGGAATTATCTTTCAACAAGAATTTTGGAGGGGACAAACATTCAAACTATAGCACTGATGGAAGATGTTTTCATCATGTCTTCTAATCTTTAGATGTATGCCTTTTATTACAGTAGTCACTTCTTTTCTGGTACCCCATACTTCTCAGCTAAGGAGATTTTGGACTCTATCTTGAACTGCAATGGGTTGAGATTTGGGGGACCTCAGAATGATACATTAGTTTCCTGCGGCTGCTGTAACAAATAACCACAAACTGGGGGGCTTTAAACAGAAATGCATTATCAGTCTGGAGGCCAGAAGTCTGAAATCAAAGTATTAGCAGGGACATACTCCCTCTGGAGGCCCTGGGAAAGAATTTGTTCCTTGCTTCTCAATCATCTGGTGGCTACTGGCATTCCGTGGCATTCTTCGATTTGTGGCCACATCACTCCTATCTCTGCCTTCACCTTCACATTGCCTTCCCTTCATGTCAAATCTCCCTCTGCCCCTGTCTTATAAGGATACATATGATTGCATTTAGGGCTTACCTGGATAATGCAGGATAAGCTCCTCTTCTCAAGAGCCTTAATCACATGTTTTGCTTCAAAATGTTTACTCCTAATAACCAAGATATCCAAATGCCAGCTCTTGAAATATTTTCAGTGATTTTGCTTCTACCTTGGATGTTTTAGGAGCCATAATTCAAGAGCAGTGTATCTTCTTTTAAAACCTTAGATCTGTATTTATACATTTCACTTGCAGCTTTTACACTAGCCTGTTTCCTGGAAAAGTCTTTCACACTTGATTAATGGAGCCATCTCCTTCTTTTTACTGATTCCCCTTCACATTCCTTCTTTAGGGCAGAGCAACCCAAACAAAACAACTCTTTTTAAACTAAGGGCATACCAGAGAGAGATGGGAAGACAGAAAGAAACAGACTACAATTCACTCGTATTTTGCTTAAGTTTTAGAACCTATGGCTAAAAATTTTAACTTTGATTGCATTCTATAAAGCATCTAACCTGAAAAATGTAGATTCTTCAGCAAAAACATGCAGATCATAAACAGAGACTGAGACAAATGAGTCCTAAAGTCTGTCCTAGGCAAAGTTTCTTCATTCACAGCCAACTACAGCAGTAAAATTTAAAATGTTTTCAGAACCACTCAAAGGCATTATTCATAGACTAATTTGTAACTTCTATTCAAGTACCCCAAACTCATATATATATAGTAAGATATAAAACCTTCGGTGGATTAGTATAGCACTTAGCACAGAATAGGCTCTGAAAAAATATTTGCTGAATGAATAAGCGGATTTTTTAAGTGGGATTAATCACTACTAGTGCCTAGCGAATAGGAGTACTTTCTCTTAATTGATATCTTAGTTCCTACCTGATGGTTACTATCCATTTTTAAGGAATATCAAAACAGTGTCCACAAAAATGACAGGACAATGCACTGAGCTTGGGGTTACTACATTATTCTCAAATGAGTAGGGAGGTTTTTTCTTCCTAAAACCCATAACGTATTGAACATCTACTATTAAAGCACTATGTATTCCTGATAGTGTAGGGGAAAAAGGAGCACAGGCTAAGGCAGAATATATGGAATAAAATATGCCAAAAGTATGAAATAGTAGACAAGTACAGATAACATATGCTCAGATTAAATAAGAGCAAAAATTAGTTAAGACTGTCATAACCTTTATGACAGTCATAGGGCAATGTGACATTATTTACCAAAATGTATAATATACTTTAAGCCCCAGGAATTCCATCTCTTACTTACAGATATATTAAAAATGAGTCAAGATGTGTGTTCAAAAGTGCAGCCCTATTTATGTAACACAATTTCCAAAAGCACCTAAATATCCTTCACTGTGGTTTGGATAAATAAATTTGATGCCTCCTCACAACAGAATACCATGTGGTCATTTCAAAGAATGTGGTATATCTGTACATACCAACATATCTGTGATGTAGAAATATATATTAATTGAAAAATGTATTTATCATTCACATATATGTGGGCATATACATTTATATATATATGTGCACGTGTATGTAAGCATAAAACATCTAGAAACATATACATACAGAGGCTACGGGGGGACAGGGATAGAGAATTGGAGAGGGTCAGGGAATTTCAATTGTTTATACATGATTTATAAATAATAATTACATATCATTCTATGCTTTCAAAAAACTAAAGATTACAGAGAGAGTAGGAGGAAAGACGAAAAAGAGAGAAAAGAAGAAGGGTTTCCTAAGAATTCTCAAGTCCAGGACTTACATATGCATTTTAAAATATATGCAGCAATTGTGACACAGCCACCAAGGCCAGGCAGTCATGGAATTCACCTTCTCTTGCAGTCATATTTTCTAGAGATTTCTACTCCCACCCCTCTTTGGGAACCCATGTTGCTTGGGACCTGCCCCAAACTTCCTGGCAACGGCAGTTCTGGCAAGAGCAACAGGAAAGAAAAACAGAAGAGAACAGAGCTCTTTTGCCCATCTCAAGGCCTGAAGCTTGAGTGAGTGACAAAATTACCAGCAGACTGAGCATTATTCAGAAAGACTCACCCAACCAGGACCTATATCTCGGTCACCAAAATAAAACTTCCTTTTTCTATCTAAGATCTGAATCAAAAAATGGGACAGGCTGAAATACAGACTTTTAAAAATCCTCCCTTGGCTGGGCGCAGTGGCTCATACCTGTAACCCCAGCACTCTGGGAGGCTGAGGTGGGCGGATCACCTGAGGTCAGATGTTTGAGACCAGCCTGGCCAACATAGTAAAACCCTGTCTCTAATAGAAATACAAAAATTAGCCGGACATGGTGGTATGTGCCTGTAGTCCCAGCTACCTGGGAGGCTGAGGCAGGAGAATCGCTTGAGCCCAGGAGGCGGAGTTTGCAGTGAACTGAGAGTGCCACTGCACTCCAGCCTGGGCAACACAGTAAGACTCTGTATCAAAAAAAAAAAAAAAATTCCTCTCTCCTTTCTAATGTTGCAAGCTGTAAAAATAACACCAGCAGAAGAATACAATCATAGGGATGGCGCTACACAGGTCTGGAGTATGTTCCTAGAAACCCAGACTAGAAAGAGACGTGGGCTTTCTCAGTTCCCCCAGGTCCTCAAGTTCCTCCTCAGCCCATTAGCAGAATCAGTACAGAAACGTCCATGCCACTGCCTACCTGGCTTCATTCTGCTGCCAGCGGAGTGCCAAAGCTATGGAATGAGGTGTGGGCTACTGAAAGACCATTCAGAACCTGTTCCCCAAATATTACTTGTACACCAATTTGCTACCTCTTCATACCACCTATAATATTATTTACTTAATACTCTTCTTTAAACTGGCTCACACTCTCTTTTTTTAAGCTAAGTCTTGTTCTAAGCAACAATATCTGTGAAAACAGGTATTTGATGGCATTTTTCTTTTTGAGACAGAATCTTACTACGTTGACCAGGCTGCGGTGCAGTGGTGCAATCACAGCTCACTGTAGCAGTGATCTCTTGGGTCCCAAATGATCCTCCCATCTCAGCCTCCTGAGTAGCTGGGACCACAAGCATGTGCCACCACACCTGGCTTTTTTTTTTTCCAGAGATGGGATCTCACTGTTACCCAGGCTACTCTTGAACTCCTGCACTCAAGTGATCCTCGTGTCTCAGCCTCCCAAATTGCTGAGATTACAAGTGTGAGCCACCATGCCTAGCCTTGATGGCTGTTAAACAAAACAAACAAACAAACAAAAAAATACTAATGAACATTAAAACAAATATATAACCAAGAATTTAAAAAGGGTTTGTCTGAGTCCCATGGTATATGAAAAAGTGATTGTGAACAGTGTTCTAAAAGAAAAAAAGAAGAAGAAGAAGAAAAAAAATTCGTAACATTCTGGAAAAATGATCTGAGGTGCAAGCAAAAGCACTGTAAATAAACTTTGGGAGCACTGCCTACACAAAAGCATGGTTCTGCCACCCATGACTACAGCATCTTTTGTCTTTAGCTAAAAAAGCAGCTGGAGTAAATAAATGGAGAAAGGAGATGAGAAAAAAAATCCTTTCGTGAATTTTCTCTATCACTATTATTCGGTTTTCTTTAGATCCAATTGCTTTTGGCCTTAGGGATGTCTTTTTGTTCTGAGTCCAAGTATTTAACAGACAACTTCAGTTTGAGATGATGAAAATGATGATTCTACAACAATATGAAAAATGATTAAAATGGTAAGTTTTTGTGTATTTTGCCAGATTTTAAAAATTAACAGTAATAAAAGCCAACCACACTCAGCAAATGAGCCAAGGAGAATCTAGAGAAGTTGGCCACAGTGGGCTTGGGCAGGCTCGAAGGGTGGCCTGGCACAGCCTATGTAGCAGGTCAGCCTTTATCCCTTGACCTTCTCTATCTGTTACCACTCAGGGGGTTTAACTGGTGTGGAAGGAAAAATAGGGCGGTCCAAGAAAGAATGAAATCGTAACCAGCTGGCTGGCTAAACGTCAGTATCTTTTTGCTGCCAAGTTTGAAAAAGGAGAAAGTGGCACTCTGGGTCTCTTTCTAGCTGTAAAACGCAGGGTGGAAGGTGAGTTGTCTTTTTCTTTCCTTTCAATACATTTTTCTGAGACTATTGAGGTTGAAACTATTAGATAAAACTAGATGGTTAGATTATATCTTGATATACACATATATCTCTTTTATATTAGGCAAGTTTTACATGGTAGTAACCTTAGGAATTAAGCATTGGGATTACATTTAATTGACAGCTGACCTGTGAGTTTCAGTTGGTATCAGCTAATCTAAGGGGGAAAAGAAGAACTCCCATATACAATAGGAAATTAAACAAATCAGTGCCCTTAGAAGCAATCCCATACAATTGTAAAGTATCTTCTTGGAAAATGTTCAAGGATATAGAAAATGCATGATCATGATTTTGTGACATCTATATCACAGATATATATGCATAGAAAATAAGAATTTAGGTCTACATACAAAACTGATACAAGTTACCCCTGGTGACTTAACAATTCTGCATACTTTCTCATAGGCAAATATTTCTTATAATGAATAGCTACTATTTTTATAATCAATAAAAAGCTATAAAGACTTTTCAAAGGTGGAGACCCTTCAAGAAAACACACACACAAACACACACACACACACACACACACACACATCCCCACTCCATTCTGACCAAAAAAAAAAACCACACACACAAACATTCATCCTCTATTATAAACAGCAATGGAGAGGAGGGACCCAGCGAGCTGACAGACTAAATTTAGCCGACAGATCTAAGTTACAGCTCCTCTCAAAAACCATCCCTGAAATAGTCCTGGTCTTATGAAATTGAATTTCATACGACTGTCACTCTGGGCTTCATTTAATGAGCTTCTAGTTTTATCAAATGGCCACAGGAATTACGTATTATTAAAAATAGCACCACACTATGCTAGCTGATCCAATGTCTTGGCAAACAGCAACTTGTTTTCTGCATTTTCATGAAATGCCTCACACATGTAAATCAAAATAACAAAGGTCAAGGTTTTTAAAGTCTTTAGAAGGAAGTTATTAACTTCAGAAGTCATAAACTCTACAATAGAGTCTTAAGAAGAAGAAAAAAAGTTTTTTTAAAGGAAGAAACGTATACTGAAGTCTTTTAATTGAAAAGACTTCATAAGATTATCGAATTATCTCGGCAAAAATTTTGGGTTAGTGTATTGTACCTATTTTACAGATGAAGACATGGAGGCTCAGAAAGTAAGCGATTTTAAATTAGATCTTTGTACTACATTTCTAATGATATCACATAGAAGAATTATGCAGAATTTATCATTAAATTGTTTACAGATGAATAGAGCCAAAAGATCCATTTCTTCAAGTTTAAAAAGATTTCCATTGTAATTATATTTTATCAGTATTTAAAAATACTGCAGGATTTTCTTTTAAACGTGTATTCTTCTTTTGGGTTTAAAGTCTGAAAACAATCTACATATCTTTTCAAACTTTCAATCTTTTAATAATATAAAACAAAAAGATGGCTTTCTTCTTTTATCTTTTGAATTAAACAGTATAAGCATCGCTTGTACAGAAAAGTTTGGAAAAGGTGGGCAGCAGAAAAAGAGATAAACATGACCTTTATAATCTGGAGACCCAGGATGTAGAAATTTTTTTTTAATTACAACACTTAATAATGACTAGTTTCATTTTCCTTGGTTAAAAAAAAAACTTTGATTTGTATACTTTCTCATGTGTTGTTTTAAATTGCCTTAATTCTCTATAAATATTGCTCTATTTACACACACACATATAATCTATATATCCTATATTATTAAGATATATCCATTGCTTTTCTTCAATAGGCACAAAGATGCCATTTTTCAATATAAAATAAAGACTATGTAATAGAAAGGGGCTTTGGCTCAGGGCTAGGGCTGTGTTTAGTAATATTTAAAAAGAGGTAGCTATAAAGCATAGCAGTTAATGTGGTGCTACACACTGAATATAGACCTTTTGGGGATAATTAGATCATGATAGCAGAGCCATCATGAATGGGATCAGTACCCTTATAAAGGAGACCCTAGAGGACTTCTTCAACCCTTCTGCCACATGAGAGTACAGTGAGAAGACAGCTGTCCAGGAGAAGGAGGGAATCGGCTAGCACCTGGATCATGGACTTTCTAGCCTCCAGAACTCTGAGAAACAAATTTCAATTGTTTATACACCACCCAGTCTATGGTGTTTTGTTATAGAAGACGGAATGAACTAAGACACATGGGCCTTGGAATCTCCAAGACTATTAAGATTTTTTCTTCCTTCACTCACTAATGATTACCATTTGTATGATCTTGAGTAAGTTATCTAACATTTGAGCCTTTTGTTTCTTTACCCTAAAATGAAAATAAATAATATCAACCTCAGATAGATTTTTAAACTTTTTTTAACTTACTTTCTCTCTCTCTTTCTTTTTCTCTTTCTCTCTCTCTCCTTTCCTTCCTTCTTTCTCCTTTCCCTCTTCCTCCCTCTTTCCTCTCTTTCTCTCCTTCCTTCCTTCCTTCCCTCCTTCCCTCCATCCCTGCTTGCCTTCCTTTCTTTTCTTTTCTCTGAAATGCAAGTGGTGCAATCACAGCTCAGCAGTCTCCCACCTCAGCCTCTGGAGTCTTGGGGACTACAGGTGTGTGCCACCATGCCAGGCTATTTTTAATTTTATTTTTGTAGAGAAGAGTTCTCACTCTGTTGCCCAGCCTGGTCTCGAACTTCTGGGCTCAAACAATCCTCTTGCCTCAGCCTCCCAAACTGCTGTTATTACTGTCATGACCCACCGTGCCCAGCCTACTTTCTATTTTGAAATAATTTTAGGTTTAAAGAGAAGCTGCAATAGTACAAAAAACTGAGGCATACCCTTCATCCAGACTCCTTTATATTATCAGCTTAGATGAGGATAGTACAATGATCAAAACCAAGGAATTAACATGGTTAGAATTCTGTTAACTAAATGACATATCTTCTTTTTAATTTCACAAATTTCCCCTCTAATAGCCTTTTCTCTGTTCCCACAATTATTTAGTGTCCCCTTAGTCTCTGCTAATACGTGGCAGTTCCTCAATCTTTCTTCACCTTTCATGACCCAGACAGTTGAAGGTTGCTAGTTTTTTTTTTACCGAATACCTCCAGTTTGGGTTTCTCTGATGTTTTCTCTTGATTAAATTGAGGTTATGCATTTTTGGCAAGAATGCCCCAGAAGTAATGTTGTGTTCCACTCTGATCATATCAAAGAACAGAAGCTATCCATCTGCCCCATTACTGGTAACACTAACTTTGATCCATTGTTTAAGTTGGTAACCTCAGAGAGTTGTTTTTTTACAGGTTCTAGAAAACGGTAGGTCTTCAATAAATGGCAGCTATTATTATGGTAAAGTTCAGACTAAGAACAAGTTTTGAATCAGGTAGACTTGGATTCCAGTTCTCACTCTCCCAGTTTCTGCCATGTGATCATGGGAAAGGTTTTTAACTTCCCTAGTCCTCTTTCCTTCAGTGTACCACAAAAACAAAGCTACCTGAAAAGTTACAAAGTTTTAATCAAGTTACCATAAAGGTTAAATGAAATAACATATGTAAAAGTACTCAGTACCTATGTTTTATAAGTGCTCCATGGAATCAATCAATGTTCTTTTAAGCAAGTTGTCATGTTCTGCGAAATAATCACTATGAACTAAGATAAAGGAACCTGAGATCTGATTACAAAAAAAAAGGTGACTTAGGGGCATGCTGGGAGTAGGAGAGGAAGATGTCAGATGAGCTAGGAAGGCATGGGAGAACCTTGGCCGTGTGATGGCCAATGGCATGTCTCTCTTGTTTCATTTTATCTTTTCCTTGGATAAACAAGTTTTGCAAATAGAGCTTGAGAACACAAAAGGCATTCATGCTTGATTTCTAGCACATTAACCAGATGATGCAAGAGCCGAACCCCTGTTATGTGCTGTGAAGGGCTCTGTCTCACTTGTTTTCTCCTGTAAAACTACTATACTCTGCTTGCTACACCCTCTTGTGGGGCTTTTTAGGCTATGACATAGGACATCAAAAATTTTTCTTCTGCAGCTGTCTTTGCTGTTGTACTTGAGTTTAGATTATCAGATGGCAATTCTGCGATGCCTAACACATGGTAGTTATAATATGTTATGAAATAATCCCACCTTTTAAAATAGAAATCTAACACTGAAGAAACTGGAAAATAAATGTGAAACTAACCCTAGAGGGGTCTTAAGAGGCAAGTCAAAATTGTAAAGACTTCTCCATCAGTCTGCATGAAGAATTATAAAACTAATTATTGTGTCGCAGCCTTTCTGGATTTAACCTCAACTTTGGAAACACATGCCACTACTTATAAGAGTATAGTAACATTTACTGCACTGCAGGATGGAATGCATTACTTCATATAGCTTAGACGGTAATTTACAAAAGCATTATAGCATCCTTATGGGTTGAAGTAATTAGAAAATCAGTATGTGATGCCATAGCTTTTTCTACAGGATACTGTCATTACTAGCTAAGCTCTTCAGCATCCACACCTTAAAGACTAGGAAGTTAAACAGCTTCCTATGGCCTCTCAATGCCTAAGTGGGAACCTGTATGCTGCTAAAATAAAACGCATGTGTAGTTCTCTGAACAAACCAATGTGACAGATGGAGCTTCATGCTCTGGCTCCTAGGCTAGGAAGGGGACCACAGGCCCAGGTGACGTCTAAGTTGCTATGAGGATTACTGAATTTTCAGAGGCCCAAATTGCCTAGCAGGTTAAGCAGAGAACTGAACAGGGGCCAAGAGTCCCAAGTTCTCTTCTCAGCACACCCCTGCCCCACCTGTGAGACGGAGGGGAGGAACCATCAATTCCCCACTGTCCTGCTCTACCTAGCAAGGAGGGTGATGATAATAGCTAACACGTACTGAAAGCCTACTATGACCCGAGCTTTTTAAAAGTATAAGCTCACTAAATTCAAAGCAATTCTACAAAAAGGGATAAATGAATATCTATTGACAGGTGAGGAACCTAGGTACTCAAGGTTCCTGGTACTCAAGGTCAAGTGGTACCAAGCAACCTGGTACTCAAGGTCAAGTGCCCTACAAAGGGTCACATGTTGAGCGGAGGAGTCCCAACAATAGGCTCCAAAGCCTGTGCGCTCCCCAACTGAGTAGTGCACCTCCAACTGGGGATACCATCGATGATGCTGATAGAAGATTCTGGAATGTGTTTTCAGTTCCTTAAAATGAGTTACCACACCTGGAGACAAATGCTGCCTAAAGGGGGAAATCCATGTAGTTTCACTTTCCTTAACCATTAAGGCAAAGTTATAAAAGCATTCCTTGGCGGTTCTTTCAGAGACTTCCCCTGCCCACTCCCTATCCCAGGTCAAAAAGCCTTCCACAAACACATACACCCACTTCCTCCAAAACTTCCACCATGGAGGGAACTATTAGAAAAATCAAAGATCCGATTTATATGTGTTTGTGTGGATTTAATTACCTTACGCTATCTCTTTTTTCAAAAAGGACTTTCCCTCTTTATCAAAAAGGCAATATTCTCCCTGTAAGAAGATTCAGGCAATACAGAAATACAGAAAGTTAAATACATAGACAGACAGATAAACAGATAAACAGACACCGCAAGCCAAGCCTCCTCCATCTTATCTTTCAGAGATAACCAGTGCTAACAGGTATATATCCTTCAGGACAAATCTAATTGTCAAATGAAAAAAGCAAGGCGGCAGATTCATAGGTATTGTATATGCTAAAAGAAAATCCTTAGCTAAATTAAATTTAACAGAGGTTAATTGAGCAAAGAACGATTCATGAATCAAGCAGCCTCCCAAGCCACGGTAGGCTCAGAGACTCCAGCACAGCCACATGGTGGAAGATTTATAGAGAGAAAAAGGAAAGTGATGTACAGAAAGTGGAAGTGAGGTACAGAAACAGCTGGAGTGGTTACAGCTTAGTGTTTGCCTTATTTGAATACAGTTTGAACAACTGGCCCCCTTTGATTGACCAAAAATTGGTGATTGGCACAAGAGTAGGTTACAGTCTGTTTACACCTGCATTTAGGTACAGTTCACTATATACAGAGAAACCTTTACACTGAACTTAAAATATTTAAGGAGGCAGCTTTAGACTAAACTTGATTTAACATATGCTACCATTTGTGTAAGAGAGGGAAGGAAGGAGATATATACATATTTAGTAATAAAAACATACAATATCACTTGAAGGCTTTGAAAGCAACATCCACTATCTCCAGGAAGTAGACCTGGATGGCAAGGGTAGGAGGTACACTTGACATTATGTATTTTTTCATGCCATGTGAATTTTGAACCATGTGAATTTGTTATGTACTCAAAATGTTAACAATTTAATTAAATATTTAAACAAAGCAAATGTACTCCTTAAAAGCCCAAAAGAGGCTGGGTATGGTGGCTCATGCCTGTAATCCCAGCACTTTGGGAAGAAGAAGTGGACAGATCACTTGAGGCCAGAAGTTCAAGAGCAGCGTGGTCAATATTGCAAAACCCTGTCTCTACTAAAAAAAAAAAAAAAAAATTTGCCAGGCATGATGGTGGGTGCCTGTAATCCCAGATACTCAGGAGGCAGAGTCTGCAGCAAGCTAAGTTCGCACCACTGCACTCCAGCCTGAGCGACAGAGCGAGACTGTCTCAAAAAGAAATAAAACAAAAAACAAAAACAAAAGTCCAAAAGAGTGCCTCACATATAGCGAGCGCTTGATATGTACTGTAGAATAAATGGAAAAAATGGGCCTATATATTTTAACATAATTGGAATTACACTACTTAGATGGCACATGCTGTTTTAAATAACCTACTACATAAAACAATAATAAAACAAAACACCTGATTACTAAGATGAAAAGGCATCCATGATCAGTTCTTAGATAGGAATGATATAAACTAAGAGTGAAATAAGATTTTGGACGTCATCTAGCAACCGGCAAACAAGTCTAGAGCGCCGATGTACAATATGAGGACGATAGGTAATAAAATCATACTGTATATGGGATTCATACTAAATGAGTAAATTTTTAGCTCCTTTTGCCACAAAAACAAAAATTGAGTAACATATGAAATGATAGATAGTTTCACTATAGTAATTGTTTTACCATCTATATGTACCCTATAACATCATGTCATATACCTTAAATATATACAATGAAATTTATTTTTAAAAATATCAACTGTCTTTCTGAATATTTTCTCCCAAGAATACTATGGGTAGAGGTCAAAAACAGCCACCTGAATGTCTAGGTGCATCATCCCAACGGGCTCTAATAAAAGGTGCAATTTTTTATGTTTATAGTTTACCTTAAAACTACATGTAAATTTTGTGCTTTGCTCTAATAATATAGTCATGGCTATACTAATATAAAAACCAATCTTTGCCTAAATCTTTAAAAACTATATGCTGTATTTAGCAAGTTACCTCATACTTCTTGGCTTACCACCTTGTATCTGGGGGGAGGTCAAGTACCCAATGTGAAAGTCGCAGGTTCTAGTTAAAGCCTCAAATTATACACAGACTGGGGCCATCAAATCAAAGTGCTTTACTTAAGATCACAAGGCACACACCAGCAAGGCTGAGACCAGGCTATGAGAGCAACTTCCCAGTGAAATAAAAATATTCCACTTTGCTATTTTCTCCTCTTCCTGGCCATCCCCACATGCACAGAGCCACTAAAATAAAGGCCTCTGATGTCTCATCAGGCTCTACCAATTTCCATTTATGAAAAGGTTCTTTGGTAGCCCCCTGACCATAACTGGCTAATTCAGCCTAGCTACGCCCACAAAACATAAAATCTCCAACAAGTCCCAAATCTCATTAGACTTTCTATGAAGCTTTTTGTTTGTACAGAAAAAATAAATAAATAAACTGTTCCTAAGCAATTTAGGAATCATTTTGCCTGTATTATTTATAAACGTTTAGTGTACTAATTGAAGATTTGTTTTATTTGTTAAAACCAGAACTTTGGTTTCACAACATTTAGTTAACCAATGACTTTGAATACTTTATGTGTTTGAAAACAGCACTGCCTATTGTTGAAAATATTCCATAATACCCATTACTCCTGATTTTAGCTGGTGTTCCTTTACTTTTTCCAAAGCAACTTCATATTTGAAATTATATTAACCTATTTTATATAAATAATTCATTGAATAATAACCGGTGGTTAAAATATCTGCAATGAAATTATGTTCAATTATTATTCAAACTATTCGGTACTACAAATACATGTAACATCACTAAATCAAATGCATAAATCATGTTTTATGAAATACACCTGCAGCAGGCAAGACATTTTTAGCAGGAAATCAATTTTAACTGATGTTTTTCTTTGGGAGAAACAAAGTACACAAATGTTTAGATTGCTGGTATAGTAATTTATTTTCCTTTATGCTTTACTGAATAAAGCTGAACTTTGTTTTATTTGTTAAAACTAGAACTTTGGTTTTGAATAAAGCATAAACCCTGAAGCATTACTCTATTCCCCAGAGGAATTTAAGTCAATAGAATGTTCATGTCAGCTGGGCGTGGTAGCACACACCTGTAGTCTGTAGTCCTAGCTCTGTGGAAGGCTGGAACAGGAGGATGGCTTGAACCCAGGAGTTGGAAGCTGCAGTGAGCTGTGATCGTGCCACTACACTCCTGCCTGGGTAATGGAACAAGACCCTGCCTCTTAAGAAAAAAAAAATTAATATCTAACAATTAGAATGTTCATGTCTAGATACTTTAAAAATCTTTTTTGGAATTACTACCTTTGAAAGAAATTGGGCAATTAAGTGCTTGAACCAAAATGTCTACAAGGATAGAGGAATCAGAGAACAATTTCTTTACTGTATCAAGTATCTTGAGTCTCCAGGAAAAATTCCAGACACTTTGGGCTCAAATAAATTCCACTCTGTCACAAAAGTCACCAGCATACCCAAATAAAAATCCCTGGTAATGGTCACAGCCTGGGTCTGGGGTAGCAGTGGAGAGGTAGAAACCAAAGTCATAGGGGAGAGAGGGTAATGTCAGGAATAAAACGGCTCCAAGAGGGGCTATGCACTCTGCCCTGGCCTTGTCCTGGAATAGGATGCCAAGAAGCGTGTAGTTTGCCCGAGCATCTCCAAGACTGGTCAGAGGTATTGAGAATTTTCCAAACAAAAGACAAAACTTTGAAGAAACAAATATAAAGAACAAGGCACATTTCCATTTCAAAACCATTCCAAAGCAACTCAAAACACATTTAAAAGAGAAAGGACTTCTAGTCTAGGAGACCACAGACCTAAAATCAAGTCATTAACTAATCCCCTCTCATCTTCCACTTTTCTCTGACTTAACTGGGAGGAATTTAATACTTTTCCTTACTTGCAGTGCTGTTGTGGGACTTGAACATGATAACTTACATGGAAACTTTTAAAAGCTGAATTTTTTTTTAAAAGAAGACACACATGCAGCCAATAAGCATATGGAAAAATGCTCAGCATTACCAATCATTAGAGAAATGCAAATCAAAGCCACAATGATACCATCTCACACTAGTCAGAATGGCTATTATTAAAAAGCCAAAAGTAACAGATACTGGCAAGATTGTGGAGAAAAGGGAACACTTACACACCGCTGGTGGGAATGTAAATTAGGTCAACTATTGTGGAAAGCAGTTTGGTGATTTCTCGAAGAATGTAAAACAGAATTACCATTAGACCTAGTAATCCCATTATTGGGTATTTACCCAAAGGAATATAAATTGTTCTATCGTAAAGAATGTGCACATGTATGTTCATCATAGCACTATTCACAATGGCAAAGATGTGGAATCAACCTAAATGTCCATCAGTGATAGACGGGATAAGGAAAATGTGGTGTATATATATGCCATGGAACATTATGCAATCATTAAAAAAAAAAAAAAAAAAGAATGAGATCATGTCCTTTGCAGCAACACGAATGGAGCTGGAGGTCATTATCCTAAGTGAAGTAATGCGGGAGCAGAAAACCAAATAGTGCATGCTCTCACTTATAAGTGGAAGCTAAACACTGAGTACACATGGACAGAAAGAAGGGAACAACAGACACCAGGGCCTACTTGAGGGTGGAGGGTGGGAGGAAGGTCAGGCTTGAAAAACTACCTATCGAGTACTATACTTATTACCTGGTTGATGAAATGGTCTGTATGCCAAATCCCCATGACACGCAATTTACCTATATAACAAACCTGCACATGTACTCTGAACCTAAAGTAAAAGTTGTGTGAAATGTTGCACAAATAAATTATTACTGTACTCAAAAGATGGCAAACTTATAAATGATTAATTTGTAATGTCAAAAGTTTTCTGTCTATGTAATTAGAAAAACAAAATAGAATCTAGCCATATCCATTTAGAGAGTCTTAATCAAAGCCATGGTTTCTTTATGGGTTTAATAAATAATAAACATCATCATGACTTAGATTTGAGTCCATTTCTTCTAAACATAGTATACAAGTGCACAGTCTTTCACCTAACTGTACAAGGTCGGGAGGTAGCAGTGATACCTCTGGGTTCTACTGGTGACTGGGTTCTACTGAGACGTGAACTGCATACCAGCAGAGCTGTCTTCCTCAGAATCCATGAAGACCAGCCCAGCAAGCACCATGCAAAGGACAACACTACCAGAAAGTGTACCTTCATAACATCACCAGGGCACAGTCCAAGTGTTATTTCAGAAACAAGAGAAAGAAAAGTCAACAGACAAAAGGTAAATAATTGAAAAACGAACATGACAACAAAGTATGGGAGTGAAATGGTATGATGTCTGGGATTTGTCTTAAAATACTGCCCCTCTTTCCCCAGAACTAAGTAGGGGAAAGGGAGAGAGAGAACAAGAATCCAGGAAGTTGATTGTTAATGCTGGGAGATACGGATATGGAGTTCATTCTACTATTCACTTTACATTCTGTGTTTTTTTAAACTGCCATAATAAATTATCTTTAACTTGAAATTTAATCTGGTATGAACCCAATTTGGTTAAAAAATAATACAAACATAAAGCACCCAGAAAGTTTTTTTTTTTTTTAATGAACCAAAAAATGTATGTTGGGTGGTGGGATGAAATTAAAGAATAAGTCAACTGACTTCACAAAACTGCTGAGCAGAGGAGCCACTATTTACAGCAAGCAGCTCTTCCCACCAAGTCTCACACATACACCAACATTTACTGGGGCCACCATCTTATTAATAATCTACCCATGCATACAGCATTCCTTGAACAAAGTGGGACCTAACCCTGAAAGGGCACCCAAATATTACCCACGTTACACTCTCTATGGGAGGGCTTTATCCACTAGCCCTTTCCTCAAAGAAAGAAAAATACATCCAATTTCTCAGACTAAAGAAACCAGGTCAAGTCAACAGGAGAAGAGAAAGGAAAGGCAAAAAGATCCAACCCTGATGCACAAGAATGACTCACATTAGACCGATGATAAAAACCAAAGAAGCACAAATCACTGCCTGTCACTTAACGGGAAGATACCTGCTAAAGCTTTACTCTGTATTTTCTCAACCTCTCCTTATTTCCTTACTAGCTCCAAAGGCATACAAGACAAGCAGGAAATATATAAGGAACTCCATTATGGCAGATAAGGAGGCACGTCAGGCAATGACACACCGTTCCTAGTAACTCCATTTCATAAAGGCACTGATCTGTCACCCACTGATCCCCAGGGCTGATTAAAGGCAATGAGTTCTGAGACCAATTACTAGAGGTATCTACAGAGACTGTGGACCATTTCTGAAACCTGTCCCACAAAAAGACAAAAGATTTTCTTGGCAAAATATTTCTATATTATTAATAGTAAAAACAACCAAGATTCAGGTGATAGCAGCTTTGGCTGATCAGGACAACTTAAAAGATTTTGCAGATGAGCTGGCAAAGGTCCAAGCCCCAACCAAGGGCATTCTTCGATCGTGCAAGTCCTAGGGACACTGTGCTCAGTTTATCTTCCTAGGACAAGGTACTCATTACCCAAATGTTCAGACTCCTGACCTTTGCCAAGTGAGTCATATATCCTATCTCTATATAGATACCACAAAAGGAGCGGAAAAAACTGCCATACAAGCCAATTCCCTAGGCTGAAGGGAGAAATTACTTAAATCCCATTCTGACATCTTTCTGCTTTGAGTTTTAAGAGAAGTTTTCTTTAAAACAACTAGTCTGTTCCTATCTTATAGATAATGTGACTCTTGTGATGTTTTCCTTTGGCCACCAGGAATCCCTGAGCCAAATGTTACAGGCCAAATCTAGCAACTGGATTGAACTTAAAGATTCAGTGATGATATCTGGAGTCTTAGCGTTTGTGTCGTGTTTCCTAAAACAAAGACTCCATCATAAGCCATGTGAATTCCTACTTCAGGACGGACAAGAGTCAGAAGTGGTAATACAGGGAATGGCATAAGTGATTTTCCCTTGACACTACAGATGCGTTCTGAACCATATTTTATGACACCTGACAAAGCAGAATTTGTCAAGCCTTGTTCAAGAGTCCCAGTTGGAGCACCCAGTTGGAAACCCCATTTGCCATTCAATTACCCATAACTGTCAATAGTGTTGATTTTACAATGTGTGGTTTTGAAATAGATCTGCACAAATTCTGGTGCCAGGCACCAAGAAATGGAAATCAAAATAAATCTGAGGTTATATGAAATAAATATGCAATAGCAAAAACAAGTTTTTTAAATAACTGCCTTTGCCTTTTGTTTTAATTCATCTAACTTAATTTCAGGGGCAGAAAAACAAGTCAAGTTTACAATGACTTTCAGGCTGTTAGAACCTAATACTCTAAGTTGTTTTTTTCCAGGATTTTGCTTTTCATTCAACAACAAATTGTTTAGCAACTAATAACTGGTCTGAATTCTTTCTACCTATCTAAAAAGTAAAAATATGGAAGTTGATGACTATGATTGAGCTTTTTAAAGTAATGAACCAGATTAACAAATCACTATACCATCACGAACTAATCATCATATACAGAATAATTTCATAATCTGCCCACTCCTTTTTGCTTTTACATAACAGGAAGAGCTTGGCAGGAGATCTCTGGCAATACTTGGCGTGAGCTCACATCTAACAAGCTTGTCCCTTTAACAAGAGCAACATCAAGCCCCTGAGGGTGATAAATCAATTTCCTGCCCTCTCTGATCATACTGATTTTGTGTGTGTGTGATTAGACCCCTCCCCAAGAAAAAAAACACCTTCATGGTCGCTGTTATGATTAGTGTATTGAATGTTTACAATTCCAGGTGCAACTCATAGTAAAAATCAAATCACACGAGTTGTTGGGATCCCTGTAATAAACAGCTCCTTCAAGCTATTAAGGAGCAGGTGTAGCATTTGACTACAGTTAAAGTGCTCTTAAACAATTCTACTTGACTCTCACACTGGATTAGTTACCACTCACTCAGACATACTGATGCATGTGGATGATTAAGCAACTGCCCGCTGTCATTAGTATTAGCCAACCTAAGCTTGGCAACTCTGCTCCCATTAGTCAATATGCAATGCTTACCAAGACTCACTGTATTTGTCTCCAAACCTGCTTGTTTCCATTATTACATAATTTAAATAAATATTGAGTAATCAATGAAACTGGAGTCTGGAAAGAAAGTGAGCTGTTATTTCCACAAAACTAAATTGAATGCTTTAGAAAGACTTGATAAAGGTAAACAGTCTTACCAAAAGATTGCTGCAAAATTAGAGGTGGTTGAGACTTTAATATTCTTACGAGGAAAATGTAACTTAAAATGTGGAAGGATTCAGTATCGGGCTGCTTTGAAGTTTTGATGTTCTGGCATCACTTTAAAGAAATAAAGACTGGACATCGATGAAGGATTATGGGTGGGGCTTGTGCAGGAAAGACAAGAAATGGCACAAATCAGAGGACCCATATTCAAAAGAAAATTCCTTGACACTACATAAAACACTGAGAAATCCTAAACATTTCTGTTTCTAAAGTTAATAAAATGTTTATGGTGGGTATGTATACTGCTGAAAAAGTTATTTCCACCCTTAACCGATTCATCATTCAACTGAGGATCCCAGTTCTACTGAAAGAGGAACTAAACCAAGGTCTGGACCCTCCAGTGCATTTCCTCCCTTTCCATGATGAAAAACGTTAACAAAACCAGAAGGGGAAAAGTCAGCCTTTGGTGAAATCTTGCCCTCCTTTTAGTGGCTGTCTCCTCAGGAGTCTTTACTTCTCTGAGCCCTCAGGGTGGGGCTCCCAGTCCCACCCCTCTAGAGGCCCAAGCTTAAAGACTACCTCTTCTCCTCTCTTTACTTCCCACATGCAGCCCCCATTATCTTAAGTCCAGGTATTCTCAGCTAGGAGTTGAGCAAAGCAAGGCAAAAGTCAACCCACACAGTAAGGTACATTTCTCTTCCCTAGGATGTTTTGCATTTCAGAAGGTCTATGTTCCACAACTGTAAATGCCTCCAGTTCAAGAGTATACAAAAGAGAAGTGAAAAAATTCAGGACCGTGGAAGGGGGGATATTTTGGAACTAGAGAGAGGAAGGAACAGGTTAGTCTTAAGACAAATTAGTTACAAATAGAAAGAATTAGACTAACTCCATCTGTTTTTGTTTGTTTGTTTGAGGAAGTGTTGACCTTTCCAAGCCAGTTTCCCTGTCTATAAAAATATGGATACCATCACCTGACTCACAGGATTAAATGAGATAATGAGCTGCAGAGTACCTAGTAGAGTCTAGGCACACAGCAGGTGCTCACCAATCATGGCTGCTTTTAGCAGTCTGTCTTCTCACATCCATCCCCACCCCACCCACAAGTGGCATTATTTTTCACATCTTCCTTCCCCCAATTTCTATACCCAAAGATTCTTTTAAAAGTAGCTAGGTCCCCTCCCCTCAATGCATCCCAACAGCGGCAGCCTCCAGTGTTCTGTTAAAAAGAAAGCTGTGTGGTGAACAGGCGGTATTACTTGAAGATAAGCACTCCACCCTTCTGCACACTCTCAGGAGCTCAAGTACGGGACACTCAAAATGTGAATATCCGTTGGTTGACTTGTACTATCAAATTTACTCAAAATTAATGTGCAGTAAGATCAAAAGCAAAAAAAAAAAATGCTTCTTCTCTTTGCATGAGTACTCCCAACCCATTCTCTTCAAATGAATCATCATCTAAGATCTCTGATGTAGTTGCTAGATTTAGAGAACTTGTACATTCTTTGCAAACGGCAGATAACTGCCCTTGAGGAGACAGTTAGCAGCACTCTTAGACAGAGGACTCACTCAGTGTAGGGCACTCTGCAGGACCAGGTAGGATAGATACGTGGTCTCTGTGGGTGTCTAAGTTGTCACTCCCCAGTTCAAGGATCTAGAACCTCAAATCATACACATGCACAATAAAGCAAGATGAAGATGTTAAAGAGGACAGAAGAAACCAAGTATGGTTAGCTGGTCTTAGAAAGGAAACAGGCATGACACCAAAGCAGAGGAGAAGGCGTGCAAGACCGATAAAGTCAGTTTGCTTTAGCAACATCCTGGCTACACACACAACTGATCACAGCTCACTCTCTCGCCGAGAGAGAAAATGCCTATGTTTAAAAGTTCTGAAGAACAAAGTGTCTGGGTTTATTTAGATGTCCACATCTCTTTGCCTCTGTGCATCTGAGTTACCTTTTCTGGATAAGCATCAGTTGCTATATATTGCTTTGGTTTTTCCTTTAGAAGACAAACACAAGTTGAGGAAGCTGCCTTTCCCGTTTGCCAATGATGATAAAATGCAACAGCTGTTACTTAAGCAACCATTTAGGTTTCAGAGGTATTGAAGATAAATCTGTTATTTCCTCTAAAGAAAAGCTTTTTCCTCTTGAGGTGTTAATTACTGATTTTAAAGAAGTCACTAAAATCAGGTAAGTTATGTGACCTACGAAGGGCTGATGGTGACAGAATCTGCCTGAAATAGGTAGAGTGGCACCTAAGAACTCTGCCTCTAAGCCATTTCGCCTCTCTTCAGCATGTGACTTGGGAATGCCTTCTACTTACAGATACATTTCAAAAGGCTACACACAGAAAGTTTTCCATCCCTGACTTTGTACTCTGGTGTGCTAAGATTTTAGTATATAGTTAATATCATTCTGCAAATTTTTTCTCTCAGTAATAAAGTGAGGCAGACAAGTTTGGTGGTTATTTTTCCACTCTCTCGGAGCTTCTTAAAAAGTAGAGGTCTTCGGAAAACAGTAATTATTCACGTGCAGTGACAAAAAATAAATAAGCACACCATATAAAAACAATCAGGCTCTAAACAGATGTATAAATGCAGGGAGTAGACATCTAAAATACTTTCAGGAACTATCAGATGACTTCAAAATATGATCATATCATCAGATTTTGAAATATTAAATAATGAAATGAAATTATCCTAACCTTTAAAAAATATTAGCTTTTAATCCAAACTGGTTTATAAAGGCAATAAAATAATATTTTAAAAATTATTTTAATAGTACAGAGTTACTTAATCCAAAAGAATTGCAGAACGTTTGTAAGCAATTTGAAGCTAACAATACCAGTGTTGTAAGTTGGGATGTGATGTCGTAAGTGAGAACTTTTCAGTGTTACTTCTCATGGGGGGAGGTTCTGGTAAGTTTTTGCTATATTTTGGTAGCAAGTCTTCTGGGAAATCAATGCATATGCAGTTCTCAATCAAACCAAGCCAAGAATAACAATTACTATCAAGCCACCACATGAAGAAATTAACCAAACAAGCTTAACAGTTCTCTTGTAATATGGCAAGTATTACCAAAGAAGCCTTACAAACAGAGAAGCAGTTTGTTTCCGTGGAATGGAAAAAATATATATATTATTATTATTATTCAAGACAGTACCCTAATATAATAGACAGTTCTAGCTAGGAGTTGTATATAGGCCAAGTTATTCAAAAGAGTAAGAAAAGAAATACTACTTATGGATATCAAATTCTTAAAAGTGACAGGTTATATGAAATGTCCAGGACAGGAAACACTTTAGAGACAGAAAGTAGATTAGTAGTTGCCTAGGGCTCGGTATGGAAGTAGAGATTAAATGTAAAAAGATAAGAGAGGAATCTTATCTTTTAAGAACCGATGGAAATGTTCTAAAATTGGTTTATGGTGCTGGTTGTAGAACTCAGTAAATTTACTGAAAATCACTGAATTATATAGAAAATATACCGCAGTAAAGTTGGTTTTTTAAATGACAAGGTGATCATTTGGACTTAGCATTTTAATTGGGACTGGGAGGTAACTAAGGAAGGATGTGCTCAAATTCCAAGTTTTGAGAATATTCATCCCTGTACCTTCTAATAATCTGAATTTCAAAACAGGAGATTATAGTACTTTCATACAATAAAAGGTATGCAACTATTGAAAATAATATAAAATATGCAACTATTGAAAATAATATAGAAAAAATATGACAACAATGTAAATGTCCATCAATGAAAGTGGTGCACTGAAATTATAGTACACCCATCCTACAGAAGTGGTGCAGTCCATATAAGCAGTCAGTTTAAGAATGTGTTAAATTATATACAATGACACATACAGAAATATTTCCAGGACATACTGAGTGAGAAAAAGTGCTTAGCAGAACAATGCACACAGGAGGATATATGAGAATGTGTATGAATTACCTATATATGTACAATGTGAATAACCGCATCTATATTTGGGAAGATATATACCAGATTGTTCATTATGCTTAGCTCTTGGAAGTAGAAAAGGGTCAGGGGGAGAGAACTTCCCATCAAAGTTCAAGGAAGGAGGCCAGGCACGGTGGCTCACGCCTGTAATCCCAGCACTTTGGGAGGCCGAGGCAGGCGGATCATGAGGTCAGGAGATCGAGACCATTCTGGCTAACACGGTGAAACCCTGTCTCTACTAAAAATATAAAAAATTAGCCAGGCATGGTGGTGGGCGCCTGTAGTCCCAGCCACTCGGGAGGCTGAGGCAGGAAAATGGCATGAACCTAGGAGGCAGAGCCTGCAGTGAGCCGGGATCGCGCCACTGCACTCCAGCCTGGGCGACACAGTGAGATTCCTTCTCAAAAAAAAAAAAAAGAGTTCAAGGAAGGAATCTGGAAGTACGTGAGTGAGGTGCTAGGAATGGTTTTCACTGGTTAGATGGGTTTTACATGGTTGTTCATGTTTTTTTCATATATATTCAGTATAACTGTCTATACTTTCTAATGGAGAGGAAGGTTAGTACAGTTGTCAAAAGATTCTGGAGCCAGATGGCCTAGATTTAAAACCTAGCTCTTCTGTTTACTTGCTGTGAGACCTTGAATAAATTACTCACCCACTCTGTGATGCAGTTTTTTGCCTCTGCAAATTGAGGATAACAATAGCACCTACACCATAGCTTGTGAAGATCAACAAAATATAAACACAAGACCTATAGAACACATCCTGGCATATATATATATTTATAGCTATTTTTTTTTAAAGAGACAAGGTTCTCGCTCTGTCACCCAGGCTGCAATGCAGTGGTATAATCACTGCTCACTTCAGCCTCGAACTCTTGGACTCAAGCAATCCTCCCACCTCAGCCTCCTGAGTAGCTGAGACTACAGCTATATACCACCTCGCCCAGCCAATTAAAAAAAAATTTTTTTACAGACAAGGTCTTGCTATGTTGCCCAGGTTGCTCACTATCTTATTAGTAAGAAGAAAATATGAAAGCAGCTTTATTTTTGTGAGGAAAAAGGTAAGAAGTACAAAACCACAAGTGCTGACTGTTCCTTTACTACCTGTTCAATATCAGTATGTGACCAGAATGTATCAGGCAATAATGAAAGTCTGGACAGTTGTCAGATCCTGTCTTATGGCCAATACTGATGTAACCAATCTCCCAATAGACCACATCAAGGCCGGAGGGTTCCTGGGCAGGAAGCTCCCAAGTGCCTCCACTCAACCAGGCAACTGCAATGCCTCAAGATGATGATAATTAGTGTGTGTGACCAGACCAATGGCAGAGACACAAACTGTTTGATATAAACACTTATGCCTAGTAATTGACCTCAATGGGACTTGTGGCCTCATCTTGAGACATACGACATAAAACCAGGGTCAATTATCTGACACTTGAGCCAGCCATGGGAAAAATCATTAATTGTCACATTCTAATAATACACAGCAAATTTCTGCCTTGCTGAAAAACAGCAAGTTCTAAACTAGCCCCAATTTCCATACTTTATACTGTAATTATTTTATTAACCTTTGGTAGTCCTGAAAATACTTTTCAGTGGCCACCCTCTTAATCTGAACAATACTAGAAACTCTTTCTTTAAAAATAACACATTTGTTGAGTGATTACTATGTGCCAAATTTACCTATTCTTTAAAAACTCTTTGATGGAGATATTTTAATCTCCACTTGTGCAAATTAAGAATACTGAGGCTCGGAGAGAGTTTGTTCCTTACTGAGATCCCTCAGTGAGTGGCAACACTGGGAACCAAACACAGAAGCATTCATTTTCAAAGCCTCTGCTTTTCCACCCACAGGAGAAATCCCTCTAGTTTGATTCTCAGGTGGTTCACACTCTATTCCAACTATAAAGTACTCCCCTTCAAAAGGTCTATATGCCACCAAAACTTTATACCAAACAACCAGAAATACCCCCCACCAAAAGCTCCTGAAATTTTCTTAAGGGATACATGTTTTACATTTGTCACAATCAACATTAGGCTTCTATTTTTCATTTGCCTTCTTCAATGCCAACTGGTTTTCAACAAAGCACCAAGGTCTCACCCACAGATCTGTCCTCACTGAGGCTAAAAAAATCCAAGAAACACCTACTTTCAAACACTCATTTTTCAAAGTAGATTCCCTTGTTGTATTCACTTATGCTCCTGCACAAAATGTCAAAGACAAATTCACAAATGAATTTCTGTCACCTTACTTAGTCACCTTGATTTTTTAAGATGAAGCTAAAGAGGCAAAAGATGGACCAAAGTGGTACAAAACTGTTGTACCCAAGAAATTATTTGTGAGCTTTCTGTTGACATTTTAAACATCTTCATTTTGTTAAAAAAAATCTCCATTTACCTTTCATTTCAATATTCTGCCTAAAAAATTACCAAACTACAATAAATTTGTCTGGTCAAAAGCCTAATTAATGGCATCATCCATCAATTACTGCATCAGTCCGCATTGAAATGGATGCGTAATAAGCATCATGATCACTCAAAACAACAATATTTCTCTAATGTTCTGAGGTTCAATTATTTTTGCATTGAATGCTACTGAACAGTAACAGAAGTCAAAGCTTAGCATTAGCTTTTTCAAAAATTAATCTATCTTCCTATTGTTGGCTTTTATTTCAGTAAATTCAAATTAATGGAGTCAATTGCCTCCATAAAACTATGAAGAATAAACAAAACCATTAGACATCTCAGGTCAAATGGCAAGAAAAAGGGGCCACGATCCTACTGGGAATTGAGATTTATTGACATTTTCAGGGTATAACATTATATGCCAAGCCAAGAAAATACTGCACAGTATTGCCCTTCATAGGATATCATTAAAAGACTTTCCATATGTATGAATAAGTATATAAATATAGATTATTTGAATTGTGAGGAAATCTTTAAAAACCTTCTCTGGAGATGTTTAATTAAACAAAGAACTAGTCAACTATTTTTCTAGGATTTAGGTTGAGTCATAGTTTACATAGTATGTAACAAGCCATTTGTATACTCAATTTTTGTTAACCAGAACCATTTTTTTTTTTAATTTCAATAGCTTTAGAGGTAGAAGTGGTTTTTGGTTAGATGGATGAATTGTATAGTGAAGTCTGGGATATTAGCGTACCTGTCACCACAGCAGTGTACACTGTACCCCATAGGTAGTTTTTTATCCATTACCTTCCTCCCTTCTGAGTCTCCAGTGTCCATTATACCACTCTATACGTCCCTGTGTACCTATAACTTAGCTCCCACTTATATGTGAGAACATGCAGTATTTGGCTTTCCGTTCCTGAGTTACTCCACTTAGAATAATGGCCCCCAGTTCCACCCAAGTTGCTGCCAAAGACATTATGTTGTAACCAGAACCATTTTAAATGTTCGAAGAAGTTTGTTGTTTGAATAAATTTAGACAGAAATTCATTTTTGATCTATTATCTTAAAATCCGAAAAACATAGTTTTAATAACACTACTCACAAAAGAACAGACATGATTATTACTCACTGGCCAGTCTAGACAGAAAATTACGTAAATTCAAAGAAAGAAGAGTTTCAACTAACAGTTGGCACAAGTACACGGTTCGCATGTTCAGTGTTCCATAAAGTTTATGAGGTAAATAATATACTATTATCTTAAACCCATCCCAGCTGTCAAGAGCCTGAGTAGAGGTTATGAAGATAAGAAATGAAAGTATTCTAGACTCTAGGGGTACATTTGTCAGGCATGCATATATCTAATTGACTAATGTGTTCCAAAGTGAATCTTCATTCGAGTTCTCTATTTCTGCTCTTCCTCTGCTCTTGCTCTTCTTTGTCTTCATTCATTCATTCAACACATGGTGTTTCAAAAGCCAGATGCTACCCTAGGTGCTCAGGATACAGAAGTGAGCATTATCTACAACTCCTGGCTACCAGGAATGATCTCATCATGTGGCTAAATTCTGACGTTTCCAGACAAGGTTGTTCATAAGCTCACCTGCTCTTAAGAGGCTCAATACACTGATGAAGGTTTAGGCAAATACAGAGGGGAAGGACACCAACATCTAGTATGTCTTAAGAATAATTTTGCTGTAAGATGGTACAGGGTCTCCACAGGTATGGGACATGGTAGTGTCAGGTGGGATAACCTTTAGCCCCAAACTACAACTACTCAGGCCACAAAAACAGCAGAAAGTATGGCCAGATTTCCTCAACCCCTACCCTTCTTTTATTTCCTTTGTAAAAGAACATGTTTAATATTCCTTACACCAAAATAAAAATCTTTTTAATGGAAATCAAAAGATAGACGATAACATGGGGGAAACAGGTATAATACATATGAAATAGGATGAATTTTCCTAATTTAAAATGAGCTCATACAAGTCAATATGATAAAGACAAGAAGACACAAGGGCAAAAGGAAGGAAAAAGAGGGAGAAAGAGGAAGAAGAAAGCACATGAGTGAGAGTTTACAGAAACTCACAATGGACCTATGAAAAGATCCTAAACCTCACCCAGAGGGAAAGCAAATTTTTAACTTACCAGATTGGCAAAAATGTTAAAACTTGGTGAATGAAAAATGTTGATGGAAGCGTGGGAAAGACATAATCTTGTTTTGTTTTGTTTTGATTTTTTTTTTTTTTTAAAAAGGCCAGGCTCACAGCTGTAAGCCCAGTGCTTTGAGAGTCTGATGTGGGAGAACTGCCTGAGGCCAAGAGTATGTGACCAGCTTGAGAAACACAGTGAGACCCCCATCTCTATAGAAAATACAAAAAACTAGGTGGGCATCGTGGTGCATGCCTGTGGTCCTAGCTACTTGGGAGGAGCGAGCATCGCTTCAGCCCACGAGCTTGAGGTTGCAATAAGCTATGATTGTGCCACTGCATTGCAGTCTGGGTGAAGAGCGAGACCCTGTCTCGAAAAAACAAACAATCAGTGACCTTTCCAGAGAAGAATTTGGTGATGTTTATCAAAATTTGAAATGTATTTTCCCACTGATGTAGCAATCCCACTCACAGGAATTTAACCTACAGGTATGTCAGCAAGATATTTATACAAAAATATTTACAGAAAGGCAGACTGCAATAAATCCAATAGCTAAACACAATCCCCCCAATGGCAACTATTAAAACATCCAGAAATAAGGCAAAAATAAAATCAATTATTATATACCCATAAAATAAAATATTGTACCATCATTAAAGTGAATAAAGAAGATCTGTATGTGTTGACAGGAATATATCTCAAAAATAGGTAAAGTACAAAGAAAAAGCTAAGGAACGGTATGTATATTAATCCCTTTATTAAAAATGTAAAAAGCCAAAAGCAAGATAGATGCAGATATGTGCCAAAATATGTATTTTTTTTTTCCTGGAACAAATCACAAGAAATGTAATAACAGTTACAGTGAGGGGAGCCTTTGACATCTCTTTCTAAACTATTTGATATCATTTGTATACTAACCATGTACATGCACCATTTTTACTTATTTTCACATTTTAACCATATCCTTTCTTTTACACTCTGTTCCTCAACAAAACCTAATTTAAAAAAATAAAACCAGAAAATTTAAAGCATTTATAATAAACCTCAACATCTGAAACTCCAAAAATATATTTACCAAATCAAAGGCTTTTCAGGAGAGTTCTGAGGAAGAAAAAATACAGCAAAATAAGAGACAAAGTAGAGAAAAAGGGGGCAATGCAGATGGAGATAGATCGAGTATCAACTCAGGTTCAAGGACAAGGCTGAGTATTTCTCCCTTTCTAATGTTTTAAACAAACTGATAAATTATGCATTGCATGGTGTATAGAGCAAGAAGCCACAAAAAAATTAGCAGTTTACAGTTGTAGAATGTGGAAAACAACTGAGAAGAAAAATCTTTGAAAAGCTCTTCTGGAAGAACTATCCCAATTCATGAAAAGCAGTAAAGAAACACCCTCACAAATGAAAGAAAAATCCTACCATGTACAAATAAAATATACTAGAATGTATTATGAAATCTTTTGGCAAATATTTATAATTCTTGAGATAAAATCCCAAATTGAATTATTTCACATGCAACTATAATTCTAGGTTATGCTACATATCTTCATAGGCATTAAACAAAAGCCTGGAATGTCATTTAGCTGAATGTCATTTCAAAAATGTGGCTCCAACTCATTAATATTCATGTATTTATCCAAGGTTTAAGAGATGAACAGTAAAACTAAAATACTTAATCCTCAAAAGTCCCCTAGTGATGTCACTATGAATAGCACAGGTAATAAAACCACAAAAATGTGAGCATTCTAAGGAAAATGATGAAGTACTACTGGAAGGAAAACCCCACCTAAATATATATATACACACACACATACACATACATGCGCAATTACCTTGTTGAAAAAAATAATAATAAAGGCTCTGAGAAGAAGGGTGGTCTTGTTTTTCTCCCTGTGTCAGTTATCAATTTACTGCCTCTCAGCTACAAATTCACCATTTACAGCCTGATTTGCAAAAGGGGATCTGAGCCCTGTAAGTATTTTCCATTTGCTAGCTGACATGATGTTTGTTAATTTTTGTCTGTAGAAAATGCTAGAGAGACATTGTAGGAAGGAGTTTTGCTTCCTGGTCTGATCAGGAGTCACATCAGACTCCTGTCGGATGTGCAGCTTCTCCAAAGCCTGTCTCAAACAGTTTTTAGTGGAGTGCCTCCAGTAGATATCCGCCCATGAATACTTAAAAAAGCTTTCCCTGGGACCATAAAGGATGGATTTTCAGCAAGTTCTGGAAGGCAGATTTCTAGTAAGTTTTGCTGGTGTGGCACCACAGCAACTGCTCTGCCATGCAGTGAATCAAGGACGTGTCCTCTCCAACAAGGTCTGGATCTCAGCTCTGAGAGGGGGTAGGAAGTTGGTCTCTTCCTTGGATCCTCTATCTCAGCCATTGGAGTAGTAGATGCTACCTATATCTGCTATTTCTATAGAGTTCTGTTTACTTCTTATTAGCCAATCTTATCATTGCTCCAATCCTTTGTTATAGCTATAATTCTTTTTTTTTTTTTTCTTAAGAGATAGGGTCTTCCTCTATCACCCAGGCTGGAGTGCAGTGGCGTGATCCTAGCTCACTGCAGCCTTGTCCCCTTGGGCTTAAGAGATACTCCCACCTCAGCCTCCCAGGCAGCTAGGACTACAGGCATGCATCACCACACCTAGGTAATTTTTTGTTTGTTTGTTTGTTTTTATAGAGACAGTGTCTTGCTATGTTGCCCAGGCAGGTCCCGAGCTCCTGGCCTCAAGTAATCTTCCTGCCTTGGCCTCCCAAAGCAGTGCTGGGATTACAGGTATGAACTACCTCACCTGGCCCTAATAAGTCTTAATATTAAACTTTCCTAGTTTAAACTACTATGCAGTTTCTGCTCGCAGACTGAACTGATGATATACTCCCTTTACTAGTAGCATTTCTGCAGTAGGCCCAGTGGCAACGTGCACAAGTAAAAGAGCAAGAATTAGCATTTTTCCAGTTCTGTCCCTATCATGGCTTAAACTGTTTAACCTCTCTGGATTTGCTAAGTGATATATCATAGAATGTGCCGATAAAAATCTAGGTGAAGAAGTGGTTAATCCTCAAAAGTCCCCTAGTGATGTCACTATGAACAGCACAGGTAATAAAACCACAAAAATGTGAGCATTCTAAGGAAAATGATGAAGTACTACATTTTCTGTATAGAAACTCTGTATTTCTACAATTTCTGTATAAGAATTCTGTCTGCCTAACCCGAGAAAGGGAGAAGCCACCAGGAGCACTTCTCACCTTATTTTCTGTTGATATCTTTGATATCCTTTCTGGTCTCAGCTCCTATCCACCCTGACCTCCAAACGGCCTCCTCCAGTTGTCCCTTCAACCTGGGGTTGGTAATGACTTCCTGCCATTGCATCACCTGTGGAAGTAACTTTACCGCATCCCCCCCGCCGTAAATAAGAGTGGCTTTTTTTTCCCCCTGCTAAGCTCTGACTAACCAGTTATAATAGAATGGGTGCCTATACACATGCTAAAGATTCACTGTGTCTACTCTTGAAAGCCATCATGTACTGCTAGGATTCAAAGTTGAAAACTAAAATAATATACCTTTGTTTGGCCTAAAAGAGCCAGTTAAACCCCTGAAATATTTTGATTTATAGAGGACTTGCTTGAAAATGGATCCAGCGCCTTAATATCTATTTTTTTTAAGGCTGAACTTTTGGCTGAATCATTTTCCCTAAATTTGTATCTAAATATCAAAAAATTCATTAAAAAAAAGCTTCCTTTAGACAGTGTATATAGCACAGTGCTGTCCAGTAGAGCTTTCTGAGATGATGGAATGGTTCTGTATCTGTTCTACATAATATGATAGCCACTAACCACATATGTAGCTATTGAGCACTTGAAATGTGTTAGGTCCAACTAAGATTATTAATTTAAATATTCGCATGTGGCTAGTGCCTATTGTATTGGACATCAAAGGTCTGGCATATGGTCCTCTGTAATCTGAGGAAGGCCTTCTGCTGCTGGTGGTGTTCTTGTATGCTTTGGCAGGGAACAAGTAGGTATAGAGAAAAGCAACATAGAAATACTAGCCCTTTTATTCATTCTAGTCACAGTTTAAAAACATTATAACTGGCAGGTGCAGTGGCTCATGCCTGTAATCCCAATACTCTGGGAGGCAAAGGTAGAAGGAACGATTGAGCCCAGAGACCAGCCTGGGCAACATACTGAGACCTCATCTCTTAAAAAAAAAAACAAAAAACAAAAAACAACTTTTTTTTAAATTAGCGAGGCTCCTGGCTAACACGGTGAAACCCCATCTCTACTAAAAATACAAAAAATTAGCTGGGTGTGGTGGCACGCATCTGTAGTCCCAGCTACTCAGGAGGCTGAGGCAGGAGAATCGCTTGAACCTGGGAGGCGGAGGTTGCAGTGAGCTGAGATCACACCACTGTACTTCAGCCTGGGTGACAGAGTGAGACTCCATTTCAAAAAAAAAAATAGCAGGGCATGGTGGTGCATGCCTGTAGTCCCAGCTACTGGGGTGCATCTCAAGTATCCCAGCTATTGGGTGGGGGGGGGCAGTTGAGGCAGGAGAATCATTTGAGCTTGGGAGTTCATGCTGCAGTAAGCCACGATTGTACCATCGCACTCCAGCATGGCTGACAGAACGAGACTCTATCTCAAAACAAAACAAAACAAAAAAAGATTATAACAACCTCTAGCCTGCCTGACCTCCCTCCTGCTACTGGCTACAAACATGGACATATAACTTACTCAGATAACTTAGTTAACAAATTCTTAGGGAATAAAATCCATTCATTTTATTCATATAGATTAGAGTCCAGACCCAGCAGTGAGAGGCACTCACTTTGGAAAGAGGTAATGTTAGAATTATTGCTTTGTTTTTCCTTTTCTTTTTATTTTATTGATACACAATATTTGCACATATTTATGGGGTACATGTGATAGTTTTTGCATGCATAGACTGTAATGATCAACTCAAAGTATTTGAGATATCCACGACCTCCAGTATTTATTATTTCCATGTGCCGGGAACATTTCAAGTCCTCTCACCTAGCTACATCAAAATATACAATACATTGTTGTTAACTGTAGTCACCCTACTCTGCTATCAAACACAAAAACTTATTCTAACTGGATGTTTCTGTTTTTCCTATTCTTCAACCTCGCTGGATATAATCCCATTTATTCCCTGAACTGTTCCTGTCCATTCCATACTCTTTTTCCAAAAGGATTCCTCTACAGTCTTCCCAAGACCATATGGTTTTCATACAACATATCTCTATGTACCCTGGCACTACTGAAACTGTGACAGACATTCCCTTTGAAGTAGACTGTGATGACTAGTTTGTCAGTTACAAACATTTAATTTCATATCTCTGACCTTTACTTGGACATAATCAAAATAAATGACAACAGATTTCTCAATTCTCCTGAGAATTTTGCTCCTAAAAGTAAATGCTAAATATTAGCAATAGATAACTTCAGGAAACTCTTTCGATATATCAACGGGAATATAAGAATATAAAGAGGACAATTATATAGGAACAGATAACTTCAGGAAACTCTTTCAATATATCAATGGGAATATAAGAATATAAAAAGGACAATTATATAGGAAAGTACCACAGGCTCTGGAACCCAAAATGCCTAAGAAACTATATACAGCCTATTATCCTGAGAACCAAATGAAAGTATATTTCATAAGTCTACAAGAATTTTAACAATATAAAATCACACTGAAAAATTCTGTGAAATTTTGTCTATGAACTGCTTTGGGTGAAAATTTCTGTAGTTGTTTAGTAATCTGTGCAATTTAAATGAGAATTATAGGACACACTAACTAGCAAAGTAGGAATTAGTTTACCTTGTAATTTTAACAGTGTACTCTAGTTTCTTTTACTCGTTTACATGAGTCACTCACAGAACAGAACATCACATTTCCCACATGAATAAGCACTCAATGACATTCATTTTTCTTCTCAACATTTTCTAAATTGCAATAAAAAAGATAATATTATGATGGTCATGACACTCTTGTGTTGCAAGTCAGATAGGAAAGGGCATTCAAGGTGAAGACAAGCAAACCTGGGGAAGCCAGCTGGTCCTTAGAGTGCAGTGTTATCTGGGGAGACTCACATAGTCCAAGGCTGTCCTTTAGTCTTGCAAATTTATAAATACAATGATCAGAAAAGCATTCATACTGACCACACTTGTGGTGACATTAAAGTAAAAACTCCAGCTGAATACCTTATTGTGAGAATGTAAACCATCAGGTGGGTTGTTTGCTGGCATGTCTGATGGCAGATCTCTGAAAAGCATAGTTACGTGAAGTGGCCGAATTACCATGAGAAGGATGCATAGTGGGCATGGAACAAAAATATGTTCTGTGTCTTCCTGTGTGGCCTGACACTGTGCACTGTGAGGTTAAGGAGGACTCAGCGGTATTCACCGATGAGGGCAAGACCAATCTCTAGTTCAGATTTGGAACTTAGGCAGATTTCAAAAGCCCTCAGACAGCCCCACCATAGGGGAAGACCCATATGGAGACCTGGTAATGCCGCCCTAGGGGTAAGGCACCTTCTCTGTAGCTAGGCCAAGTTGGCCTCTCAAATTCAGTCTCCCATCCCAGTCTTCAAGTTCTACTTCTCTAAATTCCTCTTCAGACAATTTCCCTCTCAGAATAACATGTTAGTTCCTTTAATCAAGTTATAGTTCTATAACCAAGTTATAGTCTCTTGTTGTATGTTTGCTGTGATACATTCATTATAGGTTAGTTTAATAATTTCTTTTGGAGTCAGGTCTTTCTTTCCAAATTGAGAAGAGGGAAAGGTATATATAGTACATATACTATTACCTGAGGGCCCTCATGTATGGCATATACACCATACTCATGGTAGAAGCCAATAATTCCAGTGAAATGAAAGCTTTGGAATTTCAAGGAAGAAGGAGGGACCTCTTGAAAAAACAAATGAATAAACCTAGAACCACACTCTGTATTTAAAGAATTCATTGAATGCCAAGCTTAAACTCTTTAAAAAATACAAGCTAATAGACCTATGGCGTGGATAATGAGGCATATTGTTCCACTCCACCTTGACTTAAATCTGTTTGTTCCTTTATGTCTAGGACGTGTTTGAGCCTTTTGGTGAGACCCTTGCTTCAAAAGGGGGGAAAAAACAATTCTATTTTTACATCTGTTAACTCAGCACAAGTCTAGAACTTGGGATTTTGGTACCAATTACTGCAAAATTACAAGTTGATGCCCAGGAGCCTTGTAAATACACAATCAGCTTTCAAACATTTTCAGCAACACTTCCTGCAGTGCGTGGTAATTTCTAGTCTCATCCATATCTGAGAAATCAAAGTGACAGAATGCACCTAAAGTGGATAAATTGTTTTATGGGGTCTCAAGAATTGTGGTCACTGGTTCCACCTGAAATTTTAAACTGCCTAGTCTTTCTTTTAGTTTATTTATTATCAGCTTGACTTGCAGTTTGGTTTGAGTATCAAACTCTCAGCTTCTGACCCCATAGAACTATGCAATTTTGTATCACCAGTTCAGGATTCTCTGTTAGGATCACCAGGTTTCTTTGCCAATACTGCTTACCCAGCAACTCAGGGGCGGCTTGAGGCTTGAGGCCATCAGAGTCTGGAACACCACCATCTACTTCTGTATGATAAGGAAAGTTAAGTAAACTTGAAAGTTAGCTTAATGAAGGCCTCTAAGCACTAGCAGGGCTTAGTCTATGTTAGTAATTTCTGAGAAGTATGTTTTCATCTGTGCGCCAGTCACATTTCACCTGCCCCTTATGCTGGAACTGCTGTGCTCCCCTTGGGCAGCCACCACCTGAGAGGGATGAGCTGGCTGTGAATTGTCCCAATGATGTGAGGGGACAGATTTCCTTCCAGATACCCAGAGAGAGGCAAGCTGCTGGGGGCAGAGGGTACTAACACTCACTCCACTAGAGGATTCAAGTCACATGTTTATGTGAGGTTTACACAATTCAATGCAATAGGGACACTGAGAAAGAAAATCAAGACCACTTTTCAAAAAAATTCCTAACTTCAATTCTCCAACCTGAAAAAGTGCCTTTTCCTAAGCCATGGAACTTTTCATTGCTGGACCTCTTATTGCCATCTCCCTGGAAAATTAACAGAAATGCAAAACAGTCTGCCTTTATAAGGCAGACAACAGACGGATTGTGAATACTCTGAAATCTTCCCATCCAACCCCTATCACCTACAAAAATTCACACCATTAAGTCAAATACATACAATGCCAATTGCTCTTACGGATAAGCTACACACTGCTATAGCTTGCTTGATACACAAGTGGAAGTGACAGAAAGGGTGATAACATGAAAGCTTTATCTTTTCAGGCAAGGCTGAGAGGGTATGAGAAATCACTAAGATGAGAAAACTGACACATTTGCACATACATTTGCTAGGTGTGCTGCTTACACCTTAAGGCATGGAAAAACATATTTAAGAGACATAATATCAAGAGTAAGATTAAAAAATAGAATTACACTGCTTAAGAACAAACATTACATGTTTTTATAGTGGAACAATTCACAAATGCAGAAGTTATATTATTGGCTAATTCCAGACTGATAAGAAATAGATGACTCTTGTTTTCCATGCAACTTATGCCTCCCTCTAATAAGTGCTTCTCACTTTAGTGCATATTCTTCATTCCCTACAAGGCCAAAGTGATATCTGTAAAGACATTTACTTCTCCTAAGATTTATCACCTTTGGAAAACAGGAGCCCTTTTATTTTTAATATTTTAACTATTAAAAAATCTAACTTCCTTATATATCCTCCTTCCAAATCTTACATTTTAAAAAGCATCAGTCAATTCTATTAACCTGGAAAATGTAAATTTGAAAAAAAAAGTTATCTCTTGTGACTGTGCCTAAGGACTGTGCTACATAATTTACATGTGTATCTTGTTTATTCCTCTAAGCCCTATGAAACAGAGATTTGGTTTTCACAGATAAAGAGAGTTGCCCCAAATCACACAGCAAGTTAAACTGGCAGGGCTGAGATTCCAGCAAAGGTGTATCTGACTCTCAAACCACTATAATATATTCCTCCAGGAAACAAAGCAAATATTTCACCGTGCTGCTGATGATAAAATGTGTACACTGTATACACTTGCAGATTTCAGCATACATTAACTCTCAAAGGCCTTTTATAAACATACTGTTAAAGCTACTTGGTGATTTCGTTAAAGCAAAGATTGGCATTCAAATGTCAGAAACAGAAATACATACACTGAACTTGTAAGCCAGGATTTCTCGACCATAACACTACTGACATTTTGGACAGGATAACTCTTTGCTGTGGGGCCTCTGTCCTGTGCACTGTAGGATGTTTAGCAGTATCCATGGCAGTATCCACTAAGTGCCACTAGCACACCTCCCCAACCCCAGCTGTGACAATCAAAAACGTGTCCAAGTATACCAAATTTTCCCGTACTGATCTGATTTGGACTGGAGATAAGAAAGAGGTCTCCTAAAACCTAGTTTAGTGAAGATTTCTCATACACCAAACTATAGCTCCTTAACAGAAAGCACTTATTAAACTGGACAAAATGTACAGCCTTCAAAATGTGACCATCTCTCTTTTACCACATTGGTAATAGTAAATAAATATAAAGTATCATTTCTCAGCTTAAAAGTTTTTAATTTTTTAATTTTTTTTCTGTGGACCTCATCTGATTGAAAGTCTCTCAGCTTTTACACTAAGGTGAAGACGCCTATTGTTTTTGGACCACTGTTCAAATAACAGTTACTAGACACTCTCCAAAACCTAATTACAGCCAGGCACAGTGGTTCACACCTGTCATCCCAGCACTTTGAGAGGCTGAGGTAGAAGCATTGCTTGAGTCCACAAGTTTGAGTTCGAGACCAACCTAGGCAACACAGTGAGACCTTGTCTCTGCAAAATATTAAAAAATTAGCCAGGCATGGTGGCACACCTGTAGTCTCAGCTACTCAGCAGGCTGAGGTGGGAAGACCGCTTGAGGTTGCAGTGAGTCGAGATCATGATGCTGCACTCCAGCCTGGGCAACAGAGCAAGACTCTGCCTGAAAAAACAACAACTAACCTATTTACCACATTCTGGATATGTGTTTAAACACAAACCCAGAAATGTGCATAATATTGCCTGAAGTAGTAGTAGTGACAGTAGTTAACAGCAGCAACAACAGAAGACTAGGATCTAATATATACAATTTACTATCCGATTCTGCTTTAAGCACTTTACATGGATTATATAATTTAATACTTCAACATCTTCAACAGCCCTCTAAGGTAGGTATTATTACTATTATTTGTATTTTATGAATGAAGAAATAGAGGCATAAAGAACTCAAATAACTTGCCCAGGGTCTGGCTTTGGAGTCTCTATTCGTAACCACTATCTACAGTGCTTCAAAGAACGACGCAATTATCACCTCCTTGGTTCCAAATACTCTATCTCTTGTACTGTGTGAAGTTTTTCCCACCAGCTGTACCATATGCCTTTGTCAAGCGACACTATCGACACCTTGCTCAAGTCTGACATTACGCCACTGATCATCCCTCTTTGGGTAAAAGACCTAAACTCATTCATCTATACCGCTATCCAATTCATATTTTTCCATCTTGAGTAAAGAACACACGTAGCACGTTATTAAATGCTCTGATGCTGGCGCCTGTAGTCCCAGCTATTCAGGAGGCTGAGGCAGGAGAATGGCGTCAACCCGGGAGGCGGAGCTTGCAGTGAGCTGAGATCGCGCCACTGCACTCCAGCCTGGGTGACAGAGCCAGACTCCGTCTCAAAACATAACAAAACGAAATGTTCTGATGAAGCAGA
This sequence comes from Gorilla gorilla gorilla, assembly GCF_029281585.2. Taxonomy (NCBI): domain Eukaryota; kingdom Metazoa; phylum Chordata; class Mammalia; order Primates; family Hominidae; genus Gorilla; species Gorilla gorilla. Next base: position 64,938,340 of record NC_073232.2, on the reverse strand, counting down.
CATTGCATATCTATGGCAATGCCCTGATATACTTGTCCAGTAACATTATTAAAAAACAAATGAGGTTAATTGGACATGAATAATTCTTAGCAAACATACGCTACATACTGATCATCACTTTTATTTTTGTAAGTGATTCTGACCAATCTTTTAAAAAATGTGATCTACAATTCTGCTAGACACCAACGTAAGTTATGAATCTAAAGTTTTCAGAATTTGCCATTTCCCCATTTTTGAAAATGGACTCTGTGGCATGCTTCCCCCTCTCCATGACTTTTCCAAGATTACTCCCAAGTGGTTTTATCATCACACTGGCATGTTCTTTCAACATGCTCAAGAATTCAGGTCACTTAAAGCAGTTAGGATTTAGAGTGGCTTAAGGAAGTGGGTAGGTGTTCTGTGTCAACTAGATGGTGCAGGTGATGATGTGGGGCTGTGAGCAATGCCTAGTCCTGGAATATTTCATGGTATTTCATGGTCTTCGATGAAGGTGGCATTATTCTCTTGTATGATGATATGCCCACAGATGGACTCTCTCAGAAATGGATGCTCTGATCAGACACGCTGAGACTTTCTCACCTCCACATAACTAGTTTTAGCTCTCACAGAGTGTGCCTTTCATGAACTCACCATTCTTAAAACAGGTTCAACGCTAATCTAGGTGCTAACGTAAATTTAAAAATATTTCACTTAGCATATAAAATACTGCAGGTATGCACTCACAAACAGGGGATTCAACTAGAGAAAGCCTGAATAGCACTTGTGACACGCAAGAGGAAAATGCACACCCTGAATTAAAAGGTCTTCAGAAAAAAAGCAGAAGAAAGTTACCGGAGTTCAGCAACACTAAGGCGGCCACGTGCATTAACGAGCTCATTAAGAGTAGGGCTTTCTCAGTTAATATTTGAAAGCCGTTAGCCTTCTAGAGTAAATGCATAATTCCTTGAACTTTGATAATTTGGCGCTGGGACAATGAGGCACTTTTAAATCACTTAAAAATCTGCTTTGAACCAAGAACCTCCTCTGGATCGTTTCAAACAGAAAAATCAACACCATTTTAGGAGCAATTGGAGCCACATAGGAAAAATAACCAACCTTAAATGCTAACTTCCAACATAAACTAAATTAACTAGCTGTGAAATTTGGAGCAGGTAATATAACCTTACTGAGCCTGTTCTTCAACTATAAAACAGGGTCAAAAATACCTCCACCTCTTAGGACTATTGTGAAAACTAAATGAAGTAATGTATACAAAGCATCTCAGTGCCTGATAAAGGAGATCCTTAAATATTCAGCTTTCATACAACTATTAGGTGAAACTAATAAAATTCCAAATTTAATTATCTCTTTGGATTTGAGGCATCTTAGAGATATAATAAAATATTATCCCATTCTCACCACCTGAGGGGGCTTTTCCAACTGTCTCAGTGACTTGAGAACCGTGGGCTTAGGCCATTTCTCCCAAGTTTACAGGCTATTTCTCAAAGAGGATTCTACACTGTTATCTTTTACACAGAGCCATTTGATCAGTTCAACTCGGAGCAAAAGGGCTTAACAATTAACCTATGAGCTTGAAAACACTGTTACTAGGAGCTCATAGGGTAACTTAAAGTTTCTAACAAATTATTTTAATTATTCCATTTAGAAGTGGTTTCTTTCTAGGGAAGTTTCCTTTATAGAACTAAAAAAAAAAAAAAAAAAAAAAGCCAGCTGCGAAGAATTTTCTTTCTCTCGCTAAAAAAAGCCAGCTGCAAAGAATTTTCTTCCTCTCTCCACCACGACAGTCTATCTTTTAACTTCATCACAGTCTCTATCTTCATAAATGCATGTGTAATGATGCTATTCATGACTTGCTCATTCACATTCATAACTTCATAATTCAGTTTACAAGTCTTCCCACCATCCTTTATGTTACTGGGACGTCTTTAACCTGTCTTTCCTGTACACAGTCAGTGTTTCTGATCATGATAACTTCCCTGTTGCATTGTGTATATCCTCAGTCGTCACAGGATTCCACTTTCCCTGTACCCTACCTCCCCAAACTCTTGCAAGAAAATAAGTTACTTGGCATCATACAACTGCACTAATTTCTTATGTAGAAAAGCGGGTTTTTTAAGTGGCTCACTGGACTTATTTCTACATAAATTTAAAAGCGGTAACTCAATTGGATAAAAATGTTATGATAAATATTTGTAGCATTCAGGGTAACAGAATTTAGGTCTCCAGATTTCCTATTTTGGTACAACTACACAAAGCAAACACAAATAGAAAATAAAATAAAATAAAATAAATGTCATGCATTCTTCTCCATGTATTTATTGACAAATTCCACAAGAGCGATTACCTGGCCACACTAAATAGAAAGCACAGTTATGGAGTAAACACGCTCAGTCCAAAACACAGGGACACGTGCATCCTTGTGGTACTTAGTACCAAGCTCATTCACAAGCCAGCTTCCAACCAACCAAAGGAGTTGCCAAAAGGGCTGTTTCGTACAGGGACTGGAGTTTGAGAAAGTGAGTACTTCCCCAAAACTTAATAACCAATCTGTAGACACAATCCCATTCTCTCAAAAACTGCCATTAGGAAGACTTGATAACCCCAAACAGAAACCACCCCCTACCCTTGGTTCTCACGCCACGGCAGTTAGCATCACGCAATATAAAGAGCATTTGTTGACTGATCCTACCCATATCCTGACCCACTGCTTCAGCAACTGCACTGAACCTTCTCAGGTGTAAATAGCTAGTGCCTATTTGATCATTAAAGCAGGATGCAGGAAAAATAAAGATTTCCCTTTACTTCGCCGTAGTAGAATTGGCACTGATTGCGGTATTTTAATCGGTTCACACCGTCTGTTAGTGTATTCTAATGAACCACAGCATCTCCGGAGCAACACTTACGGTCTCTCGTCCCCGGAGGCAGTGTCTCCTGGAAAGTTCCTGGGGCACCAAGTTTGCGCGCGGCTCCTCGCGCTCAGGGTGCGCTCAGCCAGCCCTGGCGCGGGCGGAAAGGCGAGGGCGCTGAGCGGCGCGCAGACCCCGGGCGCGGCTCTTGCTGGGCGCCCGCGCCTTGATCGGTCCCGGCGGTCCGGTTCCCCTGCTTGCCGGGCCCTGGTGCTAGGACAGCGGCGCTGCGGAGCCCGGCGTCTGGAGCTGGCGGGCGGCCGGATGCGCCGATCCTCTCCCGGGGGTCAACTGCGAGCTAGACGCCCAGCCGGACCTCAGAGGCTCCAAGAGCGGGGTTGGCGGGTGTGGCCCGGCAGCAGAGGGTTTTTGGAATGCAGGGTGTGGCCCTCTACTACGGCAAAAAAGAAATGAGTCAGCCCGTTCAGTCCTAACCAATAAGCATGTTCAGTGTCGGTTAAGGCGGAACTTTCCTTTCTTGATTTATACCAAGCTTAGAAGCCGTTCACAGCCTTTTCTTTACGCCTTTGACAACTTCGACACAACTTCTAGAAAAGGGTAGGTTGCCTTTGAAAACGCTTGGGAAACAAGGATTAATCTTACGAGAGATACTTCAGTGGATGTACATTAGTTTCGATTAGTAAAAGTTTTTGAGTTAGGCAGAGATATTGGGTGCAAAGAGGTGGGACCTGGTATCAAAGCAGATTTGGATCAGACCTCTGACACTGTCTGGCCTTGAGTAAGTTAATTATCATCAATGAGGGGGCTAAAATGCCCACCTAACAGTTTACAGATTACAACAGCCCCCCCATATGCGGTTTCTCTTTCTGCTGTGTCCGCTACCCCGCCCCTTCAGTTGCAGTCTGAAAATATTAAATGGAAAATTCTAGAAATAAGCAATGCATAAATTTTAAATTTCATGTCATTCTGAGATTGTTAAAATTGTTATATTTTATTATTAGTTACTGTTAATCTCTTACTGTGCCTAATTTATAAGTTAAACTTCACCATAGGTATGTATAGGAAAAATCATAGTATATATAGGGTTCAGGACCATCGAAATTTCAGGCATCCACTGGGGGCTTTGGAACATACATACCATCTGAAGATAAGGGGGGAACTACTGATTATGTAACAATGCATGCAAAGCATTTACCACAGTGCTGGACAAAGAGTAGGCACTCAAAAAATGCTGTCTTGTCCCTCTGAGTCCTGAATCCGAATCTCCAAAATTGTAAACAAACTGGCTCGTAATTTTCAAAAATTCTTTCCTATGTTAAATATCTAAAGAATTTTAGAGCTGAAATAGTTCTCTGGTATTCCCTGGTCTGAGTCCCTCATTTAAGTGGTGAGAAACTTAAGAAGCTTTAGGTTCAGGATTCTTGAATTTGGTATTCTTACTATACAATAGAAAGTTTATTGGTAGCAAATAAGGCTTAAAATTGGAATGATTTCATTTAGGTCACAGGTAAACCTACTTTTAAAAAAGTAAGAGTGATTTGTGGAAATATTCCATCTGAGTCACTGTGCCCTAAACATTATTTTGTAATACAAATACTTAAAAGAAACTTTATTTGGGAATTGGCAAATTACAGGGGGCTACAGAAGTGCTAATTCCTGAGGGCCCATTAAGAAATGAGTTGATTGCTATTGCCAAAAGAGAATTTCTAGATGGGAAGAAAAAAATGTTAAGTTACAAATTAAACCTTCTTTGCTTTGGAGATCTCCTGAGCAAAGATCTCTTTGGAGATCTTTCTCATACATGTTTAGAGTCATTCCACAGGCCAAGGTTTCTTGAAAATACTCATTAGCCAAAGATAAGATCTAAAGTGAGATCAGCAAAATGCTGTTCTTTTCTCCAAAGCAGCACGGGAGAGTGGAAAGAACACTGCACAAAAAGCCAAGAGCTCCCTTCCTAGTCTCAGCTCTGCCAGTAAGTGACAGGGTGAACTGACTGCTTCATCTCTCTCTGAGGATCTCTAAGAGTGTTTCCAGTTGGAAACCAAACTATAGGTGGGAATTGAACAATGAGATCACATGGACACAGGAAGGGGAATATCACACTCTGGGGACTGTTGTGGGGTGGGGGGAGGGGGGAGGGATAGCATTGGGAGATATACCTAATGCTAGATGACGAGTTAGTGGGTGCAGCGCACCAGCATGGCACATGTATACATATGTAACTAACCTGCACAATGTGCACATGTACCCTAAAACTTAAAGTATAATAAAAAAAAAAATAAAAATTAAAAAAAAAAAACCACTTCACACTGAGTTGTGGACACCTATCCCTTCTTTTTTCAAAAGGTCTTTTTTCCCTTCTTTTTTCAGGAGGCAAGGAAGGGGGAGGCAGTAGGAAGGATTGAACAGAGAGGAAGAAGTGCGAAATTACTCATTTGGAACAATGGGAGATTGAATAGACCGGAAAAAGAATGATTAAAGTGAGGACTGCTGGCATGGTCCTGTTTTCCTCCAGCCATGTTTAGTTGCATCGTTGTGGCATGGAATAGATGGAGAGCTGGGTTTATCCAGGGCTCCCATCTTACTAAGCAGGTAGGAGGTGACACGGAGGTGGGTGAGTTGAGGAGGTGTGCAAGGGACCAATGAGAATGGTTGGCCATGGAGTTTAAGCTCGCTCACTAGAGAGGGAAAAGTCATAAAGGAAGGAAGAAACAGTGAAAAGGTAGTAAGATCTGGATTGGAGGTACTGGTAAGATTGCAAGAATTTTGTTTCAGGGCAGTATAGGGAGTAACCTGGATAGCTAGGAGGTGGTGGTCAGAGTGGGCTACTATGTGGTTTGCAGTCCTTGGACCTGACAAGGTCTAAGGTCTGATCATGGAGGGAGGGGGAAGCTGAGGTAGGGCAGAGGACAGGAGTGGGCTTCATGAGATCAAAAGGATGTTGGAAGGATTATCTACCCGGATACTGACATCTCCATGAAGTAAGAGGCATAGTGTGAAGAAGTTACAACATCCTAAGCTCTTCACAGATAAGGGAAGCATGCGCCACGTGGGTAGCCTCTGTTGTCTAGCACCCAGTATATAGCCTATGCAGAGTGAATACCTGGGGGCTGCTGGGGGCGAAAACAAGGTCCCTGTGACAGGACCTGAAGCCTGGGGGTCTCGGTGACAGGAGTGGGCCTAGTTTTTTGGTGTAGAATTGAGCCTTGAGTGCACTGGTGGGATCTTATTGAAAGGAACCCCTCCAAGACTGGAAGAAGATGCATCCTCTGACAATGTAGGCTCTGTAGGCGTCCCAAGTACCTGGGCTGTGGGTTAGATGGACTCCAAGGCATTTCCTCAGGTGGCAATGGGCCGATCCCTGGGAAGGCAAAGCTGTGCAGGAAGAAAATGGCAAGATGCTACCTTCCCTTAGGGAAAGCCCCTTTCCCGGGAGCAGGGAAGGCGAGGCAGTTTAGGCTGGGTCAGTTTGTCCCTGCCATCAGAGTCTGTTGGTCCTGGAAAAAGAGGGCCTTATTTTATTTATTTATTTTTCTTTGAGACAGTGTCTTGCTCTGTCGCCCAGGCTGGAGTGCAGTGGCTCGATCTCAGCTCACTGCAACCTCCGCCTCCAAGGCTCAAGCGATCGTTCCGCCTCAGCCTCCAGAGTAGCTGGGACCACAGGGACCACAGGCGCCCGCCACGACGCTGGCATTGATTGATTGATTGATTGATTGAGAGAGAGGTAGCCTCCCTGTGTTGCCCAGGCTGGTCTTGAACTGCTGGGCTCAAGCAATCCTCCTGCCTTGGACTCCCAAAATGCTGGGATTACAGGCGTGAGCCACCGTGCCCGGCTAATTTTCTTCCTTTCTTTTTTTTCCCGCGAGACGGTGGGGGGGGGGGGTTCTCCCTAAGTTGCCCAGGCTGGTCTTGAACTCCTGGGCTCAAGCGATCCTCCCGCCTCAGCCTCCCAAAGGGCTGGGATTACAGGCATGAGCCACCGCTTCCTGCCAAAAGAGGGCTTTAGGGCACCCCCAGAACCTGAGATCTCCCTCATCTGTCATCTTTAAAAAGGAGGAAGTGGACTCCCAGTCGAGCCATAGTCCATTTGTCCCGGGCACGGTGACTCCGGGGTGGCCAGGACCAAATGTGTCTCCTTCTGGCTTTTGCACCGCACCAACTAATCCGCGTCAGGCCGCACAGCTGCCCTGGCCTTCGCGGAGGACTAAGGCGAGGGCGGTGTACGCTGCTCCGGAGTCCCACCGCGGGAGTTGAGGCAGCGGATTCCGAGGGCAGGGTGGGGCGGAATCGGGAGGGATGCGGACCCGGTGGAACGCACTGCGCACACGGCGCAGGCGCCCGCACACAGCTGTTGACTAGTTTTCCAGCTCTCCCCGGAAGTCGTCCAGGCGCCGGTCTCTTTTTTCTGCCTTTTTGTTTCCCTCCCGGCGAGTCGGCGCGACGGTGAATTTCCGTTTCCGGTGGTGTCGAAGCGGACCTGAGGAGTCGCAATTGTGAACAGGTTCGGTGCTGCGGGCTGGGGTAGGCGGCAGTGGGGTCCCTGGCTCTGGGGCACTGGGAAGATCGCGAGTCGTGCGCGTGGGAAGGTCCTTCCCCGGTCCTCCGGGTTATCTTTGCTCCCCAGGAGCAGCATATTTCGCCTCTAACGGAGGTGTGCCTGGGAGTCGTTGGGAGAGGGAACGGGGTGAATCCCTGCAGAGAGCCTGACGGGGAGGGAAGGTGTCCGGGAGACGTCGTTTCCCGGCGACGTGGTCCCAGCAGGCGACTTGGACCTGAGCCGAATCTGTTGACCCCAAATTGTGCTTTTCCCACCAAGAGCAAAAGAAAGAGAAGCATTAGTACAGCTTCGGAACTAAAATATAGTAGAGAAGCAACATAACCTCGGAAATCCCACAGCTATTCAGTTTCAAAGCGTTCCTAGTGCCCAGCTCTCCTAACTCCCAGCCGGTGTTCCTTGACGTTATGGTGATATATAGACTTTCTGTTTCCGCTCGTGTTGTGTGTCTGTGGGAAGCCTCTGACCCACTTCTGTGCTCCAGTAGCACCCTGTGCAGCCTTGCAGTGTATCCCTTATTACACGGAAGGTACTAGTTTGGATTTCCTCTGCAAGTCAGATCATAGCTATATCCATTCACTGGCACAGTGGCTAGCACATCATAGATAGACCAAACATTTATTAAACGGAATTAATACAGGACCTTAATTGAATGAAATGGCACCCTGTCCCGCTTTTTTTCAATCAAGCTGTCAGATTTTATGCAGCCTGATATTCTTAAAAAACTCACTAATTCAGTGATTACCAATTTATTGGCCACAGATTCCCAGGTACCTCAGAAATCACTGGAAGGGTCTCTGTAAGTCCATGGGGTCTCCAGGCATCATTTAGAACCAGTCATATCTCACACATACAGATACTGCTGTTTTTCAAATGTGTGTAGATGAGTTATAATTCAGGAGTTTTACAGAGGTGACAGGTACTAAAAGTAATGCTGCGATCCTATTGGAAGTTCATAAAAACGTTTTAAATTTTTTATTACAATTTAAGTTTAAGTTAGGAAACCACTTCATTAGTCCAGTTGATACCTAGGTCTGAGCTGTCCAGTATGGTAGCGACATGTGACTATTTAGAGTTAGAATGAAATTAATTAAAAATTCATTTTTTCAGTTTCTTTAAGAACATTTGTTTAGGGCCACAGGTTTCCAGGCTTAAGGGTGGGGCCTTTGCCAGGGAACCACTCTCTTCTACCCAGTATTTTCCTGTCTCCTGTCCATATCACAGGGATATACTCCGGCAAGTATTACTATTAATTACTTCATTCATTCAACAGATATGTATTGTGACAGAAACTGTGCTAGCCACTTTCTGGGGCATAATGATGAAAAGAATCTGTCCCTTCCCTCAAAATCACTGGAAGCCGGGGGTCTAGTAGGAAGACAGAAAAGAGAACAGATGATTACATTTTCATGAAAGGCATGCACAAGGTGTTATAAAAAGAAAGAGAAAGAGCACCAGCCCAGACTGGGTATTTGAGGACTGGGACTGTTCAGGAAGATGTAACATCTGTATGAGTTCTTGACAACAAGTGAGAGTTAAGCAAATAAAAAGTAAGAATGTATCCTATATAGAAGAAACTATATATGCAAAGGTCCAGAGGGCAGGCACATTGATGGACCGCAATTAGTTGAGTAGCATGGAGTAAGTATGGGGAGGGTGATGGTAAGGAGATGGTAGCCAGAGTGGGAGACACAGGTTAGCTGATGGATAGTCTTGCATGCTATGCTACTGAGCCTTCACTCAGTAAGGAAGGCTTTGGGGGAACTGCAGTAGGATTCTGAGCAAGAGAATGCTTTGATAAAATTTTGTGATTTAGAAAGGTCAATAGATGGCAGTGTAGAAAATGAATTGGAAGGGCTTGTGTATAGGCAGAGGACTGATTAAGAAGCCATAGTGTAGTTAAGATCTGGGCAAGACATGGACATGCACACTTGAGGGTGAAGGCTGGGAGGAGGGAGAGGATCAAAAAACTACTTATCAGGTACTGTGCTTATTACCTGGATGATGAAATAATCTGTATAACCAACCCTCATGACATGTGATTTACCTATATAACAAACCTGCACATGTACCTCTGAACCTAATACAAATCTAAAAAAAAGAGATCTGGGTGAGAAATGAGGGTTTGAACTAAGGTGAAATCTATTTATACCTTAGGAGAAAGTAAGACAGGAAAATGAAAGATCTCAGGAGATTTGAAGGAGACAGAATTACCAGATGTGGAGACTGATAGGATACGGGATGAGGGAGAGAGGAGTCTAAGGTAACTGCCGGCTGATCCTCACATGGGAGACTGGAAAGATGACATTCGCTGAGATGAGAATGTTGTGGAGGAAGCTGGTATGTCTGGAGTGGTGAGGTTGGTTTTAGATTTGATAACTTTGAAGTTCCTGTAGAAGAACCAAAGGCCTGGAGGTCAGCTAAAAGATGCGTTTGGCTCAATTTCATGGCTTTGTGATGGATTAAATGTCCTTCTCCAGTTAGCACCTTCTAACTATTTATCCAGAAGTTACTAGGACTCTTTATTTTGTTTTATTTTTCTTCTGATATATGCCCTGGGGGAAAGCACTTATATTACAAGTACTTATAATAGACTAAAGCTTAGGAGCTAGCACCCTCTTTCATAGTAAATAGAGTGACAGTCTAAATGGCATAAGCAGAGAGAACCCACTGCTTTTAACAGGTAGTTCATAGGAGTCACTTACCTTGGCCAGTAAATGGAAATGCCCATCCTCTTTTGTCATACATAATCTTGAAGATTGTGCCAGTTTTGAATAATGTGAGATGTCAAGCATCACACTTCCCTAAAATGCTACACCTCTATAAATGGATTTAAATATGCAGAACCATATACAACTCTCCCTGCCTTTCCTGCAGGCTCAGCGATATGAGGCAGCATCGACAATTTATGGACCGCACACATTATCTGCCTACATTCAGCTCTTCAGAAACCTTGCTAAGGCTATTGCTACGGTAATCAAATATTGTTTGTACGTGCGTGCGTGCGTGTGTGTGTGTGCGTGTGTGTGTGTGTATGTCTGTATGTGTCTGTGTCTGGGTAAGAAAATGCAGAGGGAAGTGAAAGAGAACCTTAGCTTCGAGTGTTCAGTTTAACAACCTTTATATTTTACAAAATTTATAGTTTTGTGGTATCTGTAAGAAAATAAATAAAATTTCTTTCCAAATTTTGGATCTAGTTAACATCCTTTCATGGTGGCAGCTTCTTTCATATATATTTTGTCACTATTTTTACAACCATCATGTGAAATTAAGGAGATATCGTTTCTCCCCAGTTTTCAGAGGAGCACATAGGCTTGAAGATAAGTGATGAAGCTTACTACACCTGGGAGTTGAACCTGTGTTCTCTAATCCTTGCCAGATTCTCCTCACTCACTCCAAAAGTTGAGTAGGTCAGCATTCTGGGATGCCCATTTTCCACATTATAATATCTTGGAAATTGGGATGCATTTTCCAATCAGAGGAAGCTTATGATTATAATTAGTAGCATGCTTTTACTTTCTTGGTGGTTCAAAAGATAATATGAGTTGTTAAATCAATGGAAGCTTAGATTTGATGTAAAAATAGTGGTGCCTTGGAATGAAAACATTGCATCTACCTAAAATATATACCACTGAACAAGTTTACTTGATTTAAAGGAACTTCACTTGTGGAAATCTTCCCTTTGGATGTAGTTGTTTATGAAGCTGCAACTGTGATGTCAGAAGGTTAGTCAACAAACAAGATAAAGAGCTTAAAATAATAAGCATCCCCTTATATAATAATATGTAAGCCTCAGTAAAAAATGTGAAACAATTGTGGCATAGCAAAGAAATAAAGCCCTTTTAATGAAAGAGCTTGGATATATTAAATTGAAATGAATGAAATGGTTGTCTCTGTAGGTTGCATCAGTCGAACGTTGAAAATTTCATATGCCTGTATTATTAGTTACTGATTGTGTGTTTGAAATTTCAGTATTTTATATAATTCCTTTGCACATATTTTAATCAATTGATATTTATTTTCATTTTATCATAATTTTGGTCTCAGTTTTAGGTTACTTTTTTTGAATAACTGTTTGTATTTATTTATTTATTTCTATTATAAAATCCAAATCTATTTGTAGGTCATTCAGATTATACAGAAAAGCATAAACCTATAATCCATCCCTAGAGATAACTACTGTTTAACTGTCACTATGCTCATAGGTCTATAGTTGTTCCCAAGAAAATAGATTCTTCAAATTTTGTAGTGACAATGAAGAAAAATGCAATTAATTTGGTGGAAATTTGTTTTACAGTCAAATTTCTGGTCAAGCACCTTAAAACTAGCTATGTGATCTTGAAAAAAACCACTGAATATGTCTAAGCCTATTTTCTCATTTGCAAAATGGGAATGATAATACATTACCTATGTCATATCATATGCAGTTGTAAAGATTAAATCTATAATGTGAGGAATAAAGAGCATTAAATATTCATTGAAAGTAATGGCAAAATGCCAATTACTTTTGTACCAACCTAATATAGATATAGGGATATTTGAAAATTGAGATTTGTATTTTTATGACACTATTAAAAATGGTAAACTTTGTGGGCAATATAGATTAAACCAGTCAGGATGTGGGATGATCTTAAATTTTAAATTAAAAATATATTTATTATATTCTTTTATTAGCACAGACAAGAATCTAGGAAAAAACTTGGTACTCACTCCAGGTGAGAGTGGCTCAATACTTTTTAAAAATTAAAATAATAATTACACTGTCATGGTATAATTACCTTTTTGCATATTAGGCCCCTGTACAAAGTCAGACAATTTGAAAGTATGCTTCCAACCTTGTACTCTGGTCACTGTCCTTATGTTGTCTAGGGGAATAAAAGAGTTGCCTATGACCAAAACTTTCTCCCAGTGATAAGAGTTTAAATTATGAATTTCTAGGCTCATGCTTAGCAAGGCTACCTTCCTATTTTGCTCAAGGTTGTTAGCTCTTGGAGTATGTATATGTGTGTGTGCACTCTTCCATTAATGCAGGCATTTCTGGGTCTGGAGGCCTGGGGAAAGGGTCTTTGACTCTACCTGTGCACTCCTTAACAAATGCTGTCTGTTCCAGGACACGGTAGCCAACCTGAGCAGAGGTCCAGAACCTCCCTTTTTCAAACAATTAATAGTTCCATTAATTCCTAGTATTGTGGATAGAGCACCAAAAGGCAGAACTTTTGGGGATGTCCTGCAGCCAGCAAAACCTGAATACAGAGTGGTAAGACTCATGAGCAGACCTTGGAATCCTTTAGAGGGAGGTTTTGGGGGATGAGGGGAAGGATGTCACTTAGTGTCACCATTTGCCTGTAATCATGCTGTAGACCAACTGTTAGCAATGATAATTTTGACAATTGTTCTTATCTCTGCAAAAGTAATGAGAATGGGGAAATATTTATTTTTTGTAAGTAATTGTGTCAAATTGAAATTCTAAAATCCAAATTATTCCTTTTCTTAAGTGAATGATCATGGAACTATTCACTGGCACTGAGAGTTGTCTCTTAAGTCAAGGATAGGAAAAACATACAGAAATGAAGCAGAATTTGTACCATTACTATTTTATATCAATCTTGTGTCCTGAAAGCTTGCTGAATCAGTTATTAGTTTCAACAGTTTTTCTGGGGGGAGGAGGGATGAGTAAGAGGGGAGTCTGGATTCCTTAGGAATTTCTACCTATAGTATCATGTCATCTGTGAATAAAAATAAGCTTATTTATTCCTTTCTATATTTCTTTTCTAAATGCACCTAATTATTTATCCTTATTGGACTGGCTAGAACCTTCAGTAGAATGTTCTGCTTTTTAAAAAAATTTATTTAATTTTCAAATTGATAAATAAAAATTATACATATTTATTGTGTACAAGATGATGTTTTGAAATATGTATACATGGGGAATGGCTCAATTGAGCTAATTAACATATACATTATGTCACATACTTATTATTTTTTGTTGTGAGAAAATTTGAGACTCTCTTAACAATTTTTAAAACAAAATATGTTGTTTTTAACTGAAGCCATCAAGTTGTACATTAGCCCTCTTGAACTTATTCCCTTTGTCTAAATGAAATTTTATATTCTTTGATCAATACCTCCCCAACCCCCTAACCTCCTAGCCCCTGGTAACTAACCTTCTGCCAACATTCTACTCTCTACTTCTATGAGTTTAACTCTTTATGGTTCTATATATAAGTGAGATCATGTGGTATTTATCTTTCTGTACCTGGCTTATTTCACTGAATCTAATGTTCTCCAGGTTTATCCATGTTGTATCAAATGTAAGGATCTCATTCTTATTTATGACGGAATAGTATTCCATTGTGTATATGTGCTACATTTTCTTTATCCATTCATCCATTGATGGACACTTAGGTTGTTTCATATCTTGGCTATTGTGAACAGTGCTGCAATAAACATGGGAGTTCACATATCTCTTCGACAAACTGATTTCATTTCCTTTCTCTATATACCCAGAAATGGTATTGTGTATATATTTTACAGTAGTTCTATTTTTAATTTTTTGAGAAACCTCTTGCTGCTTTTCATAATGGCTGCACTAATTCACATTCTCATGAACAGTGTGCAAGAGTTACCTTTTTCTACATTCTTATCAACACTTGTCTTTTGTCTTTTTAAATATTATACATTCTAACAGGTATTAGGTGATATCTTGTTGTAGTTTTAATTAGTATTTCTTCGATGATCACTGATATTGAACATTTAAAAAAATACCCTGTTGAGCATTTGTATGTCTTCTTTGGAGAAATGTTTATTCAGGTCCTTTTCTTATTTTCAAATTGGGTTATTTGTTTTCTTGCTATAGAGTTGTTTGAGTACCTTATATCTTTTGGATATTAACTCTTTATTGGATGCATAGTTTGCAAGTGTTTTCTCCCATTCTTTAGGTTGTCTCCTCACTTTGTTAATTGTTTTTTTGGTTGTGCAGAAACTGTTTAGTTTGATGTGATATGCGTCTGTTTTTGCTTCTGTTGCTTTTGCATTAGGGGTCATATTAAAAAAAAAAAAATCGCCTACACCAACATCATGGAGCTTTTCCTCTAGGTTTTCTTTCAGTTGTTTTATAGTTTCAGGTTTTATATTTAAATCTTTAATCAATTTTGAGTTAATTTTTATATTTCCTTCTTCTGCATGTGGATATCCAGTTTTCCCAGCAGCATTTATTGAAGAGACTGTCACTTCCCCATTGTGCATTCTTGGCACCTTTGTCAAAAATCAATTTATCATAAATGTGCGGGCTTATTTCTGGGCTCCATTGGTCTATGTGTACCAATGGTGTGTTGATTACTTTAGGCCAGTACCATGCTGTGTTGATTACTATAGCTTTGTAGTATATTTTGAAGTCAGGTTGTGTGGTACCTTCATCTTTGTTTTTTTTGCTGAAGATCCAATCCAATGTCAAATAGAAGTTGTGAGACTGGACACTCTTGTCTTGTTTCCAATCTTAGTAGAAAAGTATTCAGTTTTTCACCATTTAGTATGATGTTTTCTTTAGGATTTTTATAGATTCTCTTTTTCATGTTTTATGCCTAGCTTATTGCAAGTTTTTGTCAGAAATCAGTGTTGGAGTTTTGCAATTTTTTTCTACTGAGGTGACAATGTGGTTTTGTCTTATTTTAATAAGGTATTTGCATTCATTGGTTTTCAGATGTTAAATAAATGCCGTATCATTTAGTCATGGTGTATAATCCTTTTTAGATGTTGCTGAATTTGATTTGCTGATATATTGTAAGGAGTTTTCTACTCATGTCCATGAGGGATATTTTTAGTTTTCTTTTTATGTGTTGTCTTTGCCTTTGGTATTGGGGCAATAGTGCTTTCAAAGAATGAGTTGGGAAATGTTTTCTCTTGTACTTTCTGAAAAAGTATCCAAAAGATTGGCATTATTTACTCTTTAAATATTTGATTGGATTGACCAGCAAGGCCATATGGACCTGGCTTTTCTTTATGGCAAAATTTTTATTACTAATTCAATTTCTTTACTTGTTATATGCCCATTCATATGTCCTATTTTTTGTTCTTGCATCAATTTTGTGTCTTTCTAGGAATTTATCTTTATAGGAATTGGTATCATTCTAGGAATTTTCTCATTTCATATAAGTTGTTTAATTTGTTGGTGTAATATAAAAGTTGTTGTTGCTCATGATAATCCCCTATAATCCTTTTAATTTCTGGAGAGTTGACAATGATATCCCCTCTTTCTTTCTAATTTTGGTAATTTGTGTCCTCAAAGAACTAGCATTTAGTTTTATTGCTTTTACCTATTGCATTACCTATTACTAAATTTTTTAGGCAGGACCAGAGCAGATTTTCATCTTGAGCAAATCCCTTCGTCACTTCCCCCAGCACCCCTCATCCCCTCATACACTAATGTAAAATTCTTTTGAATTATGAGGTTTTCCAGTCTGGCCTGGTGGGAACAGAATCTTGTCACAACTCTCTATGAGCCTGGGGACTGTTCTCTGTAATTCTGTTAGCCCATTCTTTTCCTGGCTTCCAGTAGTTCCCTTATATGCATGCAAACTTGAGGGGAGCTTTCTGCAAATCTCCAGATTTCTGTCTCTGTGCAGCTATCCTCTCTATGATGCTCTGTGCTATAAACTCAAGACTGTTTGTCTTTTGTGGACACCCAGCTCCATATCCTCAACTTAGACTGCCAGACTTGGCCTGAATTCTCCTCCTTCTGCCGTGGCCCGTAAACTCTGATGACATTGAGCTGGTGGATTACAGGGTTCTTGTTTGTCTGCTGCCACTCAAATATCACTGTCTTTCTTTGTCACTTGAAAATCCATTGTTTAATATATATTTTTTCCAGTTTTTTAGTTGTTTCAGGTGGGAGGATAAATACACATCCTGCCACTCCATCTCTTATAAAAATAAAAGCTTAACTATAAATGTAAGCATAAATATGTGTCATCTGTGAAAAGTTTTGACTGTTCTAATTTGATTCAAATATTCCCTGTATTTGTGTTGGGAGGGAGGTGTGAGGAATTATCAAGGCCTGAAGAAACCATTTTAATATGCTGTCACTAATATAAACTACAGCTCTAGATCTTCACTTGTATCTGAGTCTACCCAAAGCAAACTCATTGGCCAAACATTCCTATGTCTATTGTTGCAAGGGTTAATATTCTTAGAAGATAACTTACTTGATTAAATAGAACAAAATCTATAAAGGCACCCTAAATTATAGAATTTATAATAGATAATGTCCAAAATATGAGTATATCAAAAAACCTTTTATTAGAAGTCATTAAATGAATTTTTACTTTCAGGGGTAAGTTGCTGAAGTTATATTTGTAGGTGCTAACCCGAAGAATTCAGTACAAAACCAGGTAGGCATCAATGATTTTCTTTTACAAATGTAATCCACTTTTTAGCCATTCATTCATTTAAATATACCTCTAGAGGTTAATAACATAAAGACAAAATGTTCCAACTTGTTTTCCGTCTTATTTTGTAGGTACGGGAAAATATTCAATAGGTAGTTAATGTGGATTGAGTCTGGGTAAAAGCACACAGGAAACATATAATTGGCTCCACTTAGGACCAAGTATAGCATAATGCATGTATGACTTCATTGTCTGTCAAACAGATGTTAAGTTGAATACAATCCCATATATATAATTATGTGCCACATACAATGATGTTTCAGTCAAAGATGAACTGCATTTGTGACATTGGTCCCATGAGATTATAATACTCTACTTTTACTGTACCTTTTCTACGTTTAGGTATGTTTAGATACACAAATACTTACCATTGTGTTACAATTGCCTACAACATTCAATACAGTAACGGGCTTTACAAATTTGTAGCCTAGGAACCACGGGCTATACCATCTAGCCTAGGTGTGTAGGAGGTTACACCATCTAAGTTTGTGTAAGTCTAAGTCTGTGATGCTCATGCAATGATGAATTTGCCTAACAATGCACTTCTCAGGATGTATCCAATATATGACTGTATTCAAATATATAGAACTCTACCAAATGTTGTGAAATAGTCAAAGGGCCAACTGAAGGATGTGTGTCTTTGGCTTCTTCTTCTCTTTTTGTCTCTCTCCTCCTCCTCTACGCTACTGTCTCTGGTCCTACCTGTACTGTTGTGGAACGGTCACAGATCCCCGGGTGTATACTCTCCTGGCTTGGAGTCCTGGTGCATATGCTTTACTTTATCTTGCATTGGCCATTTCCCTATTATTTACTACTGGTGCTAATAGAGCATTTATTTATTAAACCTAAAAAATGACATTCAAAATACATGCCCAATGTTAAAACAATATAGAAGTGTAGAAAATAGAATATATAAGTGCTCCTCTACCCACAAACCTGCTTTCCAGAGGTAATAGCTGTTAAGAGTTTTTTAATAAAGCATTTCAGACTTTTTTGTTTTTATCATATGTATGATAAACTATATACATATGTAATATATCTATTAATAAAATTAATGTATACTTCTATAACTTCCTTAAAATATACTTATAACTACACAAGCAGTAACTGGACACATTCTAGTTGTAAAACCTCAAATAATAAAGGAATTTATAGTGGAAAAAGAGTGGGCATATGACTGTGATTTTGAGGTCATGGTTTTCACTGTGGCTGAGGATGCATTCCTTATATCAATTAGCTGTGCTTCCCAGGGCCTATAGTCACTTATAATCCAAAAATACCTTCCTTCCAAAAGAACCTTCCCATTCCTGTTTTTAAAATGTCATTATTGCCAAGATAACAATTGTGGCCATATGACATTCTCAAATATGACATTGGAGGAAAGTCTTCTACTTCTTAGGTAGTCAATATGCACCTGTTTGAAGTAATTTCTTTAGTAAGTGAATCTGTGCCACAATAGTTACGTGTTTATAACATTATTTTCTGAAGATATCAAAGTGTTATATCAAAACTGCATGTTTAGCTGTCACCTGATATCCCTAGGGTAGAGAAATTCTATCATCATTATTGCCATGGAGAAGCAGGAGAACAAAACGTTTAAACTACTATAGTGGTAATAGAATTAATTTCAAAGAATGCTCTGGGACTTGGTATAAAACAATTTCTATAACCCTTCTTCATTAGTAGTTATCATCACTATTTATGGAATGCTTACTATTTTGCAGGTAGTATTTGCAAGTATTCCTATTAAAGTGCTTTATATGCGTTATCACATGATTAATTCCATCCTTACGACTACCCAATGAGTTAAGTTTTATTACCCCTACTTTCCAGATGAATAAACTGAGGCTTAGAGAGATAAAGTAACTTATATTATGCATAATTAATGTATGCAGTACCTAATTATGCATCTGGAAGAGATTACGGTAGAGCAGTTGGGAAAAGATTGTCATATGTTTTATCCCTGGTATTCAGAGGCCTAGACTTGTTCTTCAGTCTATACTCTAGACATATTCAAAAAGCCCACCATATCTTCTCCATCTAAGGCCTTCCCAATGTCATTTGCCATAAATAGACAGAAATAACTCTCTTTACAAGTTCCTATGGTTATGAAAACTTCCTTATCGGATGTAATTCATCAGTTGAGTACTTAAAGAAGAATTTTAAGCAGTTACATGGCCCACATGTAAATAGGTGATACATTTAGCAAGGAGTTATTTGAGCACCAGTAAATGACAGATGTAAAGAACTGTGATAAATATAGGTACATTAGACATGTGTCTTTTAGGGTCACAATCTCAAGGATTTAAAAGGATACTAGAAATTTATAGCCTTTGTCTTTATTAACTTGTCATATCATTCAAATCTGTGCTTTGTTTGAAGCTGAATTCTTGGTCTGAAACAAATTCTTCTATTATAATAATCTTCCAATGGGGAAATAAAATCTTTTTATGATGTGGTTTCTAGAAATCTATTATAAAAAATCTGGAGACCTCCTTTAGTACCCCAGGATAGGGAAGATTTATGTATTCTTTTCAATTCTTTCACTCAGGGAGGTACGTTAACTAATAATTCATTCACCTGGAGATGGAAAGTCGACTAAACTTTACCATTTTCCCTTCTAAATTTTGAGGTGACTAGAGAAAGTCTTGGGATATATAGATCAATAAACATATCATGAAAAGGCTTGACTTATACCTTATTAAAATCTCAAGTAAGTTTTATTCCCAGCCTCTTTTCTGCCCTAATTTCCAAAATTTGCTACTAACTCTAAAATTATACTTCTTTCACATTTCTAAAAAAATCATGTTTTTTAATAGACTGGATAAATTAACATTCTGAGTACATTGCATAGAATGTTAAGAGGAAAGCCTAAGAATTTGGATGAAATTCTAACACATTTTCACACAAGGTATTGGTAGGCTAACATATGGTCAACAAGGGGAGTATTTACAAACAGGTTCCTTCTGTGACTGTGCAGTACCTGATCAGTTTTATTAATTGCATTTCAGACCCATCAGACCTTCCTCACTGTGGAGAAATATGAGGCTACTTCAACATCGTGGCAGATAGTGTGTAATGATGCCTCCTGGGAGACTCGGTGAGCACATTTATTGAATATTTTTGTCTTTCAAGCTTCGAAACCAGTTGGCTTGTAATGCTGGGAAGACAAATGAAAAGACTGGCTCAGTACAAGGTATTAATGATATCAAATTCCCAAGGAGGCTTCTGGACATATTTAGTTGATTTATTAGATTTCATTTTGATTCATTTTTCTACAAAACAGTGTGGTGTGTGCTTCTGTAAGATTAGGTGCTAATGAGGTTATGGCTTCCATTCTTACAGACATCTGTTCTGTTTTTTTTCCCCATGGACACAGGTATTATTTGTAAAATCTAACTAGCTTCCTTGCAAATTGGTTGAAAGGAGTATAGAGTAAAAGTGTTGAGATGTCTCTGTAGAGCTTGATATTTCTATAGGGAAAATGAGTCTATACCTGACATGTATTGCATGTTTGTATATGATCAATGATTCTTCATTTGAGTTACTAAAACACTAGAGGCTTGGGTGTTTAACTCTTAATGACTTGAGTGAGGAGATAATATACTCAGGCAATTTCTCCGGAGAGACATATCTCTTTGCCTTTTGCTACCAAATTCCTGAGCTGAATAGATATTTTGAAGATTTGATAATGTGTCTGAAATAAGACAATACTTCTGTTCCCAAGTCTATAAATTTAACATTCCATGACAGTGGCATGGAAGTAGGTACAGTTTTTGGCAATTTGGGTCTAATTCAGATTGCCTCAAACTAAGTGATATTAGTTTGTTAAATGTAAATATGTTAGTATGGTTCAGATGGTTAATTGAAAATAGGAATTTGACCATGGCCCATATACAAATATGGGCAAAATTTTTCTTTGGTATTTAAAGCTGTAGAGTATAGGTACATTTTAAAACAAGTAATGTATACTTATCGTTAAAAAGGTTATACAGGTAATAAAAGGAATGATTTATATTTAAATGCTCAAAGTTTTTGGCTAATAGCAGTCAATACTGAGGATATGTTTAGATCTCTGCCTTGTTCATTAGCAGCAGAATAATCAAATATTTGTTGAGAGTACTGAACCCATCACTGAGAAACACAGAATGTCGAGCACACTCTCTGTGCCCAAGAGATTTACTTTCAGCATAACTGAGGATATCAGTTAGTCCGTTGTATCTCACTGAGTCTAGAAGAGTGTCTGAACTCTCTGCTGTGATCTGCAGGGGCCAACATGATCTGGTTGCATCTGTTTCTCTCATCTCAAGCACTCTTCCATGGTTTACCATTCCCTGTACCAACTGACCTGCTTTCTGCTTTGTGGCCACATCAAGTTTGTTCCTGCTTTGGACACTTTGTATTTTCTGTTCCTTCTTGTTAGAATGTTTTTTCCTCCAGATTTCTGCAGACTCAGTTTAAATGACATCTCCCTAAAAAAACTTCCATCTTGTTTTCTACATTAAACTTGTCATTCTTAAGATTTTTATATTTATTGCTTTTTGTTTATTGCATTTATTTCCATCCTCAACTCAGTAGAACATAAGCTTCATGAAACTTGGGACCATATCTATCTTGCTCCTTACTGTACCCTCAGTACTTCTAGAAGAGAGTCTGACATGTATTCATTTTCTATATATATGTATATAAAACAAATGAATCTAGATGTGAAAATAAGTGTCAGATAAGGGCTAAAAATGCTTTGCAATTCTACAGCAGGAGAGACATCTTGTGGCTATCAGGTAAGGTTTCCTGGGGTGAGTATAATTTAGGTAGGTAGAAAGGTAGAACAAGTAAAGCTATTTCTACAAATTGCTGTTCTTTAAAGTTTCTCTTCTAGAAAATAGACGTTTTTGTCTGTTTTGTTCATTGCTGTATCTTCAATGTCTTGATAGTGCCTTGCTCATTGTAGGTATTCCCTGAATATTCATTAAATGAATAATCATGTATTTTTCTAATTAAACATTTTTAAGAGTAAAATTGAGTTTTGCTTGCTTGTTTGTTTTTTATCAACAGTTTTTATTGGCACAAGGGACTCCTGGGTCTGAGTAATGCAACAGTGGAATGGCATATTCCAGACACTGCCCAGCCTGGAATCTACAGAATAAGATACTTTGGACACAATCGGAAGCAGGACATTCTGACGCCTGCTGTCGTACTTTCATTTGAAGGCACTTCCCCGGCTTTTGAAGTTGTAACTATTTAGTGAAAAGTTGATAGATCATTTAAAGAACAGCTTTACTCTCTACACATTATATAAGTGATTTCAAATGAATGTGAACTAGTGAACTACTATGTTGACTTCTATAATCGTCGCTATTTGGGGACAGATAGTTTACTGCTAATGGGGTGGAGGGGTGTGTGTGTGTGTGTGTGTGTGTGAGAGAGAGAGAGAGAGAGAGAGAGGTTTGTCCCACATATCTTGTTCCAGCAGCCATATATCTTGTGGTCTACAGCCTAAAGCATGATTTCCCTTGAAGTCTTGGGGTTGTTTAAAGGAGAGTCCCTTCAATATAAAACCTCTGAAATATTAGTGAGAATGGCTCACTAATGTGAACAATGTTTAAACTATTTATTTATATATAGAATTCCTGAATATTAGTACTGGGAAAGTTTATAGAAATCATCTAGTCTTACCCTTCATCTTACATATAAGAAAAATGGTCTTCTAATCACATTTACAAAATATGATATAAACCTTGACCATAAATGTATGAGCCTAATTAGAGAAACAGAAAATCAGCATGTCAGTTTTCCTTCATTCAGAATCACATAGTCTTTCTAAGCAGTCATTCTGGAGTTAACATGCCTAGTTCAGAGCTGCTGTGGATGCTCAAATCATTTCTGGAATTGCCTTCAGGACACAATTATGAGAAAGTCAGACTTCCAATATTTTGATCATGCCTTGTGTTTTCCTAAGTGTCCTTATCCCACTGGATTGTGTCTCTTACTCCCAAGACTTATTCCAAATGATTTTTTGACTCTTTTCATTAATCAAATTCACCCCAAACTAGAAAGTTTTGCCATTAGCGTAGATATTAAAAATATTACTGGCTGGGAGAGCACTCCTCAAAGCAGAGGTTCTAAATTAATTTATCTGTTCTTTTACCATTTGCTCACTCACTCACTCATGGACCCATTCAATCATAGAATATTTAAGATTTCTATGCCCAGAATTATAATAGTGCGTAGGCCTTGATAATTAGTGAATTTGTACTTGGGATGAGTGTGTAAGTGTCAAAAGGTAACTATTATGAAGGAGAAAATAATCGATTTAATATGTAAATTCTGGGGAGGCATTTAAAAAATCAGTAATCTTCAAGTTATATCTTGTGTATCATCTGTGTTGGATACTCTAATTTGGGGGAAAAGAGGCTCCAGACAGTTTGCTAAATACTATTTTGAAAGTTATTTTTGGGCATTGTAAAATACCTTGCTTCATACCCCAAAGAATAAGATATGACAATCTGACATCGATTGTCTGAAAGTACTAATTGCATTTAAAATTCTTTAAGTTAACTACAAGCTCCCAGACTGCAAAGCAAATTTCCAAACCCAAGGTCATACTTTTGTATGTATGTAAAAGCTTTAGCATTTTTGGGAAAAAAAATCAATCTGTATTTCAAAAATAAACTTTGAGGTTTGAAAATAATAACAATATTAATAATGGTAGTATTAACATCTATTATGTATAACTTAATCTCAACATAATTTATTGAATTAGAATGAACCTGGAACACTTTTTGATGAATTGGTATCCTAGAGGCTGTTTCCTTGGGCATTAACTGCTGGAGGATTAGGTAATCAGGGATTCCAAGTGTTGTGATCTTTTTTCTAATGACGCCACAGTCTTCAGTGTAAAAGTTCAGAAGCCTAAAAGAGCAAGTGATCCTGAAAGTAGCTGATTCCAGACAAGAAAATTATATTAGAACTCATGATATGGTTTTTTAAAGTATTTGTTATTACTCAGAAGGGTTCGTGAATCAGTTTCCACTACCTCTATTCCTTCTATTGAAGCTTTCCTCAAATCTACTTGTGATTCCTGATAGCTCACTGGCAACTGTACCAAGGTGGCCACTGTATCATCTACTGATCCTTCTGCACCTAGCACTCTTGGCTCCAGATAACGCACAGAAACCTGTTTTCTCACCAGCTGTCATTTCTTTTAGGGCATGCAGTTCTATGTTCGCAGTTCATGTGTAAAAATAAAAACAAATTCCTGGATTATCAATATCAGTTCTTTACGTGTGCATAAAAGATATCATGAAGTAATTGAACTTATCTGTTGATATAAAAACACAGATCCAATTCGTGTCTGTGGATGCTGCAGGGACTGGCTCATTGGAGCCAAACCATGTGGCGGAAACTCCTGAAATTGGTGGAAAAAGTGGAATATGGCAGATTGGGTAGGTAGGAGAACAATTTTGGAGATTTTGTTTCTCATGTTAAAGTGTCTGCATTTTATTTGCTGTACCCTGCCTACTCTGGTTTTAAGGATTTTTTGACTTCTTCAAAAAGCACTGAATAATCTCTTTTCCAGGTCTAGATTTTTTGATGAGTACTGTGTAAAATTGTCAATATTCAATGGATTATTTAATAATAAATTAAGAATTACACTCATAAAAGTATTGTCTAATGAAAGGTAATGTAGACAAACAAACACTTTTTTAAAAAAAGAGGTGGAACAAAAGGTGGTAGATTACATGTAAATTAGGTTGGAAAGTGATACAAATGACTTGTAAATAACCACTGAAGCACAAGGGAACCACTTCTTTATCAGTTCCTTTCTAACTTCTGAAGATGTACTGCTGGTAAAACACATGTATGGTTGGCATTTCTTTTATTTTCTTTCTCTTTTTTACTAGTTGGGCAAAAAAATTTCCTAGGCAGGTAGCTAACTATGAAATTGTTTCATGCGCTAATTCTGAACAGAAAGACCAAGAATGAATTTACTTATGAATGTCCTTTTCTAATGTGCCCTCTTATGCTTCTCCTCCAATGTAAGCAAGCTTACTGTCTTTTTCTAAGATTAGCGCATGGATTCTATCTTTAGCCAAGAGGTTTCATCACTAGATGAACTTCTCACGTGTTTAGTTCTTCCAAATGATGCTCTTGCTTCCTGGGTATCCAACCTGACTTGCTGGTTTATATTGGCTTCCAAAATTTTAGAGTGATAGGGTATCGGAGAGGGAAATTTGCACATTCCTTATGCAATTTGTTAGTATGCATTCAGCTGTAACTCAGAAAATATTCCTGATCAACATTCATCCAAACACTAAAGACATTTATAACCTCACATAGCAGTAAGTCTTGAAGTGATAAATTCAGGTTTGGTGCAGCCACTCAGTGGCTCTTCTTAATATATTGACTTAATTCTTAGGCTTATCCTCTTAGCTAAAAGATCGCTACCTCAAGTCTACATATAATTGAATGCAGCAGCAAAATGGGAGGAGAGAGTTCTCTTTATAATCCCCTTTTAGAAGGTGGAAAATAGTAAGAACACAAGTTGAATTTTCCTTCTATTTCTTTGTTCAGAACTGTGCCACACAGCTACTCTTACCTGCAAGGGAGGCTGGAAAAAGGAATATTTAGTACTTTGTGCTTCTAGAGAGTGAGGCAAGTTCTGATAGTAAGAAAGAAGAGATAGCCGAAGTAGCTGTCATAAAATTATGTTAGTCAAGACAGATTAGTTATGCTACAACATTAGAGATTTATTTCTTGATCTCATGACCTGTCCATTGGGGTTAGCTGAAGGATCTGTTCCACATCTCATTTGAGTTCACAGGCTGACAGAGACTTCCATTCTAAACATTCTTCCATTGTGAGGGAACAGGAACAGGTGCTTCCATGATTAGGGGGAAGGGACAGGGAGAATCATGCAATAGTTCGTGAAGCTTCCACATTACTGTGCATTTTTCACTGGGCAGGTGACAGAACCAGGATATTTGCAAGCAGCCCTAAAGGTTACCACAGTGGGCAAGCAATAATATCTGCATATCCAAAGTAACTGCTCTTTGAAATAATTAGAACTCATTTTACTCTAGAAAATCTATTTTGGAAAAGAACACACATTGGAATAATGATGAAAAAAATTGCTTTCTGTATTGCAAAATGTATACGTTCCTTTAACAGATTTATATCAAGCACCTATATACTTTATGGCAGAAATTATGCTAAATCCTAAGAATGAAACAATAATGAAGGCAAAGCTATTCCCTGCCAAAAGGAACTTAGAGTTTAACGAACAAAGCAAACGGATGAACAGGTAATTACTGTACAGAGTGACCCATATTGTTATTGTTCAGGGAATTAGAGAGGGCACCTAATATGGTCTTGGTGATGTTTCAGTAAGTTTCCTGGAAGAAATAGCATATAAGCTAAGACTTAAAAGATATGTAGAAATTAGCTAGAAGAAAGGCAATGGTGTGCGCATGTATGTGTGTATTAGTGTGTGTTTGTGTTTGTGTACTGGGCAAATAGACTATTCCATGTAGAGGGAATATTGAGTACTTTATCAAGACTATAGTTAGAGTATAAGGAAAGAGTTGACAGTGAGGCAGCACCAAACTTTACCTTCATAAATAGCAATTTGGTTTTATACTTGTATTAGCATTTTTCCGCCTTGAGACTCTTCCCCTATAACATCAATGGCCTTGAATGTATTTGCCATTTGCTCTAATAATAAAATACACTTTCTATAACCAAAAACTTACCTTGACTCCCAGTTTCCAGTACCACTTAGTGTCATCCTTCTGTCTTCAGGGCTATAACCCTGTCCATAGACAAACCCATGGAATTGAATTTATTAAGAGACTTCTTTTGCTTATGTCAATTTCATATTTCCAAATCTATGATTTCTTTTGTTTTTTGTTTGTTTGTTGTACCTGCTAAAATGGCAAGTATAGCCAATGAAGACCATTCTCTCCCTTTAGATAGGGTTCAGAGTTCCAGCCGTACAAGTTCATAAATACTTGTGAATACTAAAAATTTGAGCCACCCACATAAAATTGAAAGCATCTTGGCCTGCATACTGCCAAGTTATCAGGGACCCAGCTTCGGTTAGTCCTATTTCTGGATTTTTTTACCATAATGAAAAATTAGAAGCCTAGGGGTATGGGGTCAATAATAGCTAGAGGAGAATAGAAGATCTACTGTCCCTGTCTGAAATCAGGTATCTGGAAACATTGACTTGATCATTTTCTCTGTCTCATTGTATTTTTCATATTCAGTATAAAAGACCAAAATAAGCTAAACGGACAAAAGAACTTAATAATCCAGCAATTGCAAGCTAAGGACAAAGTCCAACCACATCCCCTAAATGGCCAAGGGACAGTGATGATAACATGGAGAAAGACACCCTTAAGTGGGATTTCAAGAAACTAGTATCTGTGATTTTATAAAGTTGATTCCACTATCATGAGGAGAATACAACCTCTCGAAGGCTTTCCTACACTGTGGACTGTATTGTGCTGACTTGTTGCCTGTCTCTTCTCAGTTTCTCTTAATGTCAGTAATCCACGAATGCTAGAAATCTCACAGGGACTGGAACTTCATTTATAACCGGGGAACATAAATAGGAAGTTGTATAAAGAAAAGAAAGAACTCTACACACTGCTTTAAATGTGTCCCAGAGATTCTGGTATGTTGTGTCTTTGTTCTCATTGGTTTCAAAGAACGTCTTTATTTCTGCCTTCATTTTGTTATGTACCCAGTAGTCATTCAGGAGCAGGTTGTTCAGTTTCCGTGTAGTTGAGCGGTTTTGAAATTTATAGCACTAAATGCCCACAAGAGAAAGCAGGAAAGATCTAAAATTGACACCCTGACATCACAATTAAAAGAACTAGAGAAGCAAGAGCAAACACATTCAAAAGCTAGCAGAAGGCAAGAAATAACTAAGATCAGAGCAGAGCTGAAGGAAATAGAGACACAAAAAAAACCTTCAAAAAAATCAATGAATCCAGGAGCTGGTTTTCTGAAAAGATCAACAAAATTGATAGATTGCTAGCAAGACTAATGAAGAAAAGAGAGAAGAATCAACTAGATGCAATAAAAAAATGATAAAGGGGATATCACCACCAATCCCAAAGAAGTACAAACTACCATCAGAGAATACTACAAACACCTCTATGCAAATAAACTAGAAAATCTAGAAGAAATGGATAAATTCCTGACACATACACTCTCCCAAGACTAAACCTGGAAGAAGTTGAATCCCTGAATAGAACAATAACAGGCTCTGAAATTGAGGCAAAAATTAATAGCTTATCAACCAAAAAAAGTCCAGGACAAGACGGATTCACAGCTGAATTCTACCAGAGGTACAAGTAGGAGCTGGTACCATTCCTTCTGAAACTATTCCAATCAATAGAAAAAGAGGGAATCTTCCCTAACTCATTTTATGAGGCCAGCATCATCCTGATACCAAAGCCTGGCAGAGACACAACAAAAAAAGACCAATATTCTTAATGAACATCGATGCAAAAATCCTCAATAAAATACTGGCAAACTGAATCCAGCAGCACATCGAAAAGCTTATTCACCATGATCAAGTGGGCTTCATCCCTAGGATGCAAGGCTGGTTCAACATATGCAAATCAATAAACATAATCCAGCATATAAACAGAACCAAAGACAAAAACCACACAATTATCTCAATAGATGCAGAAAAGGCCTTTGACAAAACTCAACAGCCCTTCATGCTAAAAACTCTCAATAAATTATGTATTGATGGGACATATCTCAAAATCATAAGAGCTATTTATGATAAACCCACAGCCTATACTGAATGGGCAAAGACTGGAAACATTCCCTTTGAAAACTGGCACAAAACAGGGATGCCTTCTCTCACCACACCTGTTCAACATAGAGTTGGAAGTTCTGGCCAGGGCAATCAGGCAGGAGAAGGAAATAAAGGGTATGCAATTAGGAAAAGAGGAAGTCAAATTGTCCCCGTTTGCAGACGACATGATTGTATATCTAGAAACCCCATCATCTCAGCTCAAAATCTCCTTAAGCTGATAGGCAACTTCAGCAAAGTCTCAGGATACAAAATCAATTTGCAAAAATCACAAGCATTCTTATACACCAATAACAGACAAACAGAGAGCCAAATCAGGAGTGAACTCCCATCCACAATTGCTTCAAAGAGAATAAAATACCTAGGAATCCAACTTACAAGGGACACGAAGGACCTCTTCAAGGAGAACTACAAACCACTGCTCAATGAAATAAAAGAGAATACAAACAAATGGAAGAACATTCCATGCTCATGGGTAGGAAGAATCAATATTGTGAAAATGGCCATACTGCCCAAGGTAATTTATAGATTCAATGCCATCCCCATCAAGCTACCAATTACTTTCTTCACAGAATTGGAAAAAAACTACTTTAAAGTTCATGTGGAACTAGAAAAGAGCCCACATTGTGAGGACAATCCTAAGCCAAAAGAACAAAGCTGGAGGCATCACACTACCTGACTTCAAACTATACTACAAAGCTACAGTAACCAAAACAGCATGGTACTGGTACCAACACAGAGATATAGACCAATGGAACAGAACAGAGCCCTTAGAAATAATACCACACATCTACAACCATCTGATCTTTGACAAACCGGAGAAAAACAAGAAATGGGGAAAGGATTCCCTATTTAATAAATGGTGCTGGGAAAACAGGCTAGCTATATGGAGAAAGTTGAAACTGGATCCCTTCCTTACACCTTATACAAAAATTAATTCAAGATGGATTAAAGACTTAAGTGTTAGACCTAAAATCATAAAAACCCTAGAAGAAAACCTAGGAAATACCATTCAGGACATAGGCGTGAGCAAGGACTTCATGTCTAAAACACCAAAAGCAATGGCAACAAAAGCCAAAATTGACAAATGGGATCCAATTAAACTAAAGAGCTTCTGCACAGCAAAAGAAACTACCATCAGAGTGAACAGGCGACCTACAGAATGGGAGAAAATTTTTGCAATCTACTCATCTGACAAAGGGCTAATATCCAGAATCTACAAAGAACTCAAACAAATTTACAAGAAAAAAAAAACCCATCAACAAGTGGGTGAAGGATATGAACAGACACTTCTCAAAAGAAGACATTTATGCAGCCAAAAGACACATGAAAAAATGCTCGTCATCACTGACCATCAGAGAAATGCAAATCAAAACCACAATGAGATACCATCTCACACCAGTTAGAATGGAGATCATTAAAAAGTCAGGAAACAACAGGTGCTGGAGAGGATGTGGAGAAATAGGAACACTTTTACACTGTTGGTGGGACTGTAGACTAATTCAACCATTGTGGAAGACAGTGTGGAGACTCCTCAAGGATCTAGAACTAGAAATACCATTTGACCCAGCCATGCCATTACTGGGTATATACCCAAAGGATTGTAAATCATGCTGCTATAAAGGCACATGCACATGTGTTTATTGCAGCACTATTCACAATAGCGGAGACTTGGAACCAACCCAAATGTCCATCGATGATAGACTGGATTAAGAAAATGTGGCACATATACACCATGGAATACTATGCAGCCATAAAAAATGATGAGTTCATGTCCTTTGTAGGGACATGGGTGAAGCTGGAAACCATCATTCTCAGCAAACTATTGCAAGAACAAAAAACCAGACACCACATGTTCTCACTCATAGGTGGGAATTGAACAATGAGAACACTTGGACACAGGAAGGGGAACATCACACACCTCGGCCTGTTGTGGAGTGGGGAGAGGGGGGAGGGAAAGCATTAGGAGATATACCCAATGTAAATGAGGAGTTAATGGGTGCAGCACACAAACATGGCACATGTATACATATGTAATAAAACTGCACATTGTGCACACGCATCTTAGAACTTAAAGTACAATAATAAAAAAGAAAAAAAAAGAAAAGAAAGAACTTGGGCTTTGAAGACTGGTCAATTTAAGATTACTTAATTTCCTCAGTTTATGAAATAATAATAGTAATAATGACCTTCTATAATTGCTATGAGGTTAAGTTAATGTTTATGAGAGGGTATTTTGGAAACTAACTGGTTCAAATCCTAGTTTCACCATTTAACCAATATCAGACCGTGAGTAAATTACTCAGTTGTGTAAAGCCTTTGTTTCGTCCTCTCAGTTGCTTAGTATACCAAAAGAGAACAATAATAGTACTTACCTTTTTAGGTTGTGAGATTAAAATAAGGTACAGTTCTTGGCACAGTGCCTGGTGTATGTATGCACTTAATTTACTTAGCTGTTAATTTAGTTAGATGTTACTGAGTATTATATGAGATATTGCATGTAAGTATCTGGAAAATTGTAGGAATTAAAAAATTCTACCATTGAGACTGGAATCATGGTTAGCCACAATGACTATGCTTTCCCTGATCTTTTTCAAAGTTGTGCTTTGGCATCCCTGAGATTAGTGTAGGAAGAGTTAGAATGATGAGAAAAATTAGTAGAATGGTCTAGACTAAGAGGTAATGAAGTCAGAACAAGAACAAGAACAATGGCTTTAGGAACAGGTCAGAAAGGTGTGGGTGTATAAAACTCTAGAGTTACAATGGACACAATATACTCATTGACTGGATAAGGTAGGGAGAAGACAGTTACAACTACCCAAACTCTAAAACATTTGGGTTATAGTAATGCTATAAACAAGAGCCAGGGTAAAAGGAAACAGATTTCAGAGAGATGATGGTAAATCTAGTTTTGGATGTCTGAGACTTTGACAAGATATAGCAAAGTCCAGCAGACAGTGGGAAATGTGTAGTAGAGACACTGGAGAGAAAGTAGGGCAACAGATCAGATATATGGGAAGCATCAAACTTCAAACTGATGGTTGAAATCAAGAAAGTTGATGACTTTGCAAAAGGGAGGGCATATAAGAAAGAGAAAAGAGATTCAGATGACAGGCCTTTTGGAACCACTTACTTTAAGGAAGATGAACAGAAGCAGGGCCAGAAAGTAATATTACTAAGAAGAAACAATTAGAAGAGTTAGGAGAAGGGGCAGTGTATTAGTCTGTTTTCACGATGCTGATAAAGACATACCCAAGACTGGGCAATTTACAAAAGAAAGAGGTTTAATGGACTTACAGTTCCACGTGGCTGGGGAAGCCTCATAATCATGGCGGAAGGCAGGGAGGAGCAAGTCACATCTTATGTGGATGGCAGCAGGCAAAGAGAGAGCTTGTGCAGGGAAACTCCCATTTTAAAAACCATCAGATCTTGTGAGACTTATTCACTAACATGAGAACAGTGTGGGAAAGACTGGACCCCATGATTCAATTATCTTTCACTGGGTCCCTCCCACAACACGTGGGATTTATGGGGGTTACAAGGTGAGATTTGGCTGGGGACACAGAGCCAAACTATATCAGGAAGAAATAACTCCAAGCAGGTCAATTATATCAAACATTGTAGAGAAGCTTAAAGGGATAAGGACTGAATTAAGCCTTTGAAACTTGACAGCAATTTCATAAGAGTGGAAAGGGATTATAAGGAGTTGCGGAGTTTTATTAGGTTGACTGGCTGTGAAAGAGACCATTAG
Organism: Gorilla gorilla gorilla; assembly: GCF_029281585.2. Taxonomy (NCBI): domain Eukaryota; kingdom Metazoa; phylum Chordata; class Mammalia; order Primates; family Hominidae; genus Gorilla; species Gorilla gorilla. The sequence goes on along the minus strand of NC_073232.2, from coordinate 64,905,888 downwards.
ACTACACACCACAATCTGCTCTCCCATTCTTCCACAGTGATAGTTTTAACTGGTCATGGGTTAGGACTGTATTTCCCAGCCTTTGTATAGCCCAGGGCTACCTCTAGAAGCCGGTTGTAGCCGTATAGCTAAGTTCTGTTCAATGAGATGAGAGAAGTGATGTGTTCTACTTTCCTCTTGTACTCTCAAAAGTAATGGGCATACACTCCTGATATGGTTTGGATCTGTGTCCCCACCAAATCTCATGATGAATTGTAATCCCCAATATTGGAGGTGGGGCCTGGTGGGAGGTGATTGGATCATGGGGGCAGTTTCTCATGAATGGTTTAGCACCATTCTCTAGGCACTGTTCTCATGATAGTGAGTGAATTCTGGAGAGATATGGTTGTTTAAAAGTGTCTAGCACCTCCCGACTCACGCTCTCTCTTGCTCCTGCTCCCATCATGTGAGATATCTTGCTCCCCTTTGCCTTCAGCCATGGTTGTAAGTTATTGGAGGCCTCCCCAGAAGTCAAGCAAGCAGATGTAGCATGATGCTTTCTGTACAGCCTGCAGAACTGAGAGCCAATTAGACTTCTTTTCTTTTTAAGTTACCCAGTCTCAGGTATTTATTTATTTATTTATGAGATGGAATTTTGCTCTTGTTGCCCAAGCTGGAATGTAATGGCATGATCTCGGCTCACTGCAACCTCTGCCTCCCAGGTTCAAGCAATTCTTCTATCTCAGCCTCCCAAGTAGCTGGAGCTACAGGCACACGCCACCATGCCTGGCTAATTTTTGTATTTTTTTTTAGTAGAGATGGGGTTTTACCATATTGGTCAGGCTGGCCTCAACCTCCTGACATCAGATGATCCACCCTCCTGGGCCTCCCAAAGTGTTGGGATTACAGGTGTGAGCCACCACTCCCTGCCCAGGTATTTCTTTATAGCAATGCAAGAATGGACAAGTACAACTCCCTTGCCCTAATTTCCTTCTTAATAGGTGTGTGGCAAACATGATGGCAAAAGCCCAGAGATGGAAACTTCATGTTGAAGATGGCAATAATATAAAGGATCCCAGGGTCCTTAATAGTTCAGTGCTGTTAAATCATCCCTAAAGTGCTTATTCTCAGATGATTAACTGAAAGGAAAATAAACTTCTATCTCATTTTTCACTGTATCATCTCATTGTTAAAGCATCTGGAACCTGGATTCTAAATAACATACCTGTTACAGCCCTATGAAGGCTACCATTTATATACTTTTTCTACTGTGGTTAGGACAAATGTCAACATATTTGTATACAATCAGAAAGCAGGTCTTTACTAGTTGACCTGTGTAAAATGGTATGGTGGCCTCTTTGTTTTTTTGACTCTCTGAGTTGTTATGGGTTGAAATGTGTATCCCCAAAATGGTATGTTGAAGACCTAACCCTCAGTATCTCAGAATGCAACCTTATTTGGAAATAAAATCATTGCAGATGTGATTAATTAAGATGACATCATACTGGAGTAAAGTGGGTCCATAATCCAATATGACTGGTGTTTTTATAAAAAAGAATGTCACATGGAGAGACACATACAGGAAGAATGAAATGTGAACAGGAAGGCAGAGATCAAAGTGATGCCTCTACAAGCAAATGATTGCCAAAGATTGCCAGCAATCACCAGAAGCTAGGAGGCTGACATGGAACAGATTCTTTTTTATAGCCCTCAGAAGGAACCAGCACTGTTGACACTTTGATCTCGAACTTCTAGCCTCCAGAATCATGAGACAATTCTGTTGTTTAGGCCACCCCATCTGTGTTACTTTGCTATGGCAAGCTTTGGAAATAAATACACTGGTCAATAGATAAATGTCTTCCCCTTTAGTCACCTACTAAAAGAGATTCTTGGGTGCCTTCCAGTTTAGAGGGCCAGTAATTATGTCTCTACTTTCCTGGATAACATAGTCATTTTATGGCAAGTGATCTTGTCTATCATTGGTTGCCTGTGAATGTCATCTATCATTGTCAAAGATGGTAGTAAATTCCAGAACTAATTTACATACCATTAAATGCCAAATGAATCATCTGGGATGCAGCTCTAACTAAAATTTTACAGAGAATAAATATTCTGCAATTTTGGAAATTGATCTTTTATGGGTTGTGGGTAAGTGTGAATATCTATTATACATATTTACAAGTTGACAGAATCAGGATAAGTATCATTATGCATGTTTCTTCTCAGTTGCAGTTGAACTGAGTTGGTCTTTTTCCTCTCTAATTTATTATGCAAGTACTATAAGCTCTGCAGCAAATAGGGGAAATGTCAGTATATAGTCCTTCTTTCTGTTTACATGGAGGCAAAACCAGAAAGGAATTGTGCTGTACTTTTAAAAAATATGGTAGGCCTAGGCCAGGCGCGGTGGTTCACGCCTGTAATCCCAGCACTTTGGGAGGCCGAGGCGGGTGGATCATGATGTCAGGAGATCGAGAACATCCTGGCTAACACGGTGAAACCCCGTCTCTACTAAAACTACAAAAAAATTAGCCGGGCGCGGTGGCGGGCGCCTGTAGTCCCAGCTACTCAGGAGGCTGAGGCAGGAGAATGGCATGAACCCAGGAGGCGGAGCCTGCAGTGAGTGGAGATAGTGCCACTGCAGTCAGGCCTGGGCGAAAGAGAGAGACTCCGTCTCAAAAAAAAAAAAAAAAAAAAAAAAAATGGTAGGCCTAGTTTTAAATTAAGGCAGAAGACAGTTGTATTCAGATTGTAGAAAGGCATTGCAGAAAGTAATAACAGTGTTTTCTGTAAGTGATTCACTTTACATTTAAATATGTGAATATGTTCTATTTCAGGAAATGCGTTTATGAATAGAGAATGCTTTACAGACCCTATTGAAGAGAGATCTTCCAATCTTTGGGGGGCTTTTTATTTTCTTTAAACAGTGTCCACCTTTTAGCAGAAAATGTAGTGGGGTCCTGTGGAAATACCATGTTTCCTCATTGCTGGGGAATATGAAGCCTGCCAAGGGGAACCTGAGGATCCCCTTCCATACATATTACTCTTCCTGTGCCTCTACCATGGGAGGCGCATCGTGAGAATTCCACTGTGATTCCAACCTTAGACTGTCATTGAGTATTCTGAGACCTTAAAAAATCCTTTTATCATGGAAATTTTGAAACATACAAGCAGCTAGAGGGAATAGTCTGATGATACTCCACCTACCCCATTGTCCGACTTCAGAAGGTACCAACATTTTGCTAATGTTGTTTCATCTGTCTCCTCACCATTCTCTGGAATGGAGAGGGAGGTTGAGCTGGAGAGTATTTACCCTGTAAATACCTTGGTATATTTTTCTAACAGATAACGACTTAAAAAAATCTGAACTACAGTGTCATTCTCATGTCTGACAAAGTTAACAATAACCCCCTAACATCATCCAATACCCAGTCTGTGGTCGAATTTCCGTGATTATCTAAAAAAAATGTCTTTTACACTGGATTTGTTTAACCAGAGTGCAGACAAGTTCCATACATAGCATTTGGTTTGTCTCTTATGTCACTCTTAATATATAACATTTCTCATGATCTCTTCTTTCATGCCTTTGTTTGTTAAGGAAATCCTGTTGTTTATCCAGTAGATTTTCCCATTGCTTCTGCTGACCAATTGCTTATTCATGGTGTATTTTAACTTCTTCTTCTATCCTTGCTGTTTCCTTTACATATTAGCTAGATCTAACAGTTTGATTAGATTCAGGTCAATTTTTTTTTCTTTTGGCCAGAATACTCAACCAGTTCTGCCATCGCACACAGGAACAGAAGACAGCAAGAAAAATTCACTTTGACCCCTTATGATTTCATCTCCAATCAGACCAATGAGCACTCCCCAATTCTCAAGCCCCTACCCACCAAATTATCTTTAAAAACTCTGATTCCTGAATGCTCAGGGAGACTGATTTGAGTCATAATAAAACTCTGGTCTCCTGCACAACTGGTTCTGCATGAATTACTTTTTCTCCACTGCAACTCCCATATCTTGATAAATCTGCTCTGTCTAGGCAGCGGGCAAGGTGAACGCACTGGGCAGTTACAATAATAGTCTTCAATGATCTTTTGTACTTCTATGGTGTCGGTTGTAATGTCTCCAGTTTCATTTCTAATTGAGCTTATCTGGATCTTCTCTCTTCTTCTCTGGGTTAATCTAGCCAATGGTTATTAATTTTGTTTGTTTTTTCAAAGAATCAACTTTTTGTTTTACTGATCTTTTTGTTTGTTTGAATTTCATTTAGTTCTGTTCTGATCTTTGTTATTTCTTTTCTTCTTCTAGCTTTAAGTTTAGTTTGTTCTTGTTTTTCCAGCTCCTTGAGGTGTGACATTCGGTTGTCAATTTGTGCTCTTTCAAACTTTTTGATGAAGGCATTTAGTGCTATCAGCTTTCCTGTTAGCACACTTTTGTTATATCCCAGAGGTTTTGATAGCTTGTGTCATTATTATCCTTCAATTCAAAGAATGTTTAATTCCTGTCTTTATTTCACTGTTAACCCAGATATCATTCAGTAGCAGATTATTTAATTTCCATGTATTTGTAGTCTTGAAGGTTTCTTTTGGAATTGATTTCTAATTTTATTCCACTGTGGTCTGAAAAGATACTTGATATGATTTCAATTTAAAAAAAAACTGATTGAGACTTGTTTTGTGAGCTATCATATGGTCTATCTTGAAGAATGTTTCATGTGCTAATGAGGTAAATTTATATTTTGCAGATCTTAGGTAGAATGTTTTGTAAATGTCTGTTAAGTCCATTTGTTCTAGCATGCCATTTAAGTGTGTTGTTTCTCTGTTGACCTTATGTCTCAAAGATCTGTCTAGTGCTATGTCTATCACTACTATTGTTTTGCTATCTATATTTCTTATGTGTAGTAGTATTTGTTTTGTGAATCTGGGAGATCCAGTGTTTGGTGCATATAAATTTAGGATTATAATATCTTCTTGTTGAATTGATTATCAGTTCATTTGATCATTATATAGTGACCATCTTTATATATATATATTTTACTGTTGTTGCTTTGAAGTCTGTTGTGTTTGATATAAGAATAGCTACTCTGGATGGGGGCAGTGTATCACACCTGTAATCCCAGCACTTTGGGAGGCTAAGGCGGGTAGATCATGAGGTCAGGAGATCCATCCTGGCCAACATGACACGCCTGTAGTCCCAGCTACTTGGGAGGCTGAGGCAGGAGAATTGCTTGAACCCGTGAGGCGGAGGTTGCAGTGAGCCAAGATCATGCCACTGCACTCCAGCCTGGCAACAGAGCAAGAATCTGTCTACAAAAAAAAAAAAAAAAAAAAAAAAAAAAAAGAATAGCTACTTGTGCTCGCTTTTGGTTTCCATTTGCATAGAATACCTTTTTCCACCCTTTTTCCTTGAGTTTATATGAATCCTTCTGTGTTAAGTGAGTCTCTTGAAGATAGCAGATATTTGGATTGTAATTTTTTTTAATCCATTCTGCTATTCTATGTCTTTTAAGTGGAGTGTTTAGGCCATTGACATTCAATGTTAATATTGAGATGTGAACTACTGTTCTCTTCATCATGTTGTTACCTAGATAGCTTAACTCATGTTTTAGCATTTCTTGTAGTGCTGGTTTGGTAGTGACAAATTTTCTCAGCATTTGTTTGTCGGAAAATGACCATTTCTCCTTCATTTATGAAACTTAGTTTTGTGGGATACAAAATTCTTGGCTGACAGTTTTTTCTGTTTAAGGAGGTTGAAGCTGGGACCCCAATCCTTTCTGGCTTATAAGGTTGCTGCTGAGAAGTTTGCTGTTAGTCTGATAGGTTTTCTTCTGTAGGTTACCTGCTGCTTTTGCCTTACTGCTCTTATAATTCTTTCTTTCATATTGACTTTAGATAGACTGATGACTATTTGCCTTTAGATAGCCTGAAGATCTTTTTGCACGGGATTTCCCAGGAATTCTCTGCGATTCTTGGATTTGGATATCTAGCTCTCTAGCCAGGCCAGGGAAGTTTTCCTCAATTATTCTCTCACATAAGTTTTCCACACTTACTATGTTCTCTTCTCCCTCAGGAAGACCAACTATTCTTAGGTTTTGCCATTTCACATAATCCCATATATCTTGGAGACTGTTCATTTTTTTTTCATTCTTTTTTCTTTATTTTTGTTTGATTGGGTTAATTCAAAAGCCTTGTCTCTGAGCTCTGAAATTATTTCTTCTACTTGTAGGGTGTTCATTTAAAGTATGGTCACCTGTGATGGTGGGTATATTAGTCTGTTCTCACACTGCTAAAGAGAACTACCTGAGACTGGGTAATTTATGAAGAAAAGAGGTTTAGTTGACTCAGAGTTCTGCAGGCTGTACAGGAAGCATGACTGGAAGGCCTCAGGAAACTTACAATCGTGGCGGAAGGTGAAGCAGAAGCAAGCACTGTCTTCACAGGGTGGCAGGAGAGAGAGAAAGAGAGAAGGGGGAATTACCACACACATTTAAATCATCAGAACTTGTGAGAACTCACTGTCACAAGAACAGCAAGAAGAAAATTCATCCCCATGATCCAGTCATTTTCCACCAGGCCCGTCCTCCAGTTTGACATGAGATTTGGGTGGGGACAAAATCTAAACTCTATCAGTGGGCTAGATCTATGGACAAGTTAGGTAGTTATAGAGGTAAGAAAATGGGAGTAAAATAGGTTCCTGGAAAACCTGAATGCTCAGTCAGCTGTCCTTGATAATTTGTGTTGCTAGATCCAAACAGAGAGCACAAGGCTGGGCAAGAAACACAGGGGCTTTGGACCCTAAGCCCTGGGGACAAGGACTGGACCCTCTGTGAACTTTGGGACGTTTGGTGCATCTTTGTCCTTAAGTCTACATCAATGTTCCTTAAACTTGAGTGATAAATGAACTGGCGTTAAAAGGAAAAACAATCCTCATGGATCCCATATTTTCTTATAAATTCTTATTAAAATATTAGTTAAGTATGTAGAAAAATTAGGAATAAATCATTTTATTTATCAATCTTCCACAACTATAAAAATAAGTAAAGAATACTGAATACACGAAAAACTATGAACCAGTAAGAATCAAATAATAATTATTAAATGTGGTTCATGAAGCTCTATTAGAGATATTAAATCACTTGTAATGTGACTATGTTCCTGACCTCTCTTGTATGAGTCCTTTTGAGGCCACTATGCTATAGTGAGTTTGATGACTCATTTCTAGTCACCACTCTTCTCTGTTTGTTCTATCATGAAGTTCATATTTGAGCAGATGCCAAGGCATCAGTTGATCATCATGTGGCATAAGGCATCAATTACATTTAAGCCCATCTCACTTATTTCTTCAGTAAACTGTGATAGTTTAAGGAATAGCATAGTGTAGTGATTACAAAGGTGGGCCTAGGAGTTACACGCTTTGGTTTGAGTCCTATCCTTATCACCTATCAGCTGTGCATCCTTAGGCCCAGCTAATAAGTGTTCTATGCTTTTTCTTCAACTCTAATGTAATACTTTATCTAACCTTGTGAGGATTAATGAGATATGCATGTTAAACCCTTAGAATCCCTAGCACATAAGAAGTACTCAATATAGTTCCTAGTGTGCTTATTATGGAGCAAATTCACTGTGCACTTGTTACCAACTTGTTTGCAGCTGGTGAGACAGAACACACTCATATGCAACAAGTTAAATGAAGTAGATTTATTACCTACAAACAGGCAGAAAGTGATAAAAGAAGCCTAGAGCCCAGGTGCGGTGGCTCACGCCTGTAATCCCAGCACTTTGGGAGGCCGAGGCAGGTGGATCATGAGGTCAGGAGATCGAGACCATCCTGGCTAACATGGTGAAAACCCATCTCTACTAAAAATACAAAAAATTAGCCGGGTGTGGTGGAGGGCACCTGTAGTCCCAGCTACTCGGGAGGCTGAGGCAGGAGAATGGCGTGAACCCGGGAGGTGGAGCTTGCAGTGAGCCGAGATCGTGCCTCTGCACTCCAGCCTGGGCAACAGAGCAAGACTCTGTCTAGGATACATTGTGAGACAGTCCCCCAAAGTTCAAGAAACCTTCCTGGGGCAGATGGTGCCTCAACTCCACGTGTCCCACTTGTGCTACAGCTGAAGGACCCAGAAAGGCAGCCTCTTCTGGATTATATACCTCAGGAGCAATGTGGCTCACTAAGCAAAACTTCAAAGAACATCCTGCTTCCAGGGGAGACAGGAACAAAGCCTAAGCTGTACTAGGCAGTTCTTGCCTAACTCAAAATGTTACATTCCCTAGGAGGGACAGGAATAAGGCCTGGGCTACTCCATGCAATTCCTCCCTTCCTCAGGATATTGCACTTTCAGCACATTCTAGTTACTCTTAAGAACTACAAATAAGAAGGTGAGAACTTGGTCAGTCCAAGGCCACCTGGAGAACAGTCCTGCACTTATATAAATATTTTGACTTTGCTTGGAATCAAAATACAACATTATAAATTTCTTATAGATAACCATTGAACTCCTAGAAAGACCTAAGTTTGAGAAACATGAATGTACACTAAAACCAGAAGAAGCAGCCTCCTTGAACACTTTTGCTGTTCACAACCTAATATGAGCCCTCTAGATTGTGGCTTTTAATCTTTCAAGCTTCATGATTTATTTGTAATAGTTGAATTTTTGGTAATACATTTTAAGAGATTAAAATGTAACCACTGATATAAAGACCAAGTTTCAAGATGGAAAAAGATCCTTATATTAGTTCTAGAACATGGGGCTGGACAACACCGTATACCTCAGTAAATACGTGCAATTCATTTTTACTACTAGAGAGGGAACACACTATTATAATGGCACCTGTCAGAACAGTGAGCCAAGAAAAAAATTGTGTGACATGTTGTAGAGGGGTAAAGAGCACTCAATCTTCTGTAGGTAAGAGGCATTGACAACATTCAACTGATGCCAGAGAAATGTCACAAGTTTAGTGGAACATGGAAGGACTTAGCCTTGGGGTTACATAAGTACATGGTCAGCGCAGTAAGCCATTCTACACAAATGGTGACAGAATGCTAAATGGTGATCATTTTAGGAATCTGAGAACCACATGCATCTTTAGTAAGAGTGCAAATAAATTGTGCACATTGACCAAAATTTGGCAGAGAACTCAGCACACAGCAGCATGCTGGGGCCCATAATTTGAGGATCACTCCTGCCCTAGCTCCATGGTTCTCAACCTTGGCTGCATGTTACAGATATCTGAGGAACTTTAAAAAATGTACAAATGTTTGAGCCCACTCCAGACATTCTCAATTGATTGGTATGATGAGTGGCTGAGGGTCAGGCTTTTTAAAGTTTTCCCAGGGCTTCTAATGGGCAGTCAGGGTTGAGAAAGACCATTGCAGGTATTACTACTATATTGATAAGAAGAATATAGGAGTGCTGGACTCAAGGAAGTTTGTGCCAAAGAAGACAAAGGGCATTTTGCTCCAATTAACCTTATTTATACTTCGTCCAATAAAACCGTATCTCTTAGTAATGGGGATAGTTTTTTCTTATCCTTGTATTATGTAAATTCTTTTCTGAAGATAGGAGAGGAATCTCCACTCTCTCTGAAAGATAGAGTGGTCCACTAATAAACTTCTGATCAACTCTAGAAGAATATTCAAGAGAGCACATATTGGCTGAACTCCTCTTAGGAACAAGGCATTGGCAAGTGTAATGAGTGGGAAAGAGGCCATATAAATGTAATCCTGGGGAGAGGGACTTATTCATTACAGAATGTTTTTTATTTATGAAAATTGCAAAATAACCTAAATGTTCCTCAACAGGGAATGGTGTTCTACACAATGGAACACTGTAGTTAACATATATGAACTGGAGCTACAGCTCTCAAAATAATTATCAACATGTGAAGCAAAAAGGTAAGTGGCAGAAGCATATGTACTACATGTTAATAAAGTGCTCTTTAGATAAAGTTTGAAAACATGCATGATAATAGTGTATACTGTTTTGGGACATAAAATGGAATAAATGAGAAAATGTGTGTGAAACCACTTATACCAAATTTGGGATGGAGGTAACTTCTGGGCCATGTAAGCTCCAGGACAGTAGGGGCTTTCTTTCATTTACTGATGTGCATCCAATCCTAGAATAGGGCTTAGCACTTAGTAATGACTGATAAATATTTGCTAGCTAAAGCAATAAATAAATGGAATCAGGGATGGATTTGCAAGGCCTTTAATTGTCAACATGGCTTTTATTAAAAAAATACCACGAAGTTCGGCAAAATGCAAACATTTGACAGAACTTGATGAGTACGTGGGTGTCCATTAGATTATTATTTTGACATTTTGTATTGGCTTGAAATATTTCACTGACATTAAAAAAAGGGGGTGGATGCAGAACAGACAAGAATTAGTATGATTGGTGGAAACAGGGTAAAGGAAAGGGGGGATTTCAAAATGACAGATTTCAAATCTGAGTTGACTGGAGAATAGCAGTGCCTTTAAGAGTTTCAACTGCTAGATGAAAATCAGGAATGAGACTGAGGGAGGCAGTACCACTTTTGGATGCATGATATTTAAAATTATGACTGAACTTCATCTAGAAATGCCCCCAAACCCACTGAAAATGCTCATTTTGACATCATCAGTAGTTTTCAGGGAAAAAAAGTCACAGGATATAATTTAAGAGCTTCACCCTGTTTTTTTCCCCAAAACACGTTTAGACCACAAAATCAGAAGCTGAAAAAGCTGTCCCTGGAAATGCAATATTAATGAAGGGACCTGCCATTTGACTCATAGTTGATACCCGATTGCCTTATAAAAAAACATGGATAAAAATTCTTTGCAACTGAAGGTGGACAGCCCTGAAGGAGGAGCAACTGGAGGGCTATGCCCTTCTGGGTCCATGGAGCAGGATTATCTTGGGCCAGCACAAAATTGGCCTGCACAAATAGTACAGGATGCCATCAACTGTTTTTGGGTTTAATTTCTGCCTGTTCTTCCCCTCCCCATCTCCAAATGATGAGTGGGGCCACCAGAGTCCAGACAAACCTTTTGTACTCGGCTATCTGAACTTGGTCCTCAGGGGCTGTACTTCAGCAGTCTGACTCTTAGCAGTAGGGCATTAAGTCAGGGTGGAATATAAACTCTTCTGCGAGAGTCAAGAGTCCTGAGTTCTTGTCCTGGTTCTGTCAAAAATCATCTGATAAGCTTGGATACATTTCTTAACAACTTTGAGTATTATCAAGGATTTGCTCTTGAAAAAACTCTGAACTCTCTGGCAGGTATTAGAAATAGATTGCATCGTTGTGCCTTTGTTGTGGAATTTATAGTAGTTGCTTGGAAAAGTGTGTTGAAAATAATTGAGAAATGTTGTTTGGCTCCAGTGGAAAAGTGGCTATGATTGATCAGCACTGTCTGGTCACGGGCCTGGGGTGGTGATTAGCACTGTCTGATATGGGCCGGGTCTGCATCGGTGGTCAAATGATAGTCCTGCGTTTGACCTTCTTGAGCTAGCCAATTCTATAAATGCCAATTTTCAAGGGGTTAGGAGGCACAGGGAGAGTTTCCAGTAGGGGCAGAAAATCATTACTTACACTACTTTACCCCATCCCACTCCCACAAAATACACAAGTTCCCCTCTTGGCAGATGAACAACATCGAAACTAGAGAGGGTTAGCAAAACAAAACAAATCAGTATTCACCCAAGGATGAATCCACGGCAACTCTATGGGATTTTCTCTGTTCAATCTGCAGTGCCATCTACTGAATCGGACAGGAAATAATGCAAAGACTGTAAATGTAGGCCAGATGACAATGAAGGAAAATGTTTTGCTTGTTATTTAAGGCCATATATTTTAATCTCATAATTTGCCTGAACTTAATTATAGTGCTTTGATTGAGCTCTTTGGAGAGGTTCTCAAAGCCATCTTTAAAAATTCAGTATAAATAACAGTCATTCATAAGTATCTTGTCAATACATGTTAAATCATTTGTTTTCCTTTTTTGGGGGTTGGGGGTGTTTGTTTTTTAGAAATAGGTCTCGCAGTCTTATTCTGTCACCCAGATTGGAGTGCGGTGGTGTCATGATCATAGCTCACTGTAGCCTCAAATTCCTGGGCTCAAGTCATTCTCCTGCCTCAGCCTCCGAAGTAGCTGGGATGACAGGCTTAAGCCACAGTGCCTGGCTGTTTCCTTTCATAAAACTACTATTTTAAATGATAGAGTTTAAGGTTAAAATATCAAAACCCAAAAGTACACTTCTGATGTCGCTGAAGTCACAAAGACCAACGTGTCTTATTTGTATGTTAGTTTTAGGAGGTAAAGAAGTCTGGGTGAGAGAAGAAAGGAGGAAATTAATGTCCATTAAGAGTCTATTAGGTTTTGCTCCAAATTGGTTTTTTCAGCAGTGTTTATGTTAGTGCCATGAAAAAAGATCTATGATCCAATATGTTTGGGAATTGCTATAATAGTCTCTCTCTTGAAGATTTACCATGCACATTAGGACAACACAGGTTTCCAGAAGCTCTGAAGGCAAGAAACCTGTTTAAGTTTGTCTAATTCAGTGTTTCTTACATTTTGTTGAACATGGCCTGTTTATTTTAATGTGTTCCTAATACTGGTCTCTCAGGTGCCAGATACTGTGCTAGGTGCTTCAGCCATGTTAACTGACTACACCTCCTTACAGCCTTGTGATGTTATCCCTGTTTTACAAAGGAGGTCGTAGGAGTTGAGACAGTTGAAGCAACCTGTACAAAGCATATAGTTAGAAAACGGCAGTGCTAGAATTAAAACCCAGGCCTGCCTGACTTCTAAGCTCATGCTATTCCCACTGAATTACGTGGCCTCTCAATAGGTCATTTTGGTTTTCACGTGGTTGAGGTCAAGATCATCTGCTTGACAAGGAGAGTCACAAGAGCTCCCCTTTTCAGTTGACATTTCCCTCGGATAGAGACATTTTAAAGGTTCTTGGAGAAGCAAGTGATTTGTTCCTTTGAATGTTGGAAATTGTATCCTGTTTGTGATGAGTGGTCTTTGTGTGTCACTCCTCAAAAACGCAGCCATTTACTACTCCTAAAGTTGGCCCTGTTTTGAGGGATACTTGGAGAGAAAGAATGTCTGCAAGGAATTCTTAATTTGGAAAAGATATGTCACCTCTAGGTCTCTACTAAGCTTTGAGTTTCTTAACCATGAAAGCAGAATTTATGACTCAGTTATCCCAAAGCCTCTCTCTTGAAGAGATCACAGATTTTGTACCTTACCAATAAGAAACAAATAATAAAGAACGGGCAACTCTAGAAGGTCACTTGCCCAGAGCTAATTTTTTAAGATGACTATTTGGGTCCTTTGTATCTGAAAGTTGGTTGAGAGCTTCCCTTCAGGATAGGGGACAGGACAAGGTGGGCTCTTTGAATCCTGGCTGTGTCCCTCACTCTCTGTGCCTCTGTGGCTCAGTTTCTCCACATATCAACAGGAAATAGTGTATCTTATGTCTTTGGGCTGAACTGAGTACCAGATGAGATCCTGGATATTTCATTCTCTTATTCCAAAGTATTATGGGTCTATAAAACCCTACAAAGACAACTATGAAGCAGAGCTAGGAAAGCAGATGACAAGATTTATGAAGTATGTAGAGGAAACTTGAGTGTCTGCTCCATGTTGTAGAATTCATTTGTCCTGCCCCCTGGCTTCAATTCTTCAAATTGTGGACTTACAAAAGGGGGATGAAAAAGTTTGAGGAGATAGGAAGAAAGCTTAGACTTTGGATTAGAAATCTTATTATGGAACATTATGAAAATAATTGTATCTTTTCATCCGAATTGTATGTTTGGTTTGAATTTAGGTGCTAGTGTAGGCTTTTTGGCCCCTCTCTTCCCTTTAGGGTTCCCAAGTTAGAAGATCTTTCCTTATTCTTCTCTTTCCAGGGGAAGCTATAGAACTCTGTGGCTAGAAGTGAGCTGTGGATGATGTTCGCTTTCAAGATGATTGTGCAATCCTCCATGTTCAGAATCTGCCTGTAAGCTGCTGTGGCCTTGAGAGGGTGGTGAACTTGGAGGAAGGATTTTCATAAAATGGCATAGAATGGGAGAATAGTGAACAACTGCACCAGGGACCTGAGAGCAAGGGGCAAAGCTCTTGAGATTCCAGGGCAAATGGGCCATAGATCTACTTGCTTTAGGAGTTGAGGAGCGTGGTAGAAGGAAAACTGTACTCCTAGAGTGAAGCTCCTCCAGAAAACCCCTCTCGGTTTTGGAGGAAATCATTTAAACACCACACCCTGTACTCGATGGGGAAGGAGCTCACTCTGGTAGAGGGTTGAGGTGAGGTACACTGTTGGTGTGGAGGGGCTGCTGCGTGTGTTAGTGTGTGGTGGTCCTCAGCTAGGCTTCTAGCCTGGCCTCCTCTGGACTATCTCTCAGCTCCAGGAGGAGGGAGGCTGGAACAAGTGATTCAGTTTAACAGAGGGGCTGTGGGTTCAGAAAATTTGAGAAGCAGGTGTCAGGCATTTCATCAATAGCAGGGCCCCGTAATGAGCCGGGAGCTGTTTCTTCACTGTGGATGATATGGCCTGGCTAGATACCCACAGGCCTGTGGTGTAAATGTCTCCTTAGGGTTTGCCATACACTCCGCAATGCATCTCGTCCTATCCCTGATCCCTCCCACACCACGGGGTTCTGCAGGCTCATATGGCCCCAGTGGCAGGCCGGCTTATATCGCTTCCTGTACATTGGCCAGAGCAGTATGTCTAGGAGAATATTCTCTCTCTAGAAACAAAGAGGACCACCAGGCATTGGGCTTTAATTTTCTTTCTTCGGGGAGACTGTTGTTCAACAACACTGGCTCAGGTGAATAGCAGTGAGCATTAGGCGGGTTTGTGGACCTGGTGGGGCCCCAGTAAGCCAGACTTTAGCCAGTTCCCATTTACTACTTGATACGCGATAAGCTCCACTTTAACAGGTGATAATGATGATGCTTTGATGATATTTCCAGGAGTTAATATCAACTCAAATCATATATCCAATAATCTCCAAAGTCTCCAAGTATTTTCCATATTCCAGGAAAATCTAAGTATTTCTCCTTCAATCAGTGTGGGCTTTTGCTTTTTCAGGTTCCAAAAAGTTACCTGAGGTAGGCAGAATAATGCCCCCTCCCCCTAAAGGTGTCTATATCCTAATCCCCAGAACTTGTGAACATATTATTTTACATGGCAAAATGAACTTTGCAGGTACCCATAAATCAAGGATCTTGGGATAGGGAGATTATCCTGTATTATTCAGGTGTAACCCAGTATCCCCTTATAACCACAAGGGTCCCTATAAGTGAAAAACAGAAGTAGGATGGTTAGAGAGGAGGAGAAATTTGAAGATGCTACACTTGATTTTGAACATGGATGAAGGGGCCATGAACCAAAGAACATAAGCAGGCTTTAGACACCAAAGAAGATGAAGAAACAGATTCTCCCTTAGAGTCTCCAGAAGGTATGCAGCTTGCCAACACCTTCATTTCAGCCCAGTAAGACCTATTTCAATCTTCTGATCTCCGCAACTGTAAGTTACATAATTTGTGTTGTGTTAAGCTATTAAGGTTGTGGTACTGTGTTACATCAACAATGGGAAACTAGTATCCCACTCAGTAGTAAGTTTGCCCCTTGCCCAGGGACCCTTCCCAGAGCATTAAATCCTACATCTCAAGAAAGTGCCTTCAAGTCCATGAATCCTTCCTTTTCCAATCTTATGCTTTGGCCTCTTGATCAAGCCAAAGCCCAATCCAATCCAATCCCAGCTCCTGTGTGTACCTATTAGGTAATTCTTGCCATTCCTTTGAAGTATATATAATCCTTTCCCTCTTATGAACCCCACTGTGTCCTGAGCTGGGTTATGTTGGATATAATCGTACCCACTGGGGTGGTGTGGGAGTAAGAAGAGGAGATGGGAGCATGTCTTTTGGAAGTTACCTGTTGCCTTGTGGAGTTAAAGCTTCTGCAGTGTCTTCCACGTAAGTGAAGTGCTGGTTCTTACTGTGGTGCAGTGGGCCACCTCTGCAAGGTCTGGATAGTCTCCAGAGCCAAAATCCTTGTGGCCATCCACTCAGATATCCCCATCCCATATTCTAGGGTTCCATCTTTTCCTAACCAGAGTCCTGGCCTTAGTATAACTGACCTACTTTGGCTGTGTATTTAAATGTCTCTGGAGTTCTGCATTTCTAACTATCAAGTTCTGAATCTGCTCCCTGGCCATGTCTTCTTTTTTATTGTCAGAGATAAATTAACAAAGAGGCTCCATGGTTTCCTCACTTAGCTTGTAGCTGGTTGCCAATCATCCTCACTTTCACATGATGTCCCTGTGAAGCATTATAATAACTTGATAACTATTTACCAGCTCTGCTGTCTTTGCATGTGTAGGTCCCAAATATCTTTCAAATGCCCAAATCATTGAGCTGTTCCCACTGAATCATTGAACTGTGACTAGGGCATCTTCCCAGGTCAACATCAATGAAAACTTCAGCAGCTGGCCTGTCACCTGTGCCAGGGACTATCTGTACTTGATATTCTATTTGGGATGCAGTCCTTCTTGCCAAATGGGTGGTGAGTGAGCCAGTCCTGGAACCCCATTATATTACCTGTTTTCCTGGACCACTTATGGTACTACCTGTGTCTTTCAAGGAGCAGAAGCTGAGATGGGCTTAGGCATGCTAGAGATTTAATGGAAAAACACATATTTAGGGTAAAAGGGAAAGGAGCAGAAACAGTTTTGTGAAACTTCAGACTACAGTGCAGATATGGTATTTGTGAAAGGAGAGATGGAGGAAGGCATGATTGAAAAGGAAGATCCTCACACTACAGTGCAGTCTTGAGAAAGCATTAGTCAGGCTGGCGAGGAGTTTCTCAGCAAAGAATGCTTGATAAAGGGATCTTGTGTTGGGCAACAATGGCTCGGTTCTTGTACTTGTGCTATGCTTAGTCATTTTTGGGGGGTAACCCAGGGAAAGTATGATCTTATTATTGTTACTGGCAAATCCATATGGGCCAGCAGCAACCTCAATTTTCACCTCCTCAGAAGAAAGAATTTGACTGAGGGGCATAAGGCAGAAGGAGAGACCGAGGCAAGTTTTAAAGCAGGAATGAAAGGAAGTAAGAAGCGGGCCAACTGGGCAACTTCAGAGATCAAGTGTGTGGTTTGACCTTTTGACTTGGAGTTTTGTATGTTGGCATTCTTCTGGGGTCTTGTGTCCCTTCTCCACTGATTCTTCTCTTGGGTTGGGCTGTCCACATGTGCAGTGACCTGCTAGCACTTGGGAAATGAGCATGTGCAGTGTGTTTATTGGAGTTGGATGCATGCTCACTTAAGGTGTTCTTCTCTTTCCGATAGAAGGATCCTAGAAGGTCATATACCAGTTAAACTCTACCATTTGCCTCTTAATGCACATGCTTGAGCCCACTCACCCAACTCCTGAGATCTTGTTGGGAAGCTGCTGATCACCAGATTCAGTGTTTCTATCTGTTGGGAGTTGGCCTTTCCCTGGCACCAGCTGTGATCAGTTATTATTTTAGAGAGACAGCTAACAACTGCCTGATCATCACGTGATAGTGGTGTAACATTTTTGGTGTGTGTGGGAGTAGTGGGAGCTTTCTCCTGCCCTGCTCATGTCTGACTAGTTACCTACTGTAACAGTATGAACAATGTGGCAGATCCAACTATGCTCACCGTGGCAGGTTCTCTTAAAGGAAGTCTGAGTGGCACTCCTCCATGGCCACCCCACTGGTTAATAACCTCAGCTCTGGAGTCAGCATTTCTGGATTTGAAACTTGGTTATGCCACTCATTGGCTATGTGATTATTGGCAAGGTACTTAATTTCTTTAAACTATAGTTATCATATCTTAAAGCATGAGGTTTATAGTAATTATGTCATAGGCAAGCAGTGAGACTTAAAGAGTTAACACATGCAAAATGCATGCAACATGCGTGGCATACAGAAGGGCCATAATAAATGGTAACTAAACAAATAAAATAGGATTGATGGCTCTAGAGCCTGTTCTTATCTTTTCTTTAAGTCTACCTGTTACTCTTGGATGTGAACTAAAGAAGTCATTGTAATGTAGTAGGAGAAGGAATTCAGTTTCAGTGATAGGATTGAAGAATTCCTTGAAAAGGAGATTTTATTGTATTTGAGTTAAACTCTAAAGTAGGAGTTAACTTTTGACAAATGGGAATGGCTAAGAAGATAAAGGAGACAAAAAAAGGAGGTGGATATTGGGGAGAAATTTCAGGTGGAAGAAAAGCCTTATTGGTAGGGGAGCAGAAAAAACATTTACTGAAAATCCCAGAGAAGATGCAGTATGTGAGAGAAGTGGACAAAGGCGAGATGACACCTTTACCAAGGTTACTCCAGACTTTATATTTGAATTCCTTTCAGTCATTCGGGAAATGTAAGTAAAAATTTGAATTCCTTATAAACTGCTTCTTGAATGTGACTCTGTTCTGAGACTGAACTGAAAGGGACCAGGTTTTGTCATGGCAAAACAGGCTGGCTGTGGATATTGAATATAGTCCTTATCTGGGAATAGTGCACTTATGTTTGTGGCATAAACCAAAGAATAATGGGAGAAGAATTTTGGGCCAGATGGGAGATGACTTCTGACTACTCTATAGACCACACTCAAGGGTTTAAGAATGTGGCAAATGAAAGTCTGTCTTCAAGATAAGATATTTAGCTGCACACAAAATGCTAACTCTCATTATTTTGAATCTTAAAGGTTTCCAAATTAGATTACATATTTCCTTACTTGATTAAATATAGGACCGTAAGAATAATTCAGTCTCCCTTAATGGCCCAGTGTCATCATTGTGGACATTAGTTATTATGCAAGGTTGTACAGGGTAAAGACTTTGGAACTTAAAGTGCATCAGGCTTTTTGCCCCAGTGCTAATAGCACTACACACATTTAAGAGATTTTTTTAAAATTATTAATTCTTCTTTAGTCCCTTTTCTGCTGCCAATTCTTTATAATAGGCTCATTTCTAGTCTCCCAATTGTCAGGGTAGGGGCTTAATAGTAGCTCTACCTCTTTTTCTGAAGTAAGGCAAAGGGTCTTTGTGAGCATAGTGTGTGTGTGTGTGTGTGTGTGTGTTTAATACTTTGAGTTTTAGGGTACATGTGCACAACGTGCAGGTTTGTTACATATGTATACATGTGCCATGTTGGTGTGCTGCATCCATTAACTCATCATTTACGTTAGGTATATCCCCTAATGCTATCCCTCCCCTCTCCCCCCACCCCAAAACAGACCTGATGTGTTATGTTCCCCTTCCTGTGTCCATGTGTTCTCATTGTTCAATTCCCACCTATGAGTGAGAACATGTAGTGTTTGTTTTTTTGTCCTTGCGATAGTTTGCTGAGAATGATGGTTTCCAGTTTCATCCATGTCCCTACAAAGGATGTGAACTCATAATTTTTATGGCTGCATAGTATTCCATGGTGTATATGTGCCACATTTTCTTAATCCAGTCTATCACTGTTGGACATTTGGGTTGGTTCCAAGTCTTTGCTATTGTGAATTGTGCTGCAATAAACATATGTGTGCATGTGTCTTTATAGCAGCATGATTTATAATCCTTTGGGTATGTAACCAGTAATGGGATGGCTGGGTCAAACGGTATTTCTAGTTCTAGATCCCTGAAGAATCGCCACGCTGACTTCCACAATGGTTGAACTAGTTTACAGTCCCACCAACAGTGTAAAAGTGTTCCTATTTCTCCACATCCTCTCCAGCACCTGTTGTTTCCTGACTTTTTAATGATCACCATTTTAACTGGTGTGAGATAGTATCTCATTGTGGTTTTGATTTGCATTTCTCTGATGGCCAGTGATGGTGAGCATTTTTTCATGTGTCTTTTGGCTGCATAAGTGTCTTCTTTTGAGAAGTGTCTGTTCATATCCTTCACCCACTTTTGATGGGGTTGGTTTTTTTTTCTTGTAAATTTGTTTGAGTTCATTGTAGATTCTGGATAATAGCCCTTTGTCAGATGAGTAGACTGCAAAAATTTTCTTCCATTCTGTAGGTTGCCTATTCACTCTGATGGTAGTTCCTTTTGCTGTGCAGAAGCTCTTTAGTTTAATTAGATCCCATTTGTCAATTTTGGCTTTTGTTGCCCTTGCTTTTGGTGTTTTAGACATGAAGTCCTTGCCCATGCCTATGTCCTGAATGGTGTTGCCTAGGTTTTCTTCTAGGGTTTTTATGGTTTTAGGTCTAACATTTAAGTCTTTAATCCATCTTGAATTAATTTTTGTATAAGGTGTAAGGAAGGGATCCAGTTTCAGCTTTCTCCATATGGCTAGCTAGTTTTCCCAGCACCATTTATTAAATAGGGAATCCTTTCCCCGTTTCTTGTTTTTGTCAGGTTTGTCAAAGATCAGATAGTTGTAAACAAGCGGCATTATTTCTGAGGGCTCTGTTCTGTTCCATTGGTCTATATCTCTGTGTTGGTACCAGTACCATGCTGTTTTGGTTACTGTAGCCTTGTAGTATAGTTTGAAGTCAGGTAGTGTAATGCCTCCAGCTTTGTTCTTTTGGCTTAGGATTGACTTGGCAATGCAGGCTCTTTTTTGGTTCCATATGAACTTTAAAGTAGTTTTTTCCAATTCTGTGAAGAAAGTCATTGGTAGCTTGATGGGGATGGCATTGAATCTATAAATTACCTTGGGCAGTATGGCCATTTTCACAATATTGATTCTTCCTACCCATGAGCATGGAATGTTCTTCTATTTGTTTGTATCCCCTTTTATTTCATTGAGCAGTGGTTTGTAGTTCTCCTTGAAGAGGTCCTTCATGTCCCTTGTAAGTTGGATTCCTAGGTATTTTATTCTCTTTGAAGTAATTGTGAATGGGAGTTCACTCCTGATTTGGCTCTCTGTTTGTCTGTTATTGGCGTATAAGAATGCTTGTGATTTTTGCAAATTGATTTTGTATCCTGAGACTTTGCTGAAGTTGCCTATCAGCTTAAGGAGATTTTGAGTTGAGACGATGGGGTTTTCTAGATATACAATCATGTCATCTGCAAACAGGGACAATTTGACTTCCTCTTTTCCTAATTGCATACCCTTTATTTCCTTCTCCTGCCTGATTGCCCTGGCCAGAACTTCCAACACTATGTTGAATAGGAGTGGTGAGAGAGGGCATCCCTGTCTTCTGCCAGTTTTCAAAGGGAATTCTTCCAGTTTTTGCCCATTCATCATGATATTGGCTGTGGGTTTGTCATAGATAGCTCTTACTATTTTGAGATACATCCCATCAATACCTAATTTATTGAGAGTTTTTAGCATGAAGGGTTGTTGAATTTTGTCAAAGGCCTTTTCTGCATCTATTGAGATTATCATGTGGTTTTTGTCTTTGGTTCTGTTTATATGCTGGATTACATTTATTGATTTGCATATGTTGAAACAGCCTTGCATCCTAGGGATGAAGCCCACTTGACCATGGTGGATAAGCTTTTTGATGTGCTGCTGTATTTGGTTTGCTAGTATTTTATTTAGGATTTTTGCATCGATGTTCATCAGGGATATTGGTCTGAAATTGTCTTTTTTTGTTGTGTCTCTGCCAGGCTTTGGTATCAGGATGATGCTGGCCTCATAAAATGAATTAGGGAGGATTCCCTCTTTTTCTATTGATTGGAGTAGTTTCAGAAGGAATGGTACCAGCTCCTCCTTGTACCTCTGATAGAATTCCGCTGTGAATCCATCTGGTCCTGGACTTTTTTTGGTTGGTTAGCTATTAATTTTTGCCTCAATTTCAGAGCCTGTTATTGGTCTATTCAGAGATTCAGCTTCTTCCTGGTTTAGTCTTGGGAGGGTGTATGTGTCGAGGAATTTATCCATTTCTTCTAGATTTTCTAGTTTATTTGCATAGAGTTGTTTATAATATTCTCTGATGGTAGTATTTCTGTGGGATCGGTGGTGATATCCTCTTTATCATTTTTCATTGTTTCTATTTGATTCTTCTCTCTTTTCTTCTTTATTAGTCCTGCTAGTGGCCTATCAATTTTGTTGATCTTTTTAAAAAAACAGCTCCTGGATTCACTGATTCTTTTGAAGGGTTTTTTGTGTCTCTGTTTCCTTCAGTTCTGCTCTGATCTTAGTTATTTCTTGCCTTCTGCTAGCTTTTGAATGTGTTTGCTCTTGCTTCTCTAGTTCTTTTAATTGTGATGTTAGGGTGTCAATTTTAGATCTTTCCTGCTTTCTCTTGTGGGCATTTAGTGCTACAAATTTCCCTCTACACACTGCTTTGAATGTGTCCCAGAGATTCTGGTATGTTGTTTTTGTTCTTGTTGGTTTCAAAGAACATCTTTATTTCTGCCTTCATTTCGTTATGTACTCAGTAGTCATTCAGGAGCAGGTTGTTCAGTTTCCATGTAGTTGAGCAGTTTTGAGTGAGTTTCTTACTCCTGAGTTCTAGTTTGATTGCACTGTGGTCTGAGTGACAGTTTGTTATAATTTCTGTTCTTTCACATTTGCTGAGGAGTGCTTTACTTCCAACTGCGTGGTCAATTTTGGAATAGGTTGGTGTGGTGCTGAAAAGAATGTATATTCTGTTGCTTTGGGGTGGAGAGTTCTGTAGATGTCTGTTAGGTCCACTTGGTGCAGAGCTGAGTTCAATTCCTGGATATCCTTTTTAACTTTCTGTCTTGTTGATCTGTCTAATGTTGACAGTGGGGTGTTAAAGTCTCCCATTATTATTGTGTGGGAGTCTAAGTCTCTTTGTAGGTCTCTAAGGACTTGCTTTATGAATCTGGATGCTCCTGTATTGGGTGCATATATATTTAGGATAGTTAGCTCTTCTTGTTGAATTGATCCCTTTACCATTATGCAATGGCCTTCTTTGTCTCTTTCGATCTTTGTTGGTTCAAAGTCTGTTTTATCAGAGACTAGGATTGCAACCCCTGCCTTTTTTTGTTTTCCATTTGCTTGGTAGATCTTCCTCCATCCCTTTATTTTGAGCCTATGTGTGTCTCTGCATGTGAGATGGGTTTCCTGAATACAGCACACTGATGGGTCTTGACTCTTTATCCAATTTGCCAGTCTGTATCCTTTAATTGAAGCATTTATCCCATTTACATTTAAGGTTAATATTGTTATGTGTGAATTTGATCCTGTCATTATGATGTTAGCTGGTTATTTTGCTCGTTAGTTGATGCAGTTTCTTCCTAGCCTGGATGGTCTTTACAATTTGGCATGTTTTTGCAGTGGCTGGTACTGGTTATTCCTTTCCATGTTTAGTGCTTCCTTCAGGAGCTCTTGTAGGGCAGGCCTGGTGGTGACAAAATCTCTCAGCATTTGCTTGTCTGTAAAGTATTTTATTTCTCCTTCACTTATGAAGCTTAGTTTGGCTGGATATGAAATTCTGGGTTGAAAATTCTTTAAGAATTTTGAATATTGGCCCCCACTCTCTTCTGGCTTGTAGAGTTTCTGCCGAGAGATCTGCTGTTGGTCTGATGGGCTTCCCTTTGTGCGTAACTGGACCTTTCTCTCTGGCTGCCGTTAACATTTTTTCCTTCATTTCAACTTTGGTGAATCGGACAATTACGTGTCTTGGAGTTGCTCTTCTCGAGGAGTATCTTTGTGGCGTTCTCTGTATTTCCTGAATTTGAATGTTGGCCTGCCTTGCTAGATTGGGGAAGTTCTCCTGGATAATATCCTGCAGAGTGTTTTCCAACTTGGTTCCATTCTCCCCGTCACTTTCAGGTACACCGATCAGACATAGATTTGGTCTTTTCACATAGTCCCATATTTCTTGGAGGCTTTATTCATTTCTTTTTATTCATTTTTCTCTAAACTTCTCTTCTCGCTTCATTTCATTCATTTGATCTTCCATCACTGATACCCATTCTTCCAGTTGATCGAATCAGCTACTGAGGCTTGTGCATTCATCACATAGTTCTCGTGCCGTGGTTTTCAGCTCCATCGGGTCCTTTAAGGACTTCTCTGCATTGGTTATTCTAGTTAGCCATTCGTCTAATTTTTTTTCAAGGTTTTTAACTTATATGCCATGGGTTCAAACTTCCTCCTTTAGCTCGGAGTGGCTTGATTGTCTGAAGCCTTCTTCTCCCAACTCGTCGAAGTCATTCTCCGTCCTGCTTTGTTCTGTTGCTGGTGAGGAGCTGCGTTCCTTTTAAAAATCAGAGGTGCTCTGATTTTTAGAGTTTCCAGTTTTTCTGCTCAGTTTTTTCCCCATCTTTGTGGTTTTATCTACCTTTGATCTTTGATGATGGTGACATACAGATGGGGTTTTGGTGTGGATGTCCTTTCTGTTTGTTAGTTTTCCTTCTAACAGGACCCTCAGCTGCAGGTCTGTTGGAGTTTGCTAGAGGTCCACTCCAGACCGTGTTTGCCTGGGTATCAGCAGCAGAGGCTGCAGAACAGCGGATATTGTTGAACAGCAAATGTTGCTGCCTGATCATTCCTCTGGAAGTTTTGTCTCAGAGGAGTACCCAGCCGTGTGAGGTGTCAGTCTGCTCCTACTGAGGGGTGCCTCCCAGTTAGGCTACTCGGGGGTCAGGGACCCACTTGAGGAGGCAGCCTGTCCGTTCTCAGATCTCCAGCTGCATGCTGGGAGAACCGCTACTCCCTTCAAAGCTGTCAGACAGGGACATTTAAGTCTGCAGAGGTTTCTGCTGCCTTTTGTTTGGCCATGCGCTGCCCCCAGAGGTGCAATCTACAGAGGCAGGTAGGCCTCCTTGAGCTGTGGTGGGCTCCACCCTGTTCAAGCTTCCTGGCAGCTTTGTTTACCTACTCAAGCCTGGGCAGTGGCAGGCGCCCCTCCCCCAGCCTCACTGCTGCCTTGCAGTTTGATCTCAGACTGCTGTACTAGCAGTAAGTGAGGCTCCATGGGTGTAGGACCCCCTGAACCAGGCACGGGATGTTATCTCCTGGTGTGCCGTTTGCTAAGACTGTTGGAAAAGCATGGTGTTAGGGTGGGAGTGATACGATTTTCCAGGTGCTGTCTGTCACCCCTTTCTTTGACTAGGAAAGGGAATTCCCTGACCCCTTGCGCTTCCCGGGTGAGGTGATGCCTCGCCCTGCTTTGGCTCATGCTTGGTGCGCTGCACCCACTATCCTGCAACCACTTTCCGACATTCCCCAGTGAGATGAACCCGGTACCTCAGTTGGAAATGCAGAAATCACCCGTCTTCTGCGTCGCTCACGCTGGGAGCTGTAGACTGGAGCTGTTCCTATTTGGCCATCTTGGCTCCTCCTCCGCGTAGTCTGTGTTTTATGGGCCTTGTTTGGAGGTAAAGACTTTTCTGCGATATATTGGATCTCATAATTAATTGGTAGATCTTCTGCAAGCCTTGGGTTCCAGCCTCATCTGTGTCCTTAAGTAGCTATGTTTTGGGTATCACTTATCCTTCCTCAGGTTAATTTCCACATTTGTAAAATAGAAACTTGGAAACACGTTCTCTGAAGTCTTGGAATGATGGGTGCAGCATGTTTTCAGGAGTCAGATGGTATTCAGAAATTCTTATTTGCAAGGTTGGTAAGAGAGTTAAGCAAGTTAGTTCATCTCTATGTCTCTTTCTGTTTTCTTGTCCATTTTGATAGTTAATAATATTGGTTGCATAGTTACTGTGAGGTGTGGGTAGAATAAATGGCAAAAATTCCTCTTACAGTTCCTGCAACCCAGGGGAGAGTACTGGTTAGTTCCAGTTCCCTTTCTTCAATTGAAATTTTTTCTGCAAGATTAAATGCCAAAGAGATCAGAATTCCCCAGATTCCTCCAAAGTCTCTAGGTGTCATTAGCCAAATAGGCCACTGGATGTCATACTTGATCTAAGCTACTGTACACATACTGTCCAGTGCACTTTGGCTTGGACAGTCTTAGGTTTTTAGGAATAGAATAGACTTTGGCAATCTTCGAGGCCAGAGTTTAAAAACTGTGGGTTATAGGCAAGTTTTATTTTGCACACATTTTATTTTTCTCAGTATTCATTGTACTTGGATGCATCAAGGCAAAGGGTGCACTCTTCAGAATGATCAGAGTTGAGACAACTGTGTCCTACTCCCTGGAGTCTTACAGGTGTGCTTCACTCATTTGGGTCACCCAACTAGTTCCTTAAGGGAAGGGAGTGTAGGAGCCCTTTATGTCCTTTTACAAAGGAGGAGCCTGACCACCCAGGCACCTTACATGGTTTGACCAAAACACAGGTTAAATTGGTTGTAAATCTGGACCTAGAACTCAGGTCACTGAACTCCCCAGTTGGTCCTTGGCATTGAGCCAGGCACTTTAGAGCCACATCAAAATTATGTACCTTTAGGAAATTTCTACTATGCAGAAGCAGATGGTATGAATCATTATCTGGTTCTGCCTCTCTCCTAAGCTCTGTCTAGTGACAAGCCATAAAATATTCTGGCCTTCACACTGACATTTGATTGGGTGTTTTATCTCATGAATATTTTATCTCATGATTTTGATTCAGGGATGGGACTGTGGTTGGATTATGAGTCCCAAGGCACTTAGCAGAGAAACATTAGGCTAACAATAAAGTCCACGAAACCTCTAACAGGAAATCAGTAAGACAAGTCAAGGGTTATGATTTATCCCAGCTCTTGTTAGAAAAAGCAAGCAAAGAGAGCTCACTCTGAGTACTAATAAGTTATAATGTAACCATACATATGCATAGTGGGTACATACTCTTAAACATAGAAGTTTAAATTTTCATAACTGTTAGATGGAATATATAGGCTAATATTGCCTTCAACTATACCCACTGCCTTTGGAAAGGCAGGAAGGATCATCGTCTTTCAAATTAAACTCTCCCTGGTTGTATTCTCACTAAAATTGTAGGTTATTTGTGGGATGTTGGCGGCAGAATTGCAGACCTATAGGAGCTACCAAGAAAAGAGTGAGTCAGGTCTCCTTATAAAACATTTTACTACCTGGGGCACTTGTTCTGAGATCCTGCACAAGTTGGGAAGCATGTGGTTCCTTCCCTGGGGACCCAGAAATGTGGACGGGGAGCCATGTCTCTTCAGTTAATGAATTTTGAAGGTTCTTAAGGAAGCTCACAGGCAGGCTCTTTAAAGTCTTTTGAAGAACCTTGATGTCAATGATTAAAAATAGTAGCATAGCCTATTAGAAGTGGAACAAATATGAAAGAGCATCAAGCTGATTTTCACATGACAGAATCAGAAGTGGGGGTCTGGAGGTGATAGAGGACTTGCTGAAGGGTAGACAGCAATTTAGCTGAGCCAGTGCTTTCTTATACCCAGAAAGTATTTACTGCTTTTGCTATTTTATGCTCGTTTTGTTTTTTGTTTTTCTATTGAGGTATTATTGACATGCAATAAATTGCACAAATAAATTACAGAAATTTAATTATAACCTTTGATAAGTTTTGACATGTCTATTCTCACAAAACCATCATCACAGTCAAGATGATGAACAAATCTATCACCCTGGAAAGTTTCCTAGTGCTGCTTTGCCCCTCTCCCCAAACAACCACAACCTGTGTCGTCTCAATCTACATGCACTTGCATATTCTAGAATATAATATAAATGGAATCATGCAGCATCTACTCTCCTTTGTTTGGCTTCTGTTGTATACAACATACTTATTTTAACATTCATCCATGTTGCAGCATGTTTACTTTTTACTTGCTGAGTAGCATTCCATTGAATGAATGTGCCACAATTTGTTTATTCCTTCATTCATCCGTTGGTGAATGTTTGGGTTTTATTCCAGTTATTGGCTGTTACAAATAATGCTACTATGAACATTCATGCACAGGTCTTTATATGAATACATGCTTTTGTTTCTCTTGGGTCAATACCTAGGAATGGAATGGCTGGATTATATGATAGGAATATGTTAAACTCTTTTAAAAACCAGTGTTATTGAAGAGCAATTGATATATAATACATAGTACACATTTAAATTACACAATTTGATAAACTTTGACATACGTATGCACCTGTGAAAATGTCAACACATTCAAGATAGTGAACATATCAGTCACCCACAGATGCTTCCTGGTGTTTCTTTGTAATCTCCCTACCTTTCTCAGCTCCAAACTCAGGAAAACTCAGACTTGCTTTCTGTCACTATAGGGGTAGTTTCCATTTTCCAGAATTGTTTAAAATGAATTAATACAATATGTGCTATTTTATGTTTGGGTTCTTTCACCCAATATAATTATTTTCCATTTCACCCATGTTGTAGCATATCAATAGTTTATTTCTTTTTTCTTGATGAGTCGTGTTCCATTGTATGGATAGATTTTGGTTATTACAGAGAAAGCTGATAGGAACATTCATACGTAAGTTTTTATATGGAAATATGCTTTCATTTATCTTGGGTAAATATACAGGAGTGGAATGGCTGGATCATACAGTGAGTGTACCTTTAATTTTCTAAGGCACTGCCAAATTGTCTCAAAATTCACTGTATCATTTTACATTCCCAAGAGCAGCGTATAAGACTTCCAGTTCTTCTACAACCTTGCCAACATTTCTTATGGCAAGTCTATTTAATTTTAGCTAGTCTAATACATGTATAAGGATATGTGAGTGTGATTTTAATTTGCATTTCTCTAATGACTAATGACGTTGAACATCTTTTTAGGTAATTTTGTCCTCCATATATCTTCTTTGGTGAAATGTCAATTCAAATCTCTGTCCATTTTTAAAAATGAGGCTTTTGCTCTTAGTGTTGAATGTTGAGAGCTCTATATCTCCTAGATACACAGCCTTTATAAGATATATTCTTTGCAAAGATTTTCTCCTAGTCTGTGGCTTGTTTCATTCTCTTTTAAAGACCAGAAGTTTTAAATTTTGATAAAGTTCAAGTTATCAATTTGGTTTTTTATACATCATGCTTTTGGTGTTATATCTAAGAAATATTTGCATATCTTAGGGTAACAATATTTTTCCTATGTTTTCTTCTAGATGTTTTATTGTTTTAAGTCTTAAATGTTTTTCTAGGATGCATTTTGAGTTAGTTTTGCTGTATGGTGTGAGATATGAATCAAACTTTATTGTTTTACCAATAGATATTCAATTGCTTTCATCACCCTTTGTTGAAACAAGTATGTTTTCTCCACTGAATTAACTTTACACATCTGTCAAAAATCAACTGGCCATTTATATATATATATATAAATATATCTTTGCATTCTATTTTGTTCCATGGATCTGCTTTAATATCCTGACACCAATATTGCAATGTCTTAGTTACTTTAGCTATAAAATAATTCTGGAAGTCAGGTAGTACAAGACTTCAAACTTTGTTCTTCTTTTCAAAGTTGTGTTAGCAGGTCCTATATGCATTTTCATATAAATTTTATAATCATCTTGCCAACTTCTAAATAAACCTACTGGAATTTTGACTGGGGTTGCACTGAAACTATGATTGGGGAGAATTCACATTTTGGCAACATTGGGTCTTCTGACCCATGAACATGGTGTATCTCTCCATTTATTCGGGTTTTCTTTAATTACTCTCAGTAATATTTATAGTTTTCATTGCACAAGTCTTTTATATCTTTTTAAAATATTTATCCCTATTTCATATTTTTTGATGGTATTGCAAGTTGTATTGCTTTTTAAATTTCAACTTTGGGTAGTTTGTTGCTAGTATATAGAAATACAATTGATTTTTGTAGATTGATCTTATACCCTGAAACCTTGCTAAACTCACTTATTGGTTCTTTATTAAGAAAAAATAGGACAAATAAACAAACAAATGATAATAAATAATAGGACAAATAAATAATATGACAATAAAGCTACTTATATTTTGTTTCTTCTTTAAGAGCAAATTTATTCTTATTTCTTAAAGAAGAAATAAGATACAAGTAGCTTTGTTGTAGAGTCCACGAATTTTCTATTTGGACTATTATGTTGTATTTAAATAAAGACAGTGTTACTTCTTTCTTTCCAGTCTGAAATTTTAATTTTTACTTGTTCCATAGAGAAATGAACCTGAAAATTTCTGTGAAAACCCTACTAGGCTACATTTGCAGATTTTTGTGATAATGATGACTGTTATTTATATGATGCTTACCATGTCAGGCACTGTGATAGGTATTTTAATGTACATAATTTCATTGAATCCTCACAGTAACCCTGTGAGGGAGACATTATGATTTCTCTTTAACTGATGAAGAAACAAAATCAGGGAGTTTAAGTGATTTTCCAAGATCAAATAGTGAGTACTACCAAGCCAGTGCTCATGCCGCTCTGCAAGGTAGCATGGGATTAAAAAGCCCAATGGGAGTCATGTTGAGGTGGACTTTGAGTGTTAGAGTAGCAAGTCTCAGCCCATAAATACAACATAAAGAAAACATTGCTTTATTTTTCTGCAACTCAACTTGATTTTTCACTGAGCTCCCATCTTATCGGACAGGTAAAAATAAAAACTTGCTAAGACTCATCTTCCCATTCCTGAGACTCTGCCGCAATCCTTAGTATCCTGTATAGTGCCAGAATATAGCCACGGAAAGGGAGAGTTTGGTCTTCATCATTGGGTCATAGAGACGATTTATGAGAAGGCCAATGTCTTTGTCTCTACAGTGCCTTTCATTCCCTTAGAGAAGCCCTTGCCATGTTTGAGGCAAGGATATATAGTCAAGGCTGCTTGAACTTGTTCTGCAGCCATTCTTTGAGATTTTGTTACTTCTGGAGGGTGCTGCTTGGAAGTTGGAACTGAATTCCCTATGTTCTTGGTTCTTGAGGTCTCTACCTTCTCTCTCTTCCCATCCCCATGATGTTTTGTGGATGAGGATATGCATTTCTCCCTTTGCTTTTCTATGATAGTTTGTCTCTGCCTTTGTCACTTTCTGCCACCCTTTCAGTTTCTTCAAATACCCTACAAATTCTTCCAGTCCCTAAAGCTTTTGAAAAACCACAGCTAGAAAGCCTTGCAGGAAATCTCTGTTTGATGTTTAGCCAGATACTTTTACTGAAGCAATGATAGACAGTTGTACCTGCTAAGAAAGGGGAAGAATACAGTGAGAATAGAAGAAAGTTACTATAGAAAATATTTATATAGCCATGTAAGCTAAGAAATCTGTAGTTAATTCCATAGATCAACATTTCAAGTATTGGTTGTGGAAAGGTTTCACTTTTTAAAATAAGCTGTTTATTAAGTGGTTTTGTTAATGATACCTTCAGTTTTTTGAATATGTAATGATGAGGAAAGTGGAAATTTACAGTGGTATCATTCATTGGTATGCTGATTGATTGGTAATGACTACCTGGAGCCCTATGCTGAAAAGGATTCTGAGGCTGTGACTTAGACCAATAGGAGATCAATGAGTCATTCCTCAATGTCTGCCAAGGGTATGGGAGAGGAGACTGTCTGCCCATGTGCCAGATATTTGCTTTCCCTGGGGTGTTTTATCATATTTATTATTGTTAGGAGCATACAGAGGGGATAGAAAATTTGGCAAGTGGCAAGGAAGTGGGCCTTGTGGTAGTAATATGTTGACTGTGTGCTACTGAAACAATATTGGTCTGTGATATGGTTTGGCTGTGTCCTGGCCCAAATCTCAACTTGAATTGTATCTCCCAGAATTCCCACGTGTTGTGGGAAGGACCCAGGGGGAGGTAATTGAATCATGGGAGCTGGTCTTTCCCATGCTATTCTCATTCCTTGTGTCCCAGCCACTCTAGCCAAGGCCGGAAGCGGCCAACATACAACTCGGGCTCTGGCTTCAGAAGGTGCAAGCCTCAAACTGTAGCAGCTTCCACGTGGTGTTGAGCCTGCAGATGCACAGAAGTCAAGAATTGAGGTTTGGGAACCTCTGCCTAGATTTCAGAAGATGTGTGGAAATGCCTGCATGTTCAGGCAAAAGTTTGCTGCAGAGGTGGGGCCCTCAGGGAGAACCTCTGCTAGGGCAGTGTGAAAGGGAAATGTGGGGTCAGAGTCCTCACACAGAGTCCCTACTGGGGCACTGCCTAGTGGAGCTGCGAGAAGAGGGCCACTGTTCTCCAGATCCCAGAATGGTAGATCCACTGACAGCTTGCACCGTGTGCCTGAAAAAGCCACAGACACTTAAGGCCAGCCTGTGGAAGCAGCTGGGAGAGAGGCTGTACCCTGCAAAGACACAGGGGTGGAGCTGTTCAAGACCATGGGAACCGACCTCTTGCATCAGTATGACCTGGATGTGAGACCTAGAGTCAAAGGAGATCATTTTGGAGTTTTAAAATTTGACTGCCCCACTGGATTTTGGACTTGCATGGGCCCTGTAACCCCTTTGTTTTGGCCAATTTCTCCCATTTGGAACAGCTGTATTTAACCAATACCTGTACTCCCATTGTTTCTAGGAAGTAACTAGCTTGCTTTCAATTTTATAAGCTCATAGGTGGAAGGGACTTGCCTTGTCTCAGATGAGACTTTGGACTGTGGACTTTTGGGTTAAGTTGAAATGAGTTAAGACTTTGGGGGACTGTTGGGAAGGCATGGTTGGTTTTGAAATGTGAGGCCATGGGATTTGGAGGGGCCAGGGGCAGAATGATATGGTTTGGCTGTGTCCCCTTCCAAATCTTAACTTGAATTGTATCTCCCAGAATTCCCACATGTTGTGGGAGGGACCCAGGGATAGGTAATTGAATCATGGGGGCTGGTCTTTTCCATGCTATTATTGTGATAGTTAAGAAGTCTCATGAGCTCTGATGGGTTTATCAGGGATTTCCGCTTTTGCTTCTTCCTCATTTTCTCTTGCCGCTGCCATGTAAGAAGTGCCTTTCACCTCCCACCGTGATTCTAAAGCCTCCCCAGCCATGTGGAACTGTAAGTCCAATTAAACTTCTTTTTCTTCCCAGTCTCAGGTATGTCTTTATCAGCAGCGTGAAAGCAGACGAATACAGTCTGCCCACCAGTGTTAGTCACATGTTTCAATTGATAGTCTCTGCTATAGAGTCTGAGAGTCTGAATCAGGTATTTATAAAACAGTGGCAGAACTGGGGCCAGAATTCTGGACTCTTGCTTCAGAGTTCACTCTTTTCATGGAAACTATATCAGGTGTCCTTGTGAATGTTCAGACTTAGAGGATTTTTTTTTTTCTTAGTGCAACTTTTTTGGATCTAAAGTTGTTCATATCATGACATTGCTCATCAAAAGGAAATTTTACTCAGAATTGCTTGAAATATGGGAGTCAAAGATACCACCCACTTGCTGTTACTTAATATCATTCCTGGTTCTCGGAAGTCCAGATTCTCCTCTCTCTTCTCCTCTCCCCTCCATTTTTCTTTTGCTTCAATTTCCTCCCTTTCTCTCTTTCTTCCTTCCTCTCATTTTCCTCCACTCTATCCCATACTCTCTTTCATCTGTTCCTTTCTCCCTTTTTTCTTCCCACTCAACCAGCATTTTTAATCACCTACTTTGTATCAGATACATAGCATTTCTTTAACTTCTTATCCTCTCCAACATTGGGCATATGCTTCTGGATATTGACATCAGCAACAGTTATCCATAAACTCAAAACCTGAGTTGGTTTCTCTGATTTTGCACAACAGCTTCAGTGACTCTCAGGTATAAACACGTGTGAATTCCCTGTAACTTTATAAGTTCTCATTGTTATATTAGTCATCGATTGCTGTGACTCTCAGGTGATAAACACATTCACATTCATTGTAAGTTTGTAGCTTTTCACTGTTATATTGGTTATTAGTTCCTTCACAAAAAATTATCCTGAAGCTTAACAGATTAAAATAACATTTATTATCACTGTTTCTGTGGGGCAGGAGCCAGGTGCAGCTGGCTTGGTCGTCTGCTTTGAAGTTTATCATAAAGTCCACTCAATGTATTAGCCAGGGCTGCAGTCCTCTCAAAGCTCTGCTGAGGAGTGACCCACTTCCAAGAGCAATCATGTGGTTGATAGCAGGACTCAGTTCCCCACGGACTGTTGGCTGCAGGCTACCTTCAGTTCCTTGCCATGTGACTCTACACAGCCCAGCTTACAATATGGCAGCCAGCTTCATCACAGTGAACAGGCAAGAAGAACCAGCAAGGTGGAAATCATAATCTTTTATAACATAACCTTGGAAGTGATATCCGATCACTTTTGCCATATTCTGTTCATTAGAATGGAGTTACTAGGTCCACTATGCACACAAAGGAAGGAGATAATACGATTGTGTGAATATCAGGAAGTGGGGCCAATGGGATCCTCCCTACATAGTTACACTTTCAATGGGTGACAATACTTCGAGAAATTCTAAGGTAAATTGGTTGTTTCCTTTTAGTTGGTAAAGGCAGGGTAAAAGCGCTGAAATTGCCTTTGCAAAAATTACAACATTGAGAAAATTTTGACAGTGAAAGCGATCCGTTGTAACCAAACCCCATCTTGCCTTTAAGCTCCAAGCTGCCCTTAATTACTCCTGGGCTTGGCCAAGCTAACTTTGAGAGACATTTAGTTTATAGTTTAAATAATGGTCCTTCCCTCGAACTAACTGCCTTTGTAAAGCTCATGAAAGACTACCAGGTTAGGAGGGTGTAGAGCCTGAATTCTTCTAAGGTGTCCACTAAAGGATAACCAGCCATTATTCTGTAGGTCACAAAATTTGCAACTCCCCCAATTACTCTTGCAAATAACATCACTATAGTAGAACCTAAGTTGGCCTTTTGAGGTGTCTTTTCAGGTTTTTGCATTTCTGACTACTTATGGCTTCACCTAAGCCCACTGACTCCCTCTGATTTGTCCCATAACCCCACTCAGAAGCAAACTCCCTAGCCAGCCAAACTATCCTTGAGAGACCCTAGTCTCCGAATTTTCAGGGAGATTGAGATGAGTAATAACTCTATCTCCCACATGGTATGGCTGGCCTCATGTCTATTAAACTCTTTATTGCAATGTCATGGTCTCAGTGAATTGGTTTTGTCTGTGCAGTGGGCAAGAAGAACCCATCAGGTGGTTGGATACAGAGCCAACATTCATAAGTACCCATCATGAAAGGCCAGCGCCAGATGTTTTCATATGCCTACTTAATTTAAACATCACATCCTTCCTGTGATGTAGGAATTTGTAGCAGACTTTGCTAGTTTTCTCTTGGTATTCATTCTTCCGTTCTTTCATAGTAAAAGAATTTTTTTCCTGCCTAGATAAAGACTACATTTCCCATCTTCTCTTGCAGCTAGGTGTGGCCACATGCTTAAATTTTGGCCAATGTGATGTAAACTACAGTGTCCTGTGGCAGCTTCCAGTAGCTCTCCTAAAGGGACAGCTCGTGGGTGCCCTTCCCTTTCTTTGTCCTTTCTCTATCTTTCTACTTGGATGTAAATCTTAGGCAATGAGATCGAGACCATTCAAGTAAAGCAACAAAAGGAAGCCTATGTTCATGAAACCGTGAAGCACAGTACCAGCATTGTACTGCCCTTTGGGACTTTTGGGTAAGAGACAATAAATTGCTATCTTATTTAAACTATTGTTATTTGGGAATACTGTCACTGCCAACCAAACCTAGTCTTAGCTAATTCAGAATTCGGCATCAAGAAGTGGGGTGCTACAGGTAACAGAAGCTAAAATATGTGGTATTAGCTTAGGGCAAGCTTAGCAAACTTTCACTGTCAAGGACCAGATAGTAAATATTTTAGGCTCTGTGGGCCATATGTGGTCTTAGTTACATGTTCTTCCTTTTTTTTTTCTCTAAACCAACCTTTCAAAAATGTGAAAAACATTCTCAGCTCAACCTTTTAAAAACATAACAGTCATTTTTAACTCAAGGGCCAACAAACATCAGGCAGCTGGATTTGGTCCTGGAGGAATAGTTTGCTCTAGTTCTTAGGGATCAGCAGATGCCCCCAGGCAAATGTTGATTTCAGGGCCCACTTACCTTTCTGGAGTCATGTTTTCTCAATATTTTAATTGCTAAGTATTTCTCTTGTCTTTTTATGGATTGAAAAATAATGCATTTAATTATTAAAAGTTGCATTTAATCTCAGAAGAGTGAACTTATATAGAAGATGTGAATCATGTAAAGAAGTTGTCAAAACCACATTGCAATTATGGATTATTAATATTCAGGTATTTACTCACAAAAAGAAAAACTTTTATTTTTAGGAAAGAAGAAATTAGGCACCAACTCATATTGATAATTTTTTAAAACTTTATAATGGCACTTGAAAATTCAATTAAAACAATTGCATCATCCAGGAATTATACAATATTGCATTGTCTCTCATTTCATGTGATTTATGATTCTAAGATGCCCATTATGTTAATATCTTCCAAACCAAAGATTATTTTCCCAACAAGTGAATGGTGTAATTTTACTTAATATATTTAGATAGATCACAAAGTTCTATAAAACATTGTACTAAAGTACAAAAATAAGTGCTTTATGCACACTTTTTAATACTGTCTTTGTCTCTTTTTTGGTACCTCAGCTAACTAACTTCACATAAATAAAAATAATAACAAAAAAGAAAAGAAGAAAGAGATTGTTAAACATCTGGAAACTATAAATGCATTTTGCTGACAGCTTGCTTTTCATTAAGATATAGGGAATAACAATATCGGACTGTATTGCAGTCAGAAACATAGAAGAAAAGGAGAATTCTCTGAAGGAATAAGAATAAAAATTCCAATGGTTACATTAAATATTTAAACCAGTGATAATGATGAATTGATTTAAATAGATTTATCTGTAGTCTGTGTGCCCAAAGATATCGTAGGAATTATAAAGAAAATGCCAAGTTTCAAAATAAAATTTACATTTGTAAAAAGGTGTATATACTTTATTGCAAAGAAAGGCATGACTAAGGCTTGTGATATAGATTTTAAAATTTTATAAACACAAATGTATTTAGAAAACAGAAATAGTTAATGGCCAAAATGTTTTCAAGTAAATAAAATATATAGGTACCTGCTCATTAACATCATAAGTCAGTAGGTGAATTTATCAATTCCATGTTTTAATTCTCCTTCTGGACCTCTAACCAACCTTTTTCTCCTTCTATTTTTGCATAGTCCTTTATATTTCTCCTGGGGGAAATATTTGAAAACTCATTTTACTTGAATAACCATAATAGGTGAAGTGTTAAATTCACCTTTTAAAAGGCTTATTGTATCAGTCCAGAGTTTGGCAATAATAGTGGAAACTTAAGGTTTAGAACAGAGTTGATTTATTTTCAGAATTCTAAGTGGCAAAACCTATCAGGTGATGCAATTATATTCAATTTTGAAAAATGCAGAATGGACCATGGGACTGTGTGCCCCAATTAAAGAGAGAAGTAGGAAATATATGTATTTGTATTCACAGTTTCTGGTATAAGAGTAGGTGCATAGTAAACACAGGCTGATCATATATTCTCTGAAGAATAGATTTGAGGATTAATAACAATAGAGCCTGTAAAACTTGTTTAATTTCCAATGTTAGTAAAGAGAATAGAGGGAGGGAAAAAGGGAAATTTTATGAAAAAGGAAAATAATCTCTCAATGTTATTTTCCATTAAAAATAATAAAACCTTTATATGACATGATGTGAGGATTTTTCATGAAGAATGGTTGATGAACAATCATAATGATGAAATCAAATGCAAGGGAATTAGTGTTGGAGCAAATTTGTGAAGCAGAAGGAAAAAGGGCAATATCCTTTTTAAGGTGAAGGCTAACGTAAGACCTGTCTGTTTTGGGATAGAAGTAACTCATCTCAAGGAAGAAAGAAACCAGTAAATGCTCTAATACCCTACTAGTGCCCTGTGGATCTCTACAGACCAAGCAAGTGTCCCCAAGAGCTATCTTTTGTCTTGCCCCGCCACCTAACCTGGCATAATAATGACTAGCTTGCTCTGCCATATGAAGGCAGAACTCAGGACTCACAGCCCAGGGGTTATGAGAGGAAAACTAGGACCAAAAATAGGCTGGGTAGAGAGATAGTTGGACAGAAAGTGGATTGATGGAGATTTCAGAGGAGGAAGTGATCCATTCTTCTCTGTTTACTATGACCCTGCTCAGTCAGAAAGAAGTAGCTAGGCTCTTTAGTTTAAGCTGTTATCTGATTTGGAGAAGACAAAGCCAATTCTACAAAATTAAAAACAACAAGAAAACAACAACAACCCATAAAGATGGTGGGGTGTGTGTGTGTGTGTTGGGGGGAAGACACTGTATAATTTGTTGTCTAAACTGGGACATGTTTGGAAATAAGAGGGATCATTGTTAATATTTATAGAAGGACAGCAGACCTAAGCCAGGACTGTCCTGGAAAGCCAGATTGTATTGTCACCTCAGAGAGACATTGGTAAACCCTGAATGGAGCTGATATTCTTCATTCTCCAAGAAGGCCTGTGGGCAGCTTACTTTTTTAAAGATACTGTTTCTTGGTATCTCCTATTCCCTTAGACAAAGTATCATTTGTGGAGAGAGAACAAGCTGTATTCTTCTTCTTGAATTTCTCTCTCAAAATAGGAGAAAATTCTGTAAGGGGGAGGTAGGTACAGAAGAATTCCATATTTTATTCCAGGCATCTTCAGATGAATGAGGTATTTTGGTTTTCAGGTTATTTTCCCTTTCTAAATTGGCTATGAATTTCATTATTAGTGAGAGTACAAGGTTTTCTTTTAGCTTTCCTACAAAACCAAGGAGAACTGGGGGCACATAAAGTTTGCAATCTCCCACAAATGAGCCTACATATACATTGCTATCTATATTAAACCTATGCATTCTATTTTCTGTATAAACATTGTTGGACAACATGGCTTTAAAAATGTTGGACATTTGGAGGGCAATAGAGTATTCTGTACCCATTTTTCATTTAATAAAAAAAGCTTAAATATTTTACTTTTTAAGAGAGGGAATGGGAGTCAGAAAAATCTCATTTTCCTTAGTTTCACTCATTATAGCGCAACTTACTTTGTTTTTCTAATGTTGGCAAACACAAACATAGAGCCTGGTAGATACATTACACTTTCTATGAATATGTTCTAGTAAAATTCAGAGCATTTTCAAGATATTATTTGGGCAAACTAAAATTTCAAAATCAAATCTGACCGTTTAACAAAACCTGATTGACAATGGTTGCACGTCAGGTAGGAATATTTACTGCCTAGTTTCTTCCTGTCTTCCAATAAGTATATACAAAATCTTAAGTTATCCTATTAATATTTTCTTTTTAAAAATATTTATCCAAAGTTTCCTTGTAGTGCTATGTTAGAAACTTAGTTTTATCTTTAACAGATGTATTTACAATATATGAAAGTGTATCTACAATACATAAAAAGTGCCAAGTTTCTAGCCTAATTTTTAGATACATTTTCTTCCCCCTGGGAACTTTTATATGAATGCAAGAAGAGAATAATCATGACTTTATGTGAATATTGAGCACATTGTTCATTTTTTGTTGTAAGTTACTTTTAGGAAATCATAGTGTTGGAGTTGTTCAATAATAATATACTTTATCAAACTTCATAGGTTAGAATGCAATGAAAATTTACCCCGAATATTAACTTGATTTCCCTTTATTCTACAAATGGCACACCTAAGAACCTCCCTGTCTATGTGGATTCTAACTGTGGCCCAGTTGTCCAAGACAGAATTATAAAACAGTCATTTAGAATATAACAAAAATTAATAAAAATGGAACATTATATTGATGCAATATTTTGCTAATCTATGCAATCAGAATAATATTTTTTCTAAAAAATACTTTTAAGTAAAATAAAAACCAATTTCCTGCACAGCTATTATCAGTATATACTTATAGTTTAATTTCTATTCCATCATGAAAAAGTTAAGAAACTGTGGTTGGAAACAGGTCCCTTTTTGTTAGATATTTATTTTTGCTTTTTTGGAGACAGGGTCTTGCTCTGTCACCCAGGCTGGAGTGCAGCGATGTGAACATGGCTCACTGCAGCCTTGCCCTCCAGGCCTCCAGCAATCCTCCTGCCTTAGCTTCCCAAGTAGCTGGGACCACAGGCCCACACCACCACACCTGGCCAATTAAATTAATTTTTTTTTTTTTTTTTTTTGTAGAGGCGGAGTCTCTCCATGTTGCCCAGGCTGGTCTTGAACTCCTGGCCTCCAGCAATCCTCCTGCCTTGGCCTCCCAAAGTACTGGGGTTATAGGCATGGGCCACTGTGCCAGATATTTTTTGAAATCCATATTTTCTTGACGTGAGGTAGCTTTTTAGCAGCATTTCGGGTGCTGTTCCCCAAACATAGTGTTGTTTGGCATGATACCAGATTGGAGGATAGCCTAGTCATCTAGGAGAATTATATTTTGTTGCAGTTGAAGGTGCTGTTCTAGATATACTAATGCAGTGGGAGAGAAATAAAGCAGTTTGAGAAGAGGCAGCACTTTTATAGGAAAGAAAATAGATACCCAATCCCATTGCTGATCAATTTCCTCCTACTTAAGCAACATTAGGCTGATTTTAATTATCAATAAGCTATTAATTACCAAAATTTAGAGAACTAATTCAAATTTACTGGATGTTCCTAAATTATTGTTTTGCTATTATCACCTGGTTGGGTGACAAATTTTAATTTTTTCTGTAAAGAATTAGGAAGCATTCAAATAAGAAATTACAGAAAAATTGATAGTGATGCAGAAGGTATGAAGGTATTATATAGGTGCTAATTTCTTAAGTCTAAAAATATAAACCTATGCAAAATTAGCCTTTGGTTCTACCAGCAATTTAAAAAAGCCCATTGTCTTAATAATTTTAAACTTATGGTAGCAGGACTTGCTCTATCTACCTAACTTGGGGAAAGTAAAAATAAACATATGGCATGGTAGACACATTAACACTTTCTATGAATGTATTTTAATGGAATTCAAAGTATTCCCTAGATATTACTAAAACAAAGTAAAATTTTAGCAAAAAAAACCAAAACCACTTCTACCTACTTATACAAAACTGGCTTTAAAGAGGTAAATGGTGTGATAACTTGAGATGGTGTTCCAGTGGTAATTTTCTCAATACTTTGGTATTATTGTATGTTTAGGTGTCTGCTCTTAATATTGTAAAAAAACAATTATGACTTTATCCAGAATAATGATTTTTTCTCATAAAAAGATTCATGTATTAACTAATCTTTTTATTGCGATTAAATTTAAAACTTCTCTAAATCAAACCTAATTTGCATTGACAAGACATCCAGAATACCCTTTGCTGTTTATTTGCAAAGATTTTAAGGAAAATCAGAACTTTTGCTCCTAGAATTTGGAATGCTTTTTAGACTCAGTAGAAATTTGCCTGCCCCAATGGACATTTGTTATGTCAGTGTAATCACTGTCTTTGAGAATAAAAGCAGATCTGTAGGGGAGTGTAAATTTGGATCTAAGAATTGTTTTAGGACAAGATTGTTTCACTTTCTCATTTTTAGAGTTAGTTTGAAGCCTACATAAGTTACATTTAAATTCATACTATTTATGGGATAAATATGATTTGGCTATTTGTCTTAACTTAGATAATTTTTTAATTGCATTTTTCTATTTACTAAAAGTGAAATAAAAAGGAAAAGAAATAAAGAGATAGAGTATAAATACAAGAATATAGCCATTCCCAAACCTAGGTGCACATTGAAATCACCTAGGGATCATTAAAAAATACTGATGCCAGGCACCCATCCAAAGAAATTCTAGTGTAAATTTTATGAGATATGTTATTGGCATGAGCATTTAAAAAGCTCTCCAGGAGACTCTAATGTACAGCCTACTTTGGGAACTACTGTCCTAGGAAATATTAGAAGCTAAATGTAAAGTAGAAAGCACAGGGCCTTTCAGAGTTTCAGCTGTAGCCTTGGAGGCTT
Organism: Gorilla gorilla gorilla; assembly: GCF_029281585.2. Lineage (NCBI taxonomy): Eukaryota > Metazoa > Chordata > Mammalia > Primates > Hominidae > Gorilla > Gorilla gorilla. The sequence goes on along the minus strand of NC_073232.2, from coordinate 64,864,193 downwards.
TGTTATCTCATTGGAGTTAGGACAACTGAAATGTTACAAGTACTTCTGATTGTGATTAAAATTTACCTGATTTTGATTAGAATCTGGCCTGCTTTTTGATCACAGAATTCCATTAAGGAGTTGACAAAATTTTCCATGTCTTTGTGTTTATGTTTTCCTTTGTGTTCTGTAAATTTTTTTAAGGGCCAAGGGACTTTAAAAAATGAAAATTCTAGTACTGTGTCTTAAACCACTAATGAGACTGATGTAGGAGTAACAGGTATTTGGTGTTGGACTTAAGATTATTTATGTTTGAACAAAGCAATCATTTACAAGTATGGCAAGAAAGTAGTGCCTTCTCTTTACCTCTGTTCTGTGTTTTGTAGCACCGTTGCCCTCCCCCTGCTTCATCATCAGATATTTCTGGAGAAGAGGCCTAGGACTCTAGGGGGAATTTGGTAAATAACACCCATGCTGATTGTCTGAAACAGTTTCTAATCAGCAATGATTGATGTAAGATTTTTCTGTGGCAGCTTCAAGACAAAAGGAGCCAGGTATGGTGAAGCTGCCTGATACTTACTGAAACAAAAAGGAAGGAAAGTTAGAGGATTTCCTGGCAGATTTAAAATAAATGGGTTAGATAATTCAAAGCTAATCCCAAGTTAATATAAGCGTCTCTGATTGCTAGATGGTGGGGTGGATACTGCAACAATATCAAAGAAATGAGAGCAAATCTGCACTTCTCTCTTTAAAATGACTTTTCAGTCAATTTGCTGAAAGGAAGAAGTATCATAAATGATATTCTGTATATCTGATTTACTTTTTTATGATATTAGGTAGGAGAAAAATGAGTCTGAGATGATGAAAATCAAGTAATGTGAACAAGTCAAAAAATTTTAAAGTAGAAAAGGTCATTTCATGCTGGCATGATTATTGGAAAAGGTAGGAGTTCTAGGGAAAAATAGGTGTGGACTAATGAGCTGAATAAACAATGGGGCCTGGATTTGTTTTAACCACATCTACAACATATCATATCTATTTCTAGGAAGTCCCCATGGGCTGCAGGGGACAGGAAGATCCTGATCTGTGACAAATCGACTGGATGGAATTTTCAGGCTGAAGAGAGGTTGAACCCACAAAATCTTGGACAGTCTTTCATGAGCTCAGGCCTGCAATCATGCCCCACACAGTGAGCCATGGTGAATGCATTTTGAAAAGCAACCTCCTCCCTTCCCTTTTCCTCTTTGTGACTTTGTGTATCACAAAAGCAGCTGTGAGCCAGAGGTAAGACTCTGGAGTTTACTTGGCTTCCCTTGATTATTACTGACTGCCCAGGTCTGCTCCATCCCTCCCAAATCTTGCCAGCTACAGGATCTCTCTTCACCCTGGCAGGATTTGTAAACATACTCCCCAAACACTCAGGAAGACTGGAAGAACAACTTTTGGGGCAGTGGCTCTCCAGCTTTCTGTTAAACAAAAGGCTCTTTAACATTTGATTTCATTTCAGAATAACGTTCTTACTTCATGATTCTATAATTGGTATAAGCTATACAGTCTCTGGAAAGGCATTTCTTTAGGAAACATATTATTTATGATCATTGGGGGACCGAGTTAGAGGTTTATTTCTTTTTTTTTTTAATAGAGTTTTGTGTGTCTTATTCTTAAATTTAAAAAAGTATCTTCAGAAGGCGCCATATCCATCCCCTCGGGCAGTCACTGCAAAAGTTGGGTAGACCTCATAGGTTGTATATGCTGCTAAGTCTTGTCCAAGGGTTACCGCTTGCTTGAGCTGGGCTGCAGACACGGGTGCAGTTGCATTAGGGACAGCATATCCTGGAGGAAGAGGCAGAGAAAACTTGATGAAAGGAATTCACATTTGCTCCCTTTTGGCTTATTTGTCTTCTTTTAGAAATACGAACATTTAACATATTGCTTAAAGCTAAAAGTTAATATATATGTTTTAAAAAGTGTCCTTAAGGACACAATATGTGGACTCAGTGATTTTCAATGATATTTAAACAGTCCTAGGACAATGTTCCCTAAAGTGGGGTCAACCACCTGTGTCAGAATCACTTTATACTTAAGAGAATTAAAGATGCTTGGGATAGGGTCCAAGAAAGAGAAACTTAACAGGATACTGAGTTCATTAAAGCTTGTGATTTATAGCTTTTTGAGGGTCTCCAAATTTATAAATGAGAAAAGGTGACTGAGGGGCTGGCTGGGCATGGTATGTGGGGAGGTGGGGATCTGTGGGACTGGTTCTCCTGTAACCCCACACCTGCCTAAATGAAACATTTAAAACATTTGCCTTTACCCAAGAAGATGTGTAAAGACTGGGAGATCAGTAGGAGAAATACTGTAAAGGTTAAGTGTGCTTTTCCATAATACCTTAAAAGCAAATGCCTAACCTGTCCATATTTAGATGTAACTATGAATGGCAAAAGCACCTTCTTACCTCCCAAGCCCCTCATCAAGCCTGTACTTGTTGTATTCAGAGGCCTTGATGCTGGTTCTCCGCCTCAGAGAACCAAAGTACCTGAGAATTAAAAAAATAATCTATGCGCTTTCATGTTAGCATTGTGTCTAGTGGATGAGCATTCACTTTTGAAGAAGAGAGCATATTAGCTACTATCTAAAGCATTATTTCTCTGTATTGTTTTAGTTTAAAACCTGAGTATTTCTGAGATTATCCAGAAATTGTAAAAGATAGCAAGAAAAAGAGAGAAGTATACTTAAGTACAAATGGGCACCTATTTTTCATTGTTGTTTTAAACCCCATTTAGTTTATGTGCAGTAGAAGCCTGCCCAACCCCAGACACATTGATTTTTTTCTAGTGGCTTCTCAGAAAGTGGTGGCAGGAAGCTGGTTGGATTATTTTGAACAAAAATTGAATCTACTCTTGGTGCATTCACTTTGGTCAGTAAGGCTGATTAATGCACTAGTGAAGTTTGGTCCATTTTCCAAGGATAGGAGACATGTGTTAACAGTTACTTTCATGGTTTTGGAAACAGTATTTCTAAACTAAGTGAGTAATGTAACTGTGTGAGTGTGTGCACACATGCATGCATGTGTTTGTGGCACAGATTTTACCTTTAGGGATTTTGAATTTTCTTTTTCAACTTGGTCAATTTGTTAAGTGCCAGGGTGTTTGGGTTTCAAACTGATTCTTCCTTTGGAGCCTATTATTCTTTGCTTGACTCCACAGCAAAGTTATAAGAGAAGCTCTCAGATTCTTAGGCATTCCCAAGACAACACTCATGCCCTAAATATTTTTAACTTCTCACAGAAGCCAGTGGAAGTGAGAATAAGATAAAACATTCTTGGGTAAAAGCAAATCCTTTCCAATGTGAAAGCAAACTTTAAAATTCTGACAGTGGCTCATTAGTTTAATAGTACATTTGTTAGGTGTCTTTGGGGTGCAGCTTTCTGTAAGACAGGGGCTCAACTTTCTCTAGGAACTGAGAAGCCCTGGCAGGCATCCTGAGTAAATGGACATGTAAACACCCTGTTATGCGGAAAGCAAGCACTGGCTGCTGGCCCCACACTGCCCAGGAAGGACCTTGCCCTCTGCAGTGTCAGCTGTTACCTTGGTAACCTTCGAGGGACTCACCACAGAGCATCTCCATGTTCTTACAGAGAAACAAAGCCAGAATTGAGGTCACTTTCAGATGTGAAACATCATTAATGTTAGCCCCACTGGCCAGAATGGAGGATATATTCAAAACTTTTGAGAAAAAAAACCCCAAAACCAAAAAACACTACTGAGAAGGAGCCCCAGGTGCAGTGGGTGTGAGGAATATAAAATTTCTCACACCTACGCATGACCAATATATGAATTAATTAATAAATAAGAATATCATGTTTCTAGGTCTACTTAGAGCTCTAATTTGGACTTATGTGGCACACGCTGACACAATGAGAAGTAAAAAAATGACAGATTTCTTTAATAAAAATAATCTTTTACTAAAAAAAAAGGATAAAAAATTTTCAGCTGAGAAAAAATTTCCTAAACAACTTTCTTGCCTGGTCCCCTTCAATCCCTAAAGGATTCATTTTTAATTATTACCATTTGTTGTGGGTACATAACAAATGGGGACAGATCTTTTAAAACATGACCTCTGAAGGCATTGTTGATCCACGGATAGGCTTTGCTTTAAGCAATCGGCATATGCCCCAGACCAAAATTATAGAACAAATAAATTGAGTTGAGTCCTGATTATTCACATATTGAAAGGATCTCTGTCTGTCTCTCACTCTCACAAAATTTTTGACTTTAAAAAATCTTTTTTGAAATCAAATTAATAAAAGTAGATTGAAGACTGGAGAGGGAGAAAAGATTGCTGAAAAGCTAATTGCCAGTGGCCAAATTACTTAATCTTTCTGTACATGGGCTCTTCATTTGTATACCGGACTTTCTGATGGAACCTAACTCTTGGTGGTATCATGAGTATTACTAAGATATTATAACGCTTCCTGACCATTTAAGTGAGTGCCTAGCACACAGTAAGATCTCCAATAAACATCATATATCTATAGGTAGTTTCAAACTCTCGTACTAAAAGTAAAAACCAAAACAAACCAGACTCAGAGAGACTGACTCATTCAAGATCACACAGCAGTTTAAAGCTGAGCTGAGACCAGAACCCACTCTGCTGCCCAGCTTGATTTTCTTGCCTCGTGTTTTAATGAGTCACTCATTTGGGAAACTCTTTTTGGTCCCAAGGTGGTGCAAGTCAGATTGCTGTAAGTAGGGTACACAAACATTTCTGTGATTCAATGGTACCAAAAAAGGGTTTCCCAAATACTCTCTGCAGAGCGCCATTTCTGGCACAATTTTCCCATACCTGGGAAAGCAGTAGCAGCAGCAGCAGCAGTAGCCATGGTGCCATCGCCTCCATCAGTGGGGATGCCCAGGGTCTGCAGGGTGTATTCGGCTGCATACGTCTTTGCTTCATCCACAAAGGCACTCAGCTTTGGAGGTGTGAAAGGGTGGCTGGAAAGCAAGTCAGTCAGGGTAGGCATTTTTAAACTGGTACAACTGAGTGAGGTGAAAACTTAAGGCACTATCAGCTTTGTAAGATGACTGGATGGTGGTATTTTGAGTGGGTGTTTTTCATTCTGTTTGCTATAAAGCTTCTAAATATAGGTTGCATGTAGAAATATTTACAAATTGATCTAGAACATCAGTGGTTGATGACATTCCTGGGACATACAAGTAATTCACTACATGGCTTTTCTAAAGCACAAGTGAAACAAATTGTTCCTAAAATATATAGAAATGCAGGCTCAAGGTAAAATTCAGGAGGTGATATCCACTAACAGAGAGGTCATATCTTTGGTCCAAAATTAAATGATGGGCCATTGTCTTATTATGTATAAAATGGTAGTTTCATATGCTTCAACCTAAACACTGCACAGATGAAAGAATGGGCTATAGCTTTGTTTGTTTGAAATGGAGTCTCACTCTATTGCCCAGGTTGGAGTGCAGTGGTACAATCTAAGCAAACTCCACCTCTCAGGTTCAAGTGATTCTCCTGCCTCAGCCTGCTGAGTAACTATGACTACAGGCACCTGCTGAGTAACTATGACTACAGGCGCCTGCCTGTACCGGCTACTACATCCGGCTAATTTTTCTATTTTTAGTAGAGACGGGGTTTCACCATGTTGGCCACGTTGGTCTCAAACTCCCGACCTCAAGTGATCTACCTGCCTCAGCCTCCCAAAGTGCTGGGATTATAGGCATGAGCCACCATGCCCAGCCAAGAATGGGCTATAGTTTTTATTTCGATTACATTTTACACTACAGACTGTTTTCCACTGGCTGGTGATACTACACAACCTTCATTGTGTATATGAAATTTGGGGGCCTTTATATGCTGGTTTCATGGCTGGCACATCCCAACTACACATCTCAATATTTGCATTGAATGACAAATGAGTAGGTAGTAGACCTCAGTATCTTGTTTAGATGGTGACTAAATGCATTTAATTTGTAAGTGTATCCTGCTCTAAAATGGTAAGGAATTTGGAGAAGTTACGCACATTGCAGGATTCTGGCTGGCTAGAGCAGGAATAGTTATTTTGTACAAGAATAGCTGTCTTTGGTCTTGTCCAATAGCAGAGTGCAGCTGGTACACTGGCTGTCCCCAGTTATTTTTCTGACAAATCTCTTCTAATATCTACAAGAATAAAAAAAGTTATTTCCCCCTCAAATGACACATTCACATTATTTCCCAAGTTTTCAGGTTTTTAAACTCTAATTTTCAGAGTTCAAGCTAGTATCTGAAGATATAAAATGCCACATGATTTAATGACTCATAAAATTTGAGATGAACTCAATTTGAACTCCATTTAAAATGTTAGGTCTATTAGTTCATAAAATCACTTTCACACCATTTACTGTAATATGTTTTTAGTTTAGTCCATTAGCTGTAACTTTTTACCAAAAGCTTAATTTTATGATTTGTTTGGAATATTTGTTTTTGTAAAAATTGTTGCTCCAACACTGTATGTATAGATTTGTATAGATTTACTCATTATTACTCTCAATCTCTGTGTTTATAATGGTTTAGAGATGATAGCCTAAGAATATATTTTTATTTCGTGACATTCGTCATAGGGTTTTAATCTCACAATTTCATAAAAATAGAATTAAAAAGTTTAATGCTTGGTATTTATCGAGCGTTCCTAGATGGGTGTTGACAGTTGCAATGTTTTTGTTTGGTAAGACACTATTTCTGGCTTTTTTGTTTGTTTGTTTGTTTTCTTAATGACAATATGCTTTTTAGCATCCTCCTGCATGTTTTTTCTTCTGTAATTACTCCAAACTGAATATTTTCTAAAGATTCATAGTTTCTTTATTCTGAAGCCATTTTTGGTTGTCCAGAGGTCCCGATGCTCTCGTTAGTCAGCAGATTCAGTAGACTGTGGAAAGCAGGGCATAAGCCTGAGAAAATAACTCTGCAAGACAGAACAATGTCTCAGGATGTGTCTCTGAGGTTTCTTACCTCATTTATACTAACTAACCCAGCTGCAATAGCATGATATTTTCCAGTTTATTAATTTGTAGATTGTTACTGTTTTTTCTATTGATATTTTCTTTTTAATACTCTTGTTGTGTAGGATCTCTTGTAATCCTCAGAGCATTCTCTACAGTTCTTGGGCAATAATAAAGGAGCTTTTGCTGGTAGATATTATGCCTGCTTGTTTATGCCAGGTGAGCAAACTTGGGCGGAAGGAACACCAGCTCTCACTGCTGACTTTGCAGGAAAGGGCTTGTCTCTCTGCTTCTGGCTGGAAGTTCACAACTCTACTTTGGGATTGTTTAGGCCCCATCTGTGTTGGTTGGTGGTTGCATGGTCTTCATTTCTAAGCCATAGTTGTAGAAGGTCAGACACAAATTAAAGAACTTTTATTAATTGATAGAGATTGTTACTCACTAATAAAAGACATGATGAATTTCTAACTTGAGTTTAATGTAAAATGAAGAGATCTCTTTTCATACTATTGCAGCTCTCAGAACTATTATTATACAGAATTTGCGACTACTATTTTTTATTTTCTTAAAATATTTCTAAGTATTCCAGTACTTTAATCAGGTTTTTTGTTTTGGGTTTTAACCTAAGAGAAACTGGATGAGTGGCTTTTATATTTTCTGAACAAACTTCATCATATCACTTCCAGATTTCATTATAATTATATGTTTACGTGTCAGTTTTTTCCCACTGGATTGCCACCTAATTTTTCATGATAAGGATTTTGTTATATTCACTTCTACATCTCCAGCACCTAGCGCACTACACGGTGCATAAGAGAAGTTTACTAAATCTTATGTGAACAAATGATTGCTGTTTAGCAGTCTGATAGGCTTTTTTTTTTTTTTAATTCCCTGGGTGGGGCTAGCAGAAACCTTAGATAAGCCAATTTGTGCATAAAAGAAAGCCAGAAATCCCATTAAAAAATTACCCAAGATGAGCTTTTAGAAAACCAGTTTTCTTCTGTATTGAAATTATAAGGGCTACTTCCATAAATGTGAGGCTATAAGCCCACCTTTGTCATGGGAATAGGGAAGTTTCCTTCAAGATACACAGACTGTAACTCTGATTATTCAGCCAAAATGTATTTCAGAGAGATCAGCACCTATCACACTCCAACAGGGAACAGTCTCAGGGTTAGCATAGACTCTGTTTTGTTTTATTTTTAACCCCGGGAGTCAGTTTCCATATTGAAACTTTCATAGCTTTTAATTTTCCAATAATAAAAACCACAGGTTAATGTTGAAGTGTGGAAACTTAGAACTGTTAAATGAACACAGTAAAAACTCTCTGTAATGCCACTGCCAAAATATAACTATGGAGGAAGAGTTAATTTGGTATGACTGATGACATCTCATAGTTAATAATTCACCCAGATATCATGGTGGAGTTTTCTCTTAGATACAGTATTTCCAAGAAAAGATGTCCTAAATGGTCTATTCAGGGCACTGCCATAATACTCTTCATTTGCCAACCAACCTGGCTCACATACAATAGGCATTTATTCTGAGATGGGGTCTTTGCCTCATTTCGGGTATGGGTTGATAATTCTTAATAGCTCTCAGATTCTTTGCATTTCAGTGGAATATTGTTCAAGGTGTTAGACTTTATGATTTTTTAAAAAAGAGAAAGGACCTATAATAGAATAATGGCACCTGATGCCCAGCATTCCTTCAAAGACTGTGACATTCATTGGATGCTTTATATATTAAAAGAAAAAAACCCATAGCTTGAGTAGGGATCAAGTCAAATCATTTGATAAAAGTGAATGATGCTCATTGGCACAACTTAAAGAAACTATTTCTGGAATAACATTACCTACCTGGGGAGCGAGTTTAATTCCTTGGGGTTTTAACGTGACAGGATTCATTGGGGTGAGCTCCATCCCAGGTAAAATGTCATAGAGTTTGTCTTCTCTTTTGTCTCCTTTGACCTGGTATCCTCGACCCAGGCCTGTGTATGCCAAATAGCCACGGCCGCCCAGTCCTCTCACTCCCGCAGCCCCTACAGGTACATTCATGTAAATTTCTAGGAACGTAAGAAGGCATTAAACTGAATCAAACCACCAGAAAATCACCCTGAATCTTACTGTAATGGAAAAGTTAGCCCAATTCACGTTGATTATTGCCCTGAAGATGGGTGGGAGACTCTAGGATTCTAATGTAATGAAACTCAACATAAGGTAAGGTTTAACATAGGTGTCTCTCTTTTTTGAAAAACTACCTTCAGAAGAAAACAATGCCATTGATAAGTACAATACTATTGATAAGTACACAAACAACTTAAAAATTTTGGGATAGAAAATTTGCAATTTTTGTCTTTAGGTAACCTTTTCTTGATATTTTATACAGACTAATAAAGACTGGGAATGTATTTATTAGAACATTCCAACATAATGCGACCACTTATTTTGAAATCGGTCTTGCATAGAGACTGTCACTGATCAGTATATCAGAAATAAATTCTGGCTTCCCTAATTATCCCACTTCCAATGACTTATTGTAAAACAAACATTTAGAAAGCATGCTTTTAGGTTCACCATGCTCTCTGATGTTCGGTCAATGTGAGGCTTAAATTTCCATTGAGTTTCATGCATAGATTCCTTTTGATTTTTGTTTTGCCATGTTGCTACTTTGATTTTATATTGGTGGCATAGAGATAAAAAATTAAATTGATTACCCTTCATCCATGAATATCATTCATTGATTCCTTTCTTGTTATAAGATAGGCATTTTTTCCATTATAGTGGAGTTTGTTTTTTTTTCGACATCATAACTGGTTGACAATTTGTATTTAATGTATGGATTGGTTAATGAGGTGATTTTATATTCTAAATGCATAATGTTGCAATGATATAATTTATTATCACATAGACAAGTTACCTTAAAGGAAATCTTGATTATTTCATTTGCATTACAATTTTGGGGCAAGTAATTATGAGTATGAAACTTTTAAGGCTGTTGAAGACTAGAGCTCCTAAGATGATCAATTTAGTTATACTGAAAAGTAGTAAAACATAGTGAGATAATTGTTTCCACAGTAATCTAGATGTGCCTCTTTGCTTCTAAGTCAAACCCAAGAATAGACTTAAATGCACAGTTTATCGAATTGCCCAGATTCATGTCGTATTTGGAGGATAGAACTGGGATTCAGTTGGCATTAGCCACATCCTAGAAAAACTCATCTGAAGGAGCCAAAAAGACAGGGACAAGCTAGTTTCTTGGAAATAGAATAAAGGCTTTCTTTATCTTCTAGCTTTCTTGAAGAAATGGAGCTTGGAAAACTGCTCAAACATTTAGAATTCTTACAGGATTCAAATGTGAAATATTTATTGTTTTATTAGCAGTCTGATTGAGGGTTTTTTTTCTATTTGTTGTTCAGTTCTCCATGTATTAAAGAAATATAGTAATGTCCTTAATTATTTGGCTTCTAAGAAAGTATAACATATTTCCTGGAGGAGGTCAGATGAGAACATCTCATATGTCTGTTAGATTATATTTATAATAATTTGTGATTTATATATTAAGACAATGCCACTGAGTCACCATCAAATACACACATGCCTTGAAAGGGTTTTGCTATTTGAGGTAATTGGTTTCCACTGGACTATACTAGTCTATTCCAGAAGTGTTGTAATGAGCCACAGATGACTACACAGTGGTGGACAAGTGATATAGAAGAAGCTAACAATTATAGAACTAGGTTTTAGTTTGTGCAAATTTTATGGGCCCATGCAAAGTTTGAATCTGTGCACTAGGCTCATTTGCACAATGTTCTGATGACGTTTTTTCAATAACCAGTTGTAATGTGAAAAAGATTCCTATTAAAGGAAAACTATTGATACAATACTTGATTTTTAATAAACAATTTTTCAGTGCTTTTCTCCAAGTGGACCCATCCAATGTATCTAAGGCTACTGCAGTTTGAGTCATTTGAAATCTTGGGATTACTCTAAAGCAAGATCTGACTGGTGTTACCTCTAACAGAAGGGGCTCGGATAATGGCTCTGTTGCTGAGATGTCCTTTGGTGGCTGGGAAATGAAGACTGGGAATTGCTGCATAGGTCTGGGGGGCATAGAAGACAGGAGCTCCAAGGTAGGTTGTGGTGGGATCATAAACTTGGCCCAAAGAGTAGGTATACTCTCCTTGCAGCATGGTGCCCCTTCCACCTGTGCCTCGGGTATACCTAACATAACTGTCCTTGTCCACTGGTTTTGCTAGGGTGACTTCAATGGGGGAACCATCCAGCACCTGTTGTAGAGAGCAAAGAAATATCAACACGAGATGACATGAAGATAACCAAGTGTGGCTGAGCCCTAATAACATGACTCCTTCTAAGTGTTAGACTATTTGCTGTAGGTTTATTGATTGTATCTTGTCATTTTATAGGTTTGTTTTGTATGCCAGTTGAACTTTTTCTGAGCCATTTTGTTGGTAAGTTGCATAAGATGCCAACAGGTTTGACAGTGACATATTGGCCAGTGTCCATTGACATATTCATTATAAATTTACAATCTGGGTACAGTCACTGAGACAGAAAGTTATGTAATATTTTTATCAGGTCATATATGTGTTTTAAATTACATATTTATATAATTATATAACTACAAGACAATTTAGGTTTGTTATGGATGGTATAAAATCTCCATTACCTTGCACAATAAGATGAAGGTGAAAGGAAACCAATAACGAAATCTTATCAATTATTAGCATTTAGCATGGGCAGCCAAATCAGGCCATTCCAGCTGATAGCCCGCTAACTGTCTTGCTCCTTAGAGCAGCCACACAAGTAAGTTTTCACTGGAGAAGAGAGACATACTGTGGCTCTACCAAAGGAAGAGGAATCTGGGAGGCTGTTGCATTGCCTGTCACAGGTTCTTCCTTGTGAAGCCACCTTTTGATCTGCTGAACAGTTGGGAGCTAATAAACAGGGATGACAGGGGTCAGGAGTAGTTGGGAGTGAGAGTAGTATTGAGGTTCTCAGATCATGCACTGCTTAAAACCTGTCCTTAAGAATTACTGACACAAATTTTGAGACTACAAACAGCTCCAGATGTCAAAGATAATGGATGTATGTAGATCTACGTGTGCTACTAACTTCTATGTATTGCTTGCCTACACAATAAACAATGATGGCTCTCAAGAAATTCTTGATAGATTGATGTATTTATTATCAAAGGAATAAAGTATTGTCTGAAAGCATTTGTGGCTTTGTTTTTGAATAAGAATGTGAAGATCCTCTGTTTTATATAAAGAACACTTTTATGTAAAGTGTTTCTACAGAAATTCCCATTCACAGCAGCTGAGTGTGCACCCTTACCCTCTGATTTCAACAGTGACTCAGTGGTTCCTGGATTATTGAAGTCTGCTGGACAAAGCTTGTGCTTCATGGTCATCCTGACCATTTTGTTCAGCCTCTTGGTCAATTTGTCCCCAGTATTATGTATTTACCTTACTTTTTAGTAGCAGGAGCCAGTGTCAAATAAGTTAGATGGAATACTCTGAGAGACAGACAGAATCCAGCTGATATTCAACAATCTTATATTGATGTTGATGTAATTAGAAAAAGTAGACCTGGCATACTGAAAATAGGGGAGGAACTTGGGTATAAGATTCTTTATATCTTCAGTCCAGTCTTGAGGAAGATGAGAGACCCAAATAGGTCTCTGCTTATAGGCACTTCCATATCAAGAGATGTTTTGCATGGAATGATTCTTTGTGGCAAATTCAGATATCTTGTTGTAACAAATTTTGTTCTGCCTTCCTTTGTCCCATCCAAAAGCATTTTAAATTCAATATTGTATTTTAGTTATTTGGTTTAGATATTTCCAGAGCTAGGACAATATCTTATTAATCTGTATAGCCCAAGCTTAGTAAAATTTCTTTCACTTCATAGACTTACAAAAATAATAAATGAATAATCATTCTGAAGCTCAATTCATCATTTTTCTCTCTGAATAGGCTTCCCTTCCTGACTTTCATAACAACCTACCATATTGGAAGCTTATAATGACTTGTCCTTCTTTTTCACCCCTATCTCCAATCAGTTCCTGTGTCCTTTGAATTTATCCCTTACTGTTCTGCATGTGGCTGTCTCCTACATTCCATTCCTACCTAAGTTCAAGACTTTATTTTGTCCCATTTGGTTGACTATAATAGCTTTATAACTAGTTTCTATGACATGTTTCTCTCACCTGTATTAAAAAGTCAGTTCTTACTAGGCTAATTTTCCTAAATTGTAAATGTGATAATTATCGTAGAAAAAATTTCAAGATCTCACTTCATCTAACAAATTAAATATAAATATCTCTATGTATGCTCAAAAACCTTCATAGTTCCTAGGAAAACTTACTTTTGATTTTTCCATACCACATTATAGTCAAATATAATATTAAATATATATTTAACTAAATAATATGTGTAAATAATTACTCTAAAAATATCTAGCTGCAAAAATTGGGAATTTGAATATGTTTCAATTGTAATTATTCCAGTGTAATTTTTGGCATTTAATTTGTGATGGCTGTTCCTTCCCAGCAATCATCATGTATACTCAGGAATGTTTCCATATAGAGAAAATCTAACTTACAAATTGTTTTCCAGGTAATAACACTTTTATGATACTAAATGTGGTCATCAATGAAGATGAAATAATGCTTTTCTTTATAGACATGTACTTATGCATTAGTTTTTCTTTGCAGTTTTCTTTTTTGTATTTCAGAGTGAATACTTTCTCCACCCCACCCTCCAGTATTCAAACTTTTTGAGTTTGAGTGGGCCCCTGAGGAGCTAATATGCAAGAGGCTCCACAGTGTCTGAAGGGCCTAGGCTAAGAGATCCTCCCTTTGCCATCTGGATCCACTGCCTATGGAATTCACCACCTACCAGCTCCAGCCTGCTCTCTGCTCTGGGAAGCTGTTCTACCTGGGGTCCTCTTTAGCCTTCTAGATTGTGATTGCATTTAGCCAATGGGGAACACTGATAGGAGGTTGGAGAAGAGAAAACAGTGAATTTGGGGCATTTATTCTGCTGGACCCCTCTTTGAGAGGTCACCTTGGGCTGACTGTGTCCTTTGACCAAAATCACTGCTTCTTTCTTTTCTCTTTTATTTCTTTCCTTAATGGTGGGGTCTCACTCTGTTGCCCAGGCTGGAGTGCAAAGGCACAATCATAGATCACTGCAGCCTCAGCCTCCTGGGATCAAGAGATCCTCCCACCTCAGCCCCCAGAGTAGCTGGGACTACTGTAGTAGTCCATGCTACCATGCTTGGCTAATTTTTTGTAGAGATGAGGTCTTGCCATCTTGTCCAGGCTGGTCTTGCACTCCTGGGCTCAAGCAATCCTTCTACCTCAGCCTCCCAAAGTGCTGAGATTACAGGTGCGAGCCACTGCACCCAGCAACTTCTTGCAAAGAGATCTGCTCTACACAATTCTCTCCCCTTTCAGGATTTCTATTAATTCTCCAGCCCCTTGTACCTTTGACTCCAGAATGCTGTGAGCCCCAAATTCTGACACGCTTTTTTGATTTCCCTAGTCCCCACTCGCACTTTTGTAATTAATTCCTTTGCTATTTGTTTTCTTTTGGGACCCTGACTGATGCCAGATCCAATAGGTAACACAGTCCCACATGCATTATGTTCCAACCAAGTTACTCCACATTTTCCTGTTCTCCAATCTTGTCTTGCTCTTCTCAAATTCTGTGCCTGTAAGACTTCCTGTCTTTCCATATTTTGATTTTTGAAATTATACCCAATTTTCGTGGCTTCTCTTAAATATTATCTTCTCATATCCATGAAGATGTTTTATTCTTTATTGCCCACTTCTTCCTTTGAACTTGCTCACCACGTTTATCTCTTTTTATGATATTTACTTGCCTATACTTTGCACGAGTTTGTGTAGTTGTCTTATTCCTCCAACCAACTTTTAACTCTTTGCCAAACATCTTTGATTCTCTTTGTATCCTAGCATGATAAGTGGTCTACAGAAGGTTTTAAATGTTTATTGGCTTGATATATAAATATTATATTGCTTTCTGTAGACAACTCAGTAGTGAGGATATAGAAGCTTCCCCAGCCCCTACTCTTGGCAAGGTGAGAGACTCTAAGCTTTCCAAGTGGAAGATCAAACTATGAAGGCAGAATAACAGCTATCTTGACATGTTTTTAATTCATCAGCTTCTAAAATACCACACTAAAATGATGATAAACTCTTTGAAATAATGAGAGAAAACTGGAATTGTGAAAAACATCTTGAAATAATCTACTTAAATCTCTTCTTTCCATGGATATTGAGGGCCAGTGACATCCAAATTATAAAAAACAAATAGAGGTAAAGTTGGATATATTAGGTACATCTCCAACTTCCATTGTATTTTCCATCATTTTTCTTTAGTACATCTTAAATGGACTGAGGCAGCCATGTCAGAGAAGGCTGGAGTGAGACAGGCTTGCAGGACTGTGCTTTTGAATGTAATATCCACACCAAACTTGGATGGAATCTGCATATTTTTTTCTTTCTTCTACCTTACCTTGCCATTTAAAGCTTTCATAGCCTCAACTGCATCTTCTCGGTTACTGAAGTGCACAAAAGCATAGTCTCGAATTTTCTTCACCCTCTCCACAGCACCTGTAAAATAGAGTGAAGGTTGCCCCATTAACAAAATTAAGAGAGCCTTGAAAGTGATATATTTTAGCACCTAGCTGCAAAGAGTATTTGATTTTTTTTATGGATACCTCATATTTAAGTACGGATCTCATCAAGAACATTCAACAGAAGATTTTTTTTGCAGGTTTTAAAATAAAATTTATATTCTGACTTATTATAATTTGTTATGGATTTGTGTCTTCCACTTCCTAGATTACAAGGTGTCTAAGGGTGGGAATTCCATCTTCTTTTGCATTTTATGTAAAGTAAAAGATAGTACATTTTGCATGGTAAAATATTTGTTGAATTGAGTTGAACTCAATTATTGATCATTTTACAAACATATTTAGGTGATTACTTTTGCTTTTCACCCCAGCAAAATGTCTTTATCTCTTTTGTCTTATGTAATTAACTTTAAATTACTTTTAAAAATTTAAATATTAGGTAACTACAGTTCTGACAAGGCAACTGAGATTTAGAGTGCACACAGAGAGGAACTACAACTGGATTCTCTATATCCTTATCCAATAATCTTTAAATAAAAAACAAAAAGAAGAAAAAGAAAGTTGTTTCCGAAAGAACATCTGGGAACAAAGATAAGTTGCCTGCCTTTCTGTCATGATAGCTAAAGATTGGAAACAATGTAAATATCTACTATTCTACTTTGAGTAATGTCTCATACAGAAACACTCACACACATGTACAAGGATCATGCATAAGGATATCAATTACACTACTGTTGAAAGAGCAAAAATAAAACAATTTAATGTCTATTTTCATGAGTGATTAAATCCGCTGCATTTATACCAACACCAAGGAGTCTATAAAGAAAATAGACCTGTATGTTGTTACATAGAAAGATTAAAGACCTATTTTTTTTTTCAGACGGAGTTTTGCTCTTGTTGCCCAGGCTAGAGTGCAATGGCGTGATCTCAGCTCACCGCAACCCACGCCTCCCTGGTTCAAGCGATTCTTCTGCCTCAGCCTTCCGAGTAGCTGGGATTACAGGCATGCATCACCATGTGCCTGGCTAATTTTGTATTTTTAGTAGAGAAGGAGTTTCACCATGTTGGTCAGGCTGGTCTCGAACTCCCGACCTCAGGTGATCTGCCTACCTCGGCCTGCCAAAATGTTGAGATTACAGGCATGAGCCACCGTGCCTGGCCCAAGACCTATTGTTAATTTTTAAAAAGTTATAAAATAGTAAGTACAATATTACAGCATTTGTGTTTTTAATAATCCAAAACCATATATATGTGCACACAAATATAAATACACTCATACAGAAAGTGAACTGAAAAGATAGAGACCAAACTCTTAACAGAGGTTACTTCAGGAATGGGGAGAAAAGTTGGGAAGAATGAAGGGGGTTTTCATATTTTAATTGATATATTTGGTATTTTACAAATATTTGCAAAGTTTATTTATATTATTTGTGTAGAAAACCCAAACAAACCAACTATCTATTTTTATGTAAGGGAACTGCTGAACATGATGGCAACATATAAAAATGAAAAAGATAGTTGTACCGAGATAGTTGGATGTTATATTTTTAAAATGTTTTTCCTTACTCAATTTTAAAAATAGACCTTTTGCTTAGAGTGAAGGTAAGGTGGAAATTTGTTTAACCACTATTAGTTTAGCATGCCAATTATCTTCTTTAATCCCTACACTCACTTGGGTGTACCTTGAGAGTGCCGGGAGACAACATAGGATGAGACATTATGCCAGGGAAAAGAAGAGGGGGAAGTCCTTTCTGTCCCTATCAAAGTTTCATTATCTTCTTAGATTCAAGGTAACAAAGGTAATTAGAGTTTTTACTCTCCCACGTGGTTCAATGACTAAGAATTATCTTCCCTTGGAATGATAGTCGGCCTGTAACATAAGGACAATTTAAAGACATTGTGATACTTCTCTTTTCACTCCCTTCAACAGTCGACCCTTGACTTCTTATGGCAATGGTTATACAGAGCAAAATTATCTGGCCAGGCTAAGGATAAATAAAGCTCTCTGAGACCATGAAGCATGGGACATACAATTAACTGAATATCCAATATAGTCTCTTCATTCCTTTCAGTGTCACATGGGGTGATGATCGTGACTTAATCCCATGACTTGTTTTAGTAACTGAGAAGGAAGACGTTGGCCAATGATGACCTTCACCTTTCCAGTCTTTGCTTGGTTCATATTTCAATGTCATTCTCCACCTAGGCTCACTGGTCTGTTATCTCCCTGAGAACAGGACCCTTCTTCAGAGACTTCTTGGTATCATCTTCACCTGGTTCCTGCCTACTTCCTTGGACACAGGAGCTACTCTATAAACACACATGGAATAAGGGAATATTATCAGTTAATTCACATCCCAACTTCTGTCATTTACACCAGTTAGTGGCATTTGAGATGATAATGAATTTAGATTTTCTGAAATTCTGTTTGCAGATATCTGAAATTATCTTACACTGTTGGATGATAATTTCCAGATGCATCCGGTTTTGGAAAATTTGATATTTAAAAACTTAGCCTCATAAAACAGACAAGTTAAAAAGTTAGAGTCTGTGTCATAAAAGTTGGTTTTCTCTACAATAGTATTCACCACATGGCTTATTTTATTATGTTTCTTCTTTAGTGCGTAGGAGTTTGTTTAATAATTGATCCTCATTTGGCAGAGGGTGAGTCCATAGAATATGAATGCTCATTATTACTCAATCATCCATTAGCAAAGAAGAAAAAGATCCTCTGAAATCATGATGCAAGGAGTTGGAAAATTATTGCTGTGTTTATTATCAACTTGTCAGCAACACATAAACCTGAGGAGAAACACACCTGCATGCCAAAGGGAAGGTTATCAGAGGGTCATGGTTCCCCAAGTGTGGTGCCCTGACCAGCAGAATCCACTTTGCCTGGAAACTTAATAGAAATGGAAATGCTCGAACCCACCCATGATGGGCCAAGCAATCAGTGATTTAACACGCCCTTCAGGTGATTCTAATACTGCTAAACTCTTGTAGGAAGATCAGATTTTGTAGAATGACTATAATTGGAAATTCAGCAGATACCCTTAGGCTACAGTGGGGAAGAACAAACCATCTTCAGGTCTCAATTTTTGTTCTAATTATCTTTTGTGTCTCTGAGTGGCAATATAGTATTATTCAAGTTCATCATGGTTAAACTGATACGTGGTCAAATATTTTGAGGTAATATGTAGGTTCCTCTGAGGGACCTAAACTTTAAATGGAATTTTTAAAGAGTCATTTTTCTGTTTGTTTCCAGAAATTTTTCTAGATAAGTATAGCCTTGGCACAGTACATACTTTCCAAGATAAACTAGTTAGCTCTGACTTTTCCCTCTTAATGCAGCAGATGTCTGCTAGTTGTTCACGTTCTGAAATTCATATTTTTTTTTTTTGCAGAGGGCCACGAAGAACAAGCCATACATCATTATATAGCCCTGAGAGTTGTGCCACCAGCTGCAGACTGTGCCCTGAAATCGCTGGACACACTTTAGTCCCAAGAAGAAAGAGAAAGTGAGAGAGTGAGCGAGAGACAGATATGTGATGTTCATTATTTTCATGATAATTAGTAGGATCCGGGCACACATGTCTCTTTAATATATGCCAATACGCAGACTGGGAAAGCTGATAATCAGGGACTAGGAAAGGAAGCAGCCTTTTAGTAGTTTCTCATTCTAGCCCTTGGCAAAAAAAGGTGCTGTTTTAATTAGATAAAAATAAGAAGTATTATTCACTCTGGGAAGGTAGAAAGTCAACATGGAATGAAGGGAGAATAGTGGGCAATATTTATACACACATAATGTTCCTATGCCTACAACTGCATCAACATTCAGATCTCAGCTTAGATGTCACTTCGAAACACAAGTCTTCTCTGCACTCCAAGAGTAGTCTGTCTAAGCTGTATTTTTCTGGAATTTCTTAAACTTTTTCCATGCACACATCATACTTGTTTGTTCCTTCCACAGTGCCTCGCATGTAGGAGCTACTGAAGGAAAGACAGTTGAATGAATGAGTGAGTGAATGGAATAAGGAGGGGGCATGAGAGTATTAAAGTTTTTAAGAACATGCCCTTTACCAGACCTGAGTTCAAATCCAGGATCTGCGACCTGCTAGCTGTGTGAACCTGGGCAAACTACTTAACTACTCTGGGTCCTGCTTTTCTTATCTAGAAAGTAATGGAATGAATAAAGCAACCTGTATTATAGGGTTGTGATGAATAAATGACACATGCTGTGAAAGTGCCCACTGCAATGCTTGGCACACAGTAAGGTGGTCCATCATTTGCAGATTCTAGCTTAGTCATGGATTCACAGCTGTTGGTGTGGAGCCACACCCTCACACTAATATTTCAGGGAAGGCAGAGTCCCTGAGGCTGGAGAAAGATCTTTGGTGAATCTTTCAAAATGGAGCAGTGACATCCTTCCTGAATGTCCTTCAGAGCAAATCGTCAGCTTATCATTCTGTTCTATCTGAAGTAGCACCCAGAGTTGGAAACAGACGATGTGAGTATGTGCAAGTGAATATTCTTAGGCAGCTTTAACATGACAGCACCATGGCCCACCCTTATTAACAACCTAGATAATTTGCCAGGAGACTGGGAAATTCTCAATTATGAAAGGATATTACTACTATGATAACCCTAAGCCACTACTGCCCAGAGTGTGTTTAAAGACACAGTAATCCCACAAAATGATATGGCAAAAAAGAGCAGTCATGTTTCAGAAATTTGAAAAATGAAGATTTCTGCATCTCTTCGTGGAGAATTTCAAAGCATGTTAGAAGGCAAAAGACTTTGATAAGTTCCATAATGAAGAAATTCATTTAGTTTTGCAGAATCTGGTGTTTACAAGCTTATTTGACCATGGAGCCCTTTTATCAGCAACATCCACCAAAAGATTGTAGAATTAATGTTCTGAACTGTTTTTGGGAAATGGTAATTTGGATATTGTTTCCTGAAATGCTCTACCTCTCTCAGTGTTGTAGCTCCTATATGGAGAAGAAAGAGATGGGGAGTCAATCTGATGGCTTAGAATTGATACTGAAAAGTATTGACAAGATGAGTAGCAACTAACTATCCCCTTCCACCTTCCCTCTATTCCTTTCCCTTCCTCTTCACTCAAATCAGTTTCCTAGGATTGTCACCTTTTTACTTATGTCACAAGTGTATTCCATTAGGCCAGTGGTTCTCAACTGGGGGCAATTTTGCCCACCCATAGAGTATATTTTGCAATGTCTGAAGGC
Organism: Gorilla gorilla gorilla; assembly: GCF_029281585.2. Taxonomy (NCBI): domain Eukaryota; kingdom Metazoa; phylum Chordata; class Mammalia; order Primates; family Hominidae; genus Gorilla; species Gorilla gorilla. The sequence goes on along the minus strand of NC_073232.2, from coordinate 64,843,286 downwards.
ATTTTTCGTTGTCACATCTTGGAGGTTGCTACTGGTATCTAACAGAGACGGGCCTGGGCTGCTGCTAAACATCCTACAATCCACTGGACAGACCCCCACAGCCAAGAATGATCTGTTCCAAAATATCAATAGTGGTGAGGCTGAGAAACCCTGCATCAGACCTATAGTTATGGCATGCATTCTTCATTACAGTAAATATTTATTGAGCAATCATTGTACCCCAGGCCCAGAGATTAAATGTCTGAAGATGGAGGAAACAATAAGAGGGGAAAAACTCATGAAATTTATAGTTTAGTGAAGAAAATAGATATTCATTAAATAATCACATAGATAAGTATACAATTATAATATTGATAAATGTTGTAGGACCATATGGCTTGATTTTCTAATCCAAAGTTAGGAACATAGTTTGAGAGGTCTGCATGGAATTATGAGATGAATTAAATAAAAGCATTTCTATTTAAAGTTATGGGAAGTCATCTCAAGCATAGGTGCTTTTAAAGAATGTTTTGATCTCTCGGCAGAAACTCGACAAGCCAGGAGAGAGTGGGGGCCAATATTCAACATTCTTAAAGAAAATAATTTTCAACCCAGAATTTCATATCCACCCAAACTAAGCTTCATAAGCAAAGGAGAAATAAAATACTTTACAGACAAGCAAATGCTGAGAGATTTTGTCACCACCAGGCCTGCCCTACAAGAGCTCCTGAAGGAAGCACTAAACATGGAAAGGAATAACCAGTACCAGCGACTGCAAAAACATGCCAAATTGTAAATACCATCCAGGCTAGGAAGAAACTGCATCAACTAATGAGCAAAATAACCAGCTAACATCATAATGACAGGATCAAATTTACACATAACAATATTAACCTTAAAAGGTAAGTGGGCTAAATGCTCCAATTAAAAGACACAGACTGGCAAGTTGGATAAAGAGTCAAGACCCATCAGTGTGCTGTATTCAGGAAACCCATCTCACATGCAGAGACACACATAGGCTCAAAATAAATGGATGGAGGAAGATCTACCAAGCAAATGGAAAACAAAAAAAGGCAGGGGTTGCAATCCTAGTCTCTGATAAAACAGACTTTAAACCAACAAAGATCAAAAGAGACAAAGAAGGCCATTACATAATGGTAAAGGGATCAATTCAACAAGACGAGCTAACTATCCTAAATATATATGCACCCAATACAGGAGCACCCAGAGTCATAAAGCAAGTCCTTAGAGACCTACAAAGAGACTTAGACTCCCACACAATAATAATGGGAGACTTTAACACCCCACTGTCAACATTAGACAGATCAACGAGACAGAAAGTTAACAAGGATATTCAGGAATTGAACTCAGCTCTGCACCAAGCGGACCTAATAGACATCTACAGAATTCTCCACCCCAAATCAACAGAATAAACATTCTTCTCAGCTCCACATCACACTTATTCCAAAATTGACCACATAGTTGGAAGTAAAGCACTCCTCAGCAAATGTAAAAGAACAGAAATTATAACAAACTGTCTCTCAGACCACAGTGCAATCAAACTAGAACTCAGGATTAAGAAACTCACCCAAAACCACTCAACTACAAGGAAACTGAACAGCCTGCTCCTGAATGACTACTGAGTACACAGCGAAATGAAGGTGGAAATAAAGATGTTCTTTGAAACCGATGAGAACAAATACATAACATACCAGAATCTCTGGGACACATTTAAAGCAATGTGTAGAGGGAAATTTATAGCACTAAATGCCCACAAGAGAAAGCAGGAAAGATCTAAAATTGACACCCTAACATCACAATTAAAAGAACTAGAGAAGCAAGAGCAAACACATTCAAAAGCTAGCAGAAGGCAAGAAATAACTAAGATCAGAGCAGAACTGAATGAGATAGAGGCACAAAAATCCTTCAAAAAAATCAGTGAATCCAGGAGCTGTTTTTTTTAAAAGATCAACAAAATTGATAGACCACTAGCAAGACTAATAAAGAAGAAAAGAGAGAAGAATCAAATAAGCACAGTAAAAAATGATAAAGGGGATATCGCCACCGATCCCACAGAAATACAAACTACCGTCAGAGAATACTATAAACACCTCTATGCAAATAAACTAGAAATCTAGAAGAAATGGACAAATTCCTCGACACATACACCCTCCCAAGACTAAACCAGGATAAAGAATGTTTTGAAAAACTAATCTTGTATATATGTCCTACCTGGTTTGATATTGTTGAATTCCTTTTCAATCATCTCTTCAGAGGTAGACAGCATAAGATTTCTTACATATAGGATTTTCACTGAAGACATTGTATCTTCATCAACTTCTACTTCTGGCTCTGCCCAGTCTACTGCAATACCATGTCCCCATAACTGAATTCTTCCTGTTGAAAATGATCACCATTATGATTAATTATGTAGGAATCAGGACAACATCATCTCAATTTATACCAATGGTCTTTTAAATTGACCTGACCGTCGAGGTCTTGAATGAGCAAGAAGACCCTTAAAACTGGTGAGTGTTGATCTTAAGAGACATTCCAAGTGGAGTAGCTGATTAGAAGGGAGTTCTGTGTGACCGGTGGCTTGTTATAACTATCGATTATAAAGGGAACCAGGACATGGTTTGAGGTTGAACAGAAATGAGGCAGCAGAGCCCACATTTGGCTCTTAGAACAACACTCATTGGGTGAAGGTAGCCACTTAAGGTAAGATAGCACAAGGGAGATAGGAAAAGTATGGATTTAGGGCCCAGATATAGAATCTGACTCCACAGAACATTAAGAAGGTTACTAGGAAGAGCATTTACTGCTGCTGGAATCTGTGTTGTTAATTAGGCTAGGTACCACAATTGAGATGTTCAAAAAATGGTGTTTGGGCAAAGGTGGGTGGGGCTCAGGCATCCTTAATTTGTTCTCTGTCCCTCACACTTGGTCAAGGCTTAGACCAGCTGTGTTCCCTCTTAATCCTCTTTCACAACATGAATAAATTGGGAATCTGGAGACATTTTCAAAAAGTCCTAATTAAGAAGACAGATGACAGGCAATGGAAGAGTCTATAATGAGAATTTTAATTCTTCTGTAAAGGGTAGTTGTTCTCCATGGCTACATATATTTTTGTATTACTATGAACACATTTTATTGAGTGTCTTGTACTGTACCATCTGTTTCCCATGTGCCATCTCAGTTACTTCTCACAGTAACCCTGTGGGGAGGTGAATTACTCCCAATTTTACAGAATGGGAAATGAGCTTTAGAGAGGATAACTTTCCCAGGCCTGTTCTACTTAACCACCTCCCCCTTTTTTGTTGTTGTTTTGTTTTGTTTTGTTTTGTTTTTTGGTGACTCTGCTCCTATACCCCTACGCAGTGCAGATCTTGTTGAAGTGATGAGAGGAGAGTGAGAGTCAACCCAAGTTCTAAATTTGATTGGAAATCTAGTTTGTTTTTTATTCGTTATTTGGGAATAAACTTTATCCCGTAGGCAATACAAAGCTTGAGAGAACAAAATCAGGAACTCTCAGTATTGGTAAGGGTTTATTTGTTTAATTACTACACATAGGAAGCAATTATTTTCAATAAGAATGCATCTTTATATTCCTTGAAAAGCAGTCAGTAAAAGCATCCGTGGCCCTGGCATTCTAAAACCCAAATGAAGAATAGGCATGTCTTAAGAGATAACTGACCCTGGAGAAGCTGGCTCTTGTTACCCCAGCTGTGACCATCTTGTTCTGTGTTGCATTTCAGGGGATAGTTTTCTTCATTACTCTCTTCCTTTCCCCTTGTATGCTTTACATAGACTTTTTTTGTTTGTATTATTCCAAGATCCCCAAGATCCCCAAGATCCCCAAGGCTCCCACATAACTCTGGTTTTGGTAGCTCAGTGGTTCTCAGCCTTGGCTCCATATTGGGTGAGGTTTAAAAAATAATGAAACCTGGGTTCCACCCAATGATGTACTAGAGCCAGTTCTTATCTACTTGCAAAAATAGATGATTAAATTTTTGCATTTTTCCTTCCCATCTTTTTAAAGGTATAATTGATTAATCAAAATTGCATCTATTTGTGGTATACAACATGAAGTTTTGATACATGTATACATGTAAAATGATTAAATGAAGCTAATTAACATATGCATCACCTCAATACTTTTTTTTTGGTGGTGATAACATTTAAGATCTACTCTCTTACCAATTTTCGAGTATACAAATACATTAACTATAGTCATATTATACAATAGATTTCCAGAAATTATTCATTTTAATGGAAACTTTGTATCGTTTGACCAATATCTCTCCATACCTCTGCCCCCAGCCCTGGTAACCACCATTCTACACTCTGCTTATATGAATTCAACTTTTTAGATTCCACATATAAGTGAGATTATGCAATATTTGTCTTTCTGTGTCTGGCTTATTTCACTTAATATAATGTCCTCTAGTTTCATCCATGTTGTTGCAAATGACAGAATTTCCTTCTTTGTAAAGATTGACTAATATTCCATTCTAACTAATAAACAAGCTCAGTATAGCTGTAAAATACAAAACTAACGTACATAAATAAGTAGCCTTTCTATACACTAACAACAAGAAATCAAGAAAACTGAAACAGAAATCAAGAAAACAATCTCATTTATAATATCATCCCCCCCAAAATATTTAGAAATAAATTTAACCAACAAAATGAAAGATCTGTATACTTAAAACTATAAAATATTGATAAAAAATTAAAGAAGAAACAAATAAATGGAAAAATATCCTATGTTCATGGATTGGAGGCATTATTATTGTTATAAGGTCCACGCTACTCAGAGCAATCTACAGATTCAATGCAGTCTCTATCGAAATTCCAGTGATGTTTTTCACAGAAATAGAAAATACAATTCTAAAATTTGTATGGGGCCACAAAAGACCCTAGCCAAAGAAATCTGAACCAAAAGAACAAAGCTGGGGTCATCACACTACTTGATCTCAAAATATACTGCAAAGCTATAGTAATCAAAATAGTATGATACTGGCATAAAAACAGACATTTAGGCCAATGAAACAAAGTAGAGTCCAGAAGTAAATCCACACATTTATGGCCAATTGATCTTTGACAAACGTGCCAAGAACACACAATGGAGAAGGAACAGCCTCTTCAACAAATGGTGTAAGGAAAATTGGATATCCATATGCAAAAGAATGAGATGGGACCCTTATCTTACAATCTACACATAAGCCAAGTTAAATGGAATAAAGACTTAAATGTAAGACCAGAAACAGTAAAACTACTAGAAAGAAACATAAGGGAAAGTTTCTTGACATTGGTCTGGGCAGTTATTTTTTGGCTATAACCCCCAAAGCACAGACAACAAAAGCAAAAATAGATGAATGGGATTGCATCAAACTAAACTTTCCGCACAGCAAAGGAAACAATCAATGGAGTGAAGAGATAACCTAAGGAATGGGAAAAAAATATTTACAAAGCATACATTTGATAAGGAGTTAATATCCCAAATATATAGAGAACTCAAACAATCAATAGTAGGAAAACAAATAACCCAATTAAAAATGGGCAAAAGGCCGGGCGTGGTGGCTCACGCCTGTAATCCCAGCACTTTGGGAGGCCGAGGCTGGCGGATCATCTGAGGTCAGTAGTTCGAGACCAGCCTGACCAACATGGAGAAACCCCACCTCTACTAAAAATACGAAGTTAGCCAGGCGTGGTGGCACATGCCTGTAATCCCAGCTACTCAGGAGGCTGAGGCAGGAGAATCACTTGAACCCGGGAGGCAGAGGTTGCAGTGAGCCAAGATCATGCCATTGCACTCTAGCCTGGGCAATAAGAGTGAAACTCCGTCTCAAAAATAAAAAACAAAAACAGGGCAATGGATTTGAATAGACATATCTCAAAAGAAGAAATATAAATCGCCAACAGGTATATGAAAAAATGCTTAACATCTCTAATCATCAGGCGAATATAAATCAAAACTAAAATGAGTTATCACCTCACACCTGGTAGAATGGCCATTATCAAAAAGATCAAAGATGATGTTGGCAAGGATTTGGAGAAACGAGAATACTTGCATACTGTTGATGGGAATGTAAGTTGGTAGAGCCATTATGGAAAACAGTATGCAGGTTCCTCAAAAAAATAAAAATAGAGCTACCATATGATCCCGCAATCACCATACTGGGTATGTATTCACCCCCAATGAAATCATTATGTTAAAGAGATTCCTGCATTCCCATGTTTATTGAAGCATTATTCACAATTACCATGGTATGGAATCAACCTAAATGTTCATTGACAGATAAATAGATAAAGAAAGTATCAGAATTTTGTGAGCCAGTTAAAGTCACATTGGTAGCCTGAAATCAGCCACAGTGGGAGTGTTAATACCATGGAAACTGGCAAATGCTACAAACCAGGGCTTTTGTTTTTTCCTCTGGGAGCTGGCTGTTAAAGATTTACCAGCTCGTTACTGACCTCTGGACTACCTACCCTTCCCAATTCTGATATAAGTGGGCTGGATCTCAGGAGTTTTAAAAGTAGCTTAGTTAATTCTAAAATGCAGCCACAGTTGAGTACTACTGCTCTAGCTTTAGTCTTCTCAGCCTAGGACCACGAAGAGCTGCATAAGGCTAAGGGAACAGAAATGAGAGTAAATATGGGAAGCAGTGATTTCCACCAACATCCTTGTGAAGGCCTCTGGTGAAAGTGAGTGTTACAGAGTGATTTGAGAGCATGAGCTTGAAGTAAGACAAGTTCAAATGTCAGAACAATCATCCTGGCTAGAAAACATATCCTTTCTAAGATCAATTTCCTTATCTACAACCTACTATTGTTGTGAGGTCAGGAAAAGATGATGCAGAGAAGACTTAATAACTTTTAAATTATGATTTAACAATACACTCTCCTCTTAATAATTTTTCCTGTTTTTGTGTCTGTATAGTTTTCTCAGAATATGCACTCTTTGAGTGCAATGGTTAGGTACTATGTTTTTTTTTTATTTTTAGAATCTCTCATGTCATTCAGAAGGGAGCAATATGTGTTCTAGATGCTTAATAAATATTTACTGACTGAGCAGTTCCCAGGTATTCCTATTTACATGCCATGAAGATGATTACCCAGTATCATTAGCTGATAGATTTAGCTGTGAATCACAAAATTTGACTGAAGAATAGAATCATCTGGAAAACTTAAAACACCAGTTCCCTAACTTTATATTCCAGTGATGCAGATTCAATTGATTAGAGGCTGACATGGGTACTCACATTGTTTGAAAACATCAGGTAATTCCAATGTGCAGCCTAGGATGGAAAATCATTGATTCAAATCATGGGTTTTCAAATGTGCGGTCCTGGGAGTAGTAGCATCCTGGGAGCTTGTTGTAAATGCGAATTACCTGGCCTGACACCAGACCTACTGAATCAAGAACTCTGGCGGTGGGATCTAGCAATCTGTGCTATAACAAGCCCTCCAGGTGATGCTGATGCAGCCTGACATTGAGAATCACTGCCAGGACTTTTCTTCAGAGCATTCTTAGAACACCTTTCTAGTTTCTGAGTGGGATGCAGCAACTTTGTTCTGTAAAGAGCTCAGTAAAGGTAAGATTTCTCAAGGGGGAACTGCCACTGTTTAGAGAGGAGGTAAGTGGCTGAGGAGCAGTTACATCCCTTTAGACAACTATTGTCTCTCTGTCTCCAAGTCTGGGTCAGTTAAGAAAGAAAAGTTTCTTGTTGTCTTCACTTATCATTTTTCTCAACAGTCTCCTTGTTCTTTTAAACTAGGTTCTCAAAGGGTTGGCAATTAAAGAATTCCTTTGTTGTGGGTGAGTCTGCAATGGGGTAACAGGTAGAGTGATCCAAATGGGTGATAGGTTTTGTTCTGAGATCTCATTAGAGGTGAAGAAGTTTGCTCTGGCTGGCTTACTCACCACTGTGCCTCATCTTGTTAGTTTGCTGATGAGTTAGTTGCTGACTAAAATCCAGCTGAGTGAAATCCACCTGAGACTGGATCAAAGGGCCATAGGTAAGGGGGTTGCATTGGATCATGGTGAATATGAGTTGTGGACGGGGAGGGGAGGCAGCCTCCCTATGGCGTATCCTGGACAGAGAATCCACAAGGAAAAGTCACGACTGTGGGTGGAAGCTTAATGAAGTGCTTGAAAATTTCTGAAGCTTATCTGATAGGACCTGGCTAGCTAGTCTGCTTGACTTAGAAAAAGGAGTTCCTTCGGTGGGCCAATGTGCCATTCTCCCTGAAGAGATAGGGAAGCTTTCAGGAGGTGGAGCTTCTCTGGGATTACTGGATTGTCTTGACCCTGGAAACTGTCTTTCACTTGTTTTGGACCTTCTTTCACTGTCCTACTCCCCCACACCCCAAATTATTTCACATATCTGTTTTTACAGATAATGAATGGCTTCCTGCATTGAGGGAGGAAAGTGACTAATTCGGGCTGGAATACTGGAGGTAGGTTTCTCAAGAAGGTGCTGGCTGAGCTGGGGTGAATGTCACAAGTGATGGAGGGGCAGGTATTCCTAGTAGAGGATATAGCATTAGGAATAAACGAGACAGACATAAGCATGGAAGTGTCTAGGTCGTTGAGGTGTCTGTCCTGATAGAAGGAAGAGTTTTTATTGGGAAATAGAAGGTAGAAAATATGGTCATAAAAGACCAGGAAATGAATAAAAGCTATTGAATAATGAAATCACATATTTAGTTCTTACACACAGCAAGGAGTTATGAATATTTTTGAACTGGCCAGTTAGTGACAGACATCATTCAGCCTATAGATAGAGATTGAATTCCTACTATTTGCAAGAAGGTGTTGAAAGGATAATAGGATATTTTGGAAAAATTAATCTGGTGGTAATGTTCAGGATGGAGAAGTCGGAGAGTGGGGTACATGGAAGAGAAAGCAGAGCTGGGAGAATAATTAGATCTTGAAAAAAATTACGTAAGGCTTAGAATATGTGTGTTTAGACTTCAGTGGTGGCCTAAGAACAGGATGGATACAAAAGACTTTTCAATGGTACAGTTGTCGATGTTGAAGAAGAAAGAAGAATTGAAGCAGATAGCAAAATGTTACGTCCAGGTCACCAAAAGGTATGCCCCCATGAGGAGTCTTAGTGAGTCTATCTATGGACCTGTGATTTAGATGACTTGACCAAATGCTGGCCAGTGAAGAGGGAAGAAGTTGTGAATGAAAGATTCAACATTAAAAATATCTACTTCTCTGAAAGATTCAGCAACCTTTGGGACTGTCTCATTTTTTTTCCCTTTAAGTTGCCTTCATGAAGATATTATTGAAAGATCTTCCCCAAGCCAGAAACTGTCTCCTAGTTTTGAAGATATCTAGGGGGCTGATCTAGTATTGATTTGTTTTGAAGAGTGTTTACAAAGGCAACATAAATGTAGACATCTTTGTTGTGGTTGTTTTGTTTTGAATTCTGGTGGCTCTCCCATAATTTTCATGAGAAAAGTTCATTCCAGTGTGTCCAGTCTGTCATTTTTGAAATCCTCTTATTTTAATATTCATTTAAAAATCTGTGTAAGTTGTAGCAAATGTTTTAGAATGAGCCAAGAACTGTAAAAAATTTTCCTAAGTTGATCTGACCGAGGCAGTGTTGGGGTGGATAGAGAATTTGATAGTTATTCACCAAATGGGATCTATCCTGTGGTTGTAATAACTAACAAATAAAGGTGGCTTTCTAAGGAGAGCTTTTATCTCTCTTCTCTCAAATTAGACAGAAATTATTAGACAACAGGGAGTCATAATGAAAGTATGTCACCTAGTCGTCATTGGAATAATGTATCACTTGAGGTTTTTATTTCTACACTGTAATGGAGAATATACCCTAATTCTAATAAGCCCGGTAACAAAATCTACACACAAAAGTAACTGTGATTGATATACTTAATTTTAAGAAGACTCTTTATTCATCAAAGGATTGCTGTACTTAAAGTTCTGGGTTTCTTTAGTGCATGTAAATAGCCTCAATGCACAGAATGAATATTTTTCAAAACTGAGTCTGAAAACTTCAGGGAATGGAATCAACTGTGAGACAGTGAAGAAGGATAAAAAATTTAAAATACAGCATAATGAAAGATAGCCAAAAAAATTAAAAATGCTTATTTTCTTTGCGGAGGCAGGCAGGATAGGCAGAGAAGTCTCATCTTTGAGGAGGGGATTGCTAACCTGGTAGCAGTTTCCTCCTCGCCATGGCAGCTGCTCGATGACTCTCATACTCCACGAAGGCAAAGCCTCGGTTTTTGGTTTTATCTGCAGCGCTTGGGTAGACGATGACATCGACAACACCTTCAGTAACCTTTTTCATCTCCGATAAGATTTCTTCTCTCTTTTTGGTTTTTGGGATGCCCCCAACAAATAATCGGCAGTTGTCCACACTGGCACAAACCCCTAAGAGGCGCCCATTTCTGCAAAAAGAGCAGGGATTTTGATTGATGAGAATCCTTGTAGGATTCAGGTTGAAAATGTATGGCTCTGGGCCAAATGTTGCCTGAAGATGTGGGATGTTTGGGTTCATAGTGTTGAAACCATTTTTGGAGAGTTGTGGCTTCTTTTGCAAGATTATTAGATGTGTCAACATGTGCTCTACATTTTCAAACAAAAAAGTTATCTGAAGCTGAGTAGCATCTGCTTTCTTTTTTTATTTTATTTTACTTTAAGTTCTAGGGTACATGTGCACAACATGCAGGTTTGTTACATATGTATACATGTGCCATGTTGGTGTGCTGCCCCCATTAACTCGTCATTTACATTAGGTATATCTCCTAATGCTATCCCTCCCCGCTCCCCCCACCCCACAACAGGCCCTGGTGTGTGATGTTCCCCTTCCTGTGTCCAAGTGTTCTCATTGTTCAATTCCCACCTATGAGTGAGAACATGCAGTGTTTGGTTTTTTGTCCTTGCAATAGTTTGCTGAGAATGATGGTTTCCAGTTTCATCCATGTCCCTACAAAGGACATGAACTCATCCTTTTTCACGGCTGCATAGCATCTGCTTTCTTTAGGCTAGATGTGGATTCAAGAGTTGTCAATCCTCACCGCTCCCTGAAGCATCCCCAACACTGAGGTCCCTACACCTAACCCAGGTTACTGAAGCCACCTGCCTGGCCCTGCAGTCACTTGAGTTTGCAACACCTGACATTCCTTTTCTTTTGTAGCCAACGAGAAAAGCTGTTCTGATGTGATCTCTGTTAAAAACAGTCTCTTATACTTGAACACATTTTCACATATGACCTTATCTGGCCCACACAAAAAGACTGTGAGATCAGCAGAGTAGAAGTTATTTCCATTTACAGATGAACTTGAAACTCCAAGAAATAAAAAGACTTGCTTAAAATGTTATAGATTTTAAGGAATGAAACCTAGCTGTGGGATCTCAGTTCCTGTTTCTTCCACTGTACAGAGTTGCTTCTTAGCAAGTTGAGGTATGTACACCTTCACTGGCAGAGTACACATTGATTAAACTATTCTGGAGAACATTTGGCAAAATGTATCAAAAGTCTTAAGTGTGCACAACCTTTGACCAAATAAAGTATCTTCTGGGAATATGTCCCTGGAAAATAAAAATGAGCCCTAGAATTTACGTTTAAGGATATTTATTACTGCTCTTTAAAATCTCTCCCAAATTGGAAATGAGCAAAATACCTCACGGTAAAGAACTGGTTTAATGTCTCTCAACTGAGATGTTACTGGCTTTGGATTGGACATTTTCTCATTGCATACTGTAGTACGTTTATCATCTCTAGTTCTTGTGTACCACATGCCAATAGTGACCAATCTGATCATTCAAAAGTGCCTCCCCACCTTTCTAAATGCCCCCTTGGGTGGACAGTACTTCTCCTGATTGAGAATCACTGGTAAACAAAAGACAGGCATTCATACCATTCCATGCTCTGCAGTCGTTAAAAAGAGTAACATAGAAGAATATATATTGGTTTAAAAAAACAGTTCACAATGGGCTGCTAGGCTTTAAAAGGCTATAAAATAAGTATATGTGAAGGCCATTTTGATTAAAAATGTATAGAAAAATCTGGAAAGACAATAAAATATCAACATAGTGGTTATTTTGGGGCAATGGAGTTGCGGAGAAATGGTTTTAACTTTTATTACTTTATGCTTTTTGATGTTTTCCATGTGTTACATATTAGGCTGTATGACTTTTGTAATAACACTAAGTTATTAAAAATGGGTGAAGTATGCTTAGCAGAAACGACCCATTTGCCATGAATAAAAGCTCTCAGCCAGGTGAGTGGGCGATTGGTCTGATATCCATGGAGCGAATGGCTCTTGGTTGTGCGGCAGGTTTTCTGACCAGGGTTAGGCCACTGTCCTAGCTGTCTCCTACGCTTTGCTGAAGAACCAAGGACCGTGTGTCAGATCTGTGACAGGTCCATCTCAGTCTAGTAAGAACTGTGCCAGGAGTGTGGTTCTCAAGGTGAGGGAAGGGTTGAAAAAATAATCTTCCAAGTTTTTTTTTTAACTTTACTTAAAAAAGAAAACACCAAAACCTTATTTTCCACAGTATTAATGTATTTAGAAATTATATTATTTTTGATAGTTACGGGGCTGGTCATATATCAGTTACCAGCAGGGGGAGCCTAGAATTCCATATTTTATTTTTAAATGGTTGTGGTTTGTCAGGCACCTTTCCCGGAATTATTTGGAGACAAAGAGCCATCTCCTTTCAAAAGCTGAGGCCACAACTTTAATGTCTCTAGAAGCCAGACATTTAGATGACGATCAGTGAATATCTGATGAAGTAGAAGCTGATATAATGATAGGTGGGTGAGAAATGGTGGATAAAAGCAAATTGAAGGTTTCTTCTCTGCAGCAAAAGTTCTTTCCCTGGCAGGACTGACCCAAGGCAGAGTGGAAGTAGGTGAGGTTGTCTATGGGGTGTTTATTCTGGCTTGTCTTATTCCATTTATTCTACCCCCTAATTTTTAAGGTAACACTCTGCCTTTACCTTGCTTCTGGCATCCAACCTGTGCTTTGACTGGAATTTTGGCCAGTAACTTTCTCTTCCTAATTTCTGTCATATTTTTCCTTTTCTTTTCCCTTCTCCTCCTCCATCATCACCACCATAACCTTCTGCAAACATTCACAGAGCACCTAGTATGTGTCAGCACTGAGATGTATGTATATTATCTCATTTATTTTTTAAAACACCTCATGAGGTAGGTATATTTTTATCTCTATTTCACAGACAAAGACACTAAAATTCACAGAGGATACTGTTAATTATCAGTGGCCGTGGTGGATTGATTGTATTCATTATTCATATCCTATCTGTTGTCCAAAAGTATTTACAGGCCCTATTGGGTAACAATGTGTTAAGTAGATACAGCAAATCCACTTGATTCCCTACATAGCCAATTCCATATCTATCTCAACTCAAATACCGTTTTGGGAATAACCCTTACTGTTATGATGTCAAGGTTCCATGAAACACCAAGGAATGGGGGAAACTTCCAATTCTGGAAATCATAAAACTGTAATGTAGCGTTTTGTAGCCCTTTCAAAGCACTTTAGTATATATTCTTTCATATGGTGAATGCTCAGAACATCTCTGTGTTTAGGTGCCAGTGATAAAAGTGATGCTCAAAGAGGTTAAAGCATTCGTCCAAAGGAACCTGGGCTGGACCCCAGATCTCCTGATTCCTACTGCAAACAATCCTCCACATACTACACAAAGCTCTTTTGGGTCCATGGAGGCACCTGTGGGAGGGGAGCCTCCTTTATGTTTTCTCCAAGACTCTTTTCTAGAATCCAGCCTTGGAATTGAATGGTTAGACTACAAGTAGTTGCCGAATCCAACTGATCTTCCTGTGGCTAATGCGTTGTTTGTTTGTTTTTTGAGACGGAGTTTCGCTCTTCTTGCCCAGGCTGGAGAGCAGTGGTGTGATCTCGGCTCACTGCAATCTCCGCCCTGCCAGGTTCAAGCGATTCTCCTGCCGCAGCCTCCCGAGTAGCTGGGACTACAGGCATGCGCCACCACGCCCTGCTAATTTTGTATTTTTAGTAGAGATGAGGTTTCTCCATGTTAGTCAGGCTGGTCTCAAACTCCCAGCCTCAGGTGATCCGCCCGCCTTGGCCTCCCAAAGTGCTAGGATTACAGGCGTGAGTCACTGCGCCCGGCCCAGGAGTTTTTAATAAAATAAGCCAGTAGTTAATTGATTTACAGACTGTAATGATAATGTATGACTTCTTTTGGTCCTATAGAAAGTGAGAGAAAAATAATTGTGGTAAATCTGCTCTTTCTGCATTCATCAAATTTAAGATCTACCCATTTTAAGGTGCAGTTCTCTTTCAGAAGGGGATTAGATGTAAAAAAAAAAACTGCATCTAGAATTGATGAACTGTGCTAAAATACAATTTTTTTTTTTATCATTTGTCAGCTTATTACTGTGTTCCAAACACTGGGTTAAGCACTGTACAGTTGTTATAGTATCCCCGCAATAAACCTATAAAATAGGTGGTATCCCCATTTTATAGATGAGGAAATTGAGGCTTAGAATGGTGAAGTTACTTGGTGGCACTCAAATGAAGCATGGCTGACTCCAAAACTATTGCTCTTTAACTGCTGCACTAATCTTCCTCTCACGTGGCTCAGGGCTTCCTTTAAGAAAGAATTTATGACGGTTCTCTCTCCAAGTGAAGGTTTTAGAAATCAGACAATTTCATGATGTCAGTTTTATTTCCAGTTTATCAAAACGGGCAATTGGTTGCACAAAGTCAATTACATGGGACTCTCCCCTAGTCCCATTGTCTTAATTGCTATCTATATTTAGCTGACCCCCAAATTTATATTCCAACTGTGACCTGTCTCCTGACTCCACCACAATGCAGACAGTCACCTTCTCAACACCTCCCCTGGGATGTTCAATGTGCATCTCAAATGTAAAGTGCCCCAAAAGGTCCTTCCTGTGCTATTCTTCCAGTCTTTTCCATTGCAATGGCACTAACAAGTTCACAGATACTCGGACCAAAATCCTAGGTTTCCTCCCTGAATTCTGAATTCTCTCAGTCTAAATCCAATCTCTAGCCAGATTTGTGTAAATCCCAGATCTCACCCTTTCTTATCTTGTCCACCACGGACCCCCTCATCCAACTACCACCATCTCTTGTCCAGATCTAGACAACTGCAGCAGCCTTCTAACTGGTGTCCTCTTTCAAACCTCACCTGCTATAGTACATTCTCAACCAAACAGCAGAGGAATGTTTAAAAAACTATAAATGTAATCAAAACTCTTTCCTCCCTTCTATTAGAAGAAAATTCAAATTCATCACCACAGAGACTTCTGTACTTCATCTACACTTCCTCACAGAGTGCACAGCTCTCCAACTGTATTGCTTTCTGTCCTCCTCTCTTTACCCTCTCCCGCCACATGGGCTTGCTTTCTGCCCCTCAACATATCACGCTTGTTTTCACTTTGGGAACTTTATACTTGATGTTCTCTCCTTTCCTGAAATAACCTTCCCAAGGTCTGACTGTCATGACTGGCTCTTTTCATTCAAGTCTCAGATTAAGTTTCACTCTGCCAGAGAGTATTTTCTTAAATACACCAAATTAGAGTAGCCACCTTCTCACACAACTTTACCCCATCCCTGGTTTGATTTTTTCATACTATTTTGAGTGATCTTATATATTTGCTCTGCGAGTAGGAAATCATGCCTTGATATATTCCCAATATTTTGAACAGTGCCCAATATATATTTATGAAACAGGCAAATTATTAAGTTTTGTTTCTTTGAACACTCATAGAACTTAGTTTGGTATTCATATAGTATTGATATTAATAAATATTTAATCAAATTTATTTTTGCCAAGGAAAAATACTAATCTATTTCATTTCTGGCTTGGCTTTTTTTTTTTGGCATACACCATATTAGATAAACTTGATAGAAAAACAGACACAGGTGCATTGTTTGTTTCACTTTTAATCTAGAAGAGGCGGAGCTTACCTAATTTCATAATTATTAAGTTGCTTGATTGCATTCTTGGCTTCCACTTTATTTGAAAATGTTACAAATGCATATCCTCTATTGTTGCCATTAAAATCCATCATCATTCTCATTTCATAAATTTTACCGATCTGCAAGTAATAGAAATAGAAAATTTATATTTATACGTTTGTACTTCTGAATGTATGTGTGCATGTGCTGATACACACACAAACACACACAACACAGTGCTTTCTGAAGTTTGCCTCCTGCCAGTACTATTTGACATTTGCATCCCATGTGGAATGGTTTGCATATTTTCATGTGGGTTCAGATCAGTTATCTGATTCATGAGAGAAGTTAAGTTAAATAAAATGTGTACAAGTGACATTTCAGCCTGAGTTAACAGAATGTGTTTTTGGTAGAGCAAATGACCTTTTATCACATAATTATCTGGAACATCTTAGAGACATGAAAACACATTTTATCATAAGTACAGTTTCTTACACCTGTAATTCCAGCATTTTGGGAGGCCAAGGCAGATAGATTGCTTAGCCCTGGGAATTTGAAACCAGTTTGGGCAAGATGGTGACACCCTGAGTCTACAAAAAATACAAAAATTAGCTGAGCGTGGTGGCACGTGCTTGTAGTCCCAGCTACTTGGAAGGCGGAGGTGGGAGAATTGCTTGAGCCCAGGCAATAGAGGCTGTAATGAGCCATAATTGTGCCACTGCACTCCAGCCTGGAAAACAGAGCAAGACACTGTCTCAAAAAAAGTGCAATTTTTTGATGTATATGTCCATTTCCTCTAAATTGTCCTCTGAAATCTCCATAGTTTAATTTCCAGTTGGTCCTATTCTATCATTGATGTTTAAAATAAAATCCAAGAATGCTCATTCGCCAAACTAACTTCTTAGCAGTCTTTTTCCTCAGCCATGACATCAAAATGAACACAGATATGTTTCAGGGGATGATCTGGGAGGCTTGTCATTTTCTCTGTCTGCTGGCTGAATGTAAATGCTAGCCTAAATACTACTAACTCAGGGCTAGGGCCTCCAGAGCAGGAGAACACTCTATTCCCCTGGCTATAGTGACTCTACTTGCCCATGTAATACTCCCTTCTACCCCACAACTGTCCTGCAGCAATCTAGACTGAGCAATTTACTATCACTGGCTGCTGTAAGAAGGGTTGCCCAAATAAATGTGATGCGGCATGTCTGGAGAGAAGTGCCATTAAGCACATGCCATTTGTGGTTGGTCACTTCTCAGCTCAGCCTTACCCTAGCCCACCCTCACGTATTCAGTAATGAACACCTATTTCTTCTGGGCTTGTTAGGAAATAGTTTGAACATGTTTCATCTCTATGTTTCAGGTGTTTCTTGATGCTCATTTTCAGATTCAGTATATAAGATTCTTACAGAATTAAGTCCTCATCATTTGTCCTCGTGCCAAGAGGGATTGTATGTGTAAAATTAGGTGCAGTTCTGAATCTGAGGCTGTTAACACACACACACAAAATTGATTTTGGCATTCAGGCAGAGAGCTAAATTCTTATATTTACTAAATTTTTCAGGAATGTGCTTGTTGCTAAAAACTACTTGGTAAATTATTAAAAATAAAATTTAATTTTGTATTCTTCCTTTAACTGAAAAGCCATGTTCTTAATCTTCTTGATGCATTTAGGTAGACAAAAAATTCAGACCAGATTTCATTCTGGATTATAGATACATGTTGAGCCTTGTCAAACATATACATTCTTTTAAAATGAAAATGTTGTACTTTATAAAACTGTATTAAAATTTCAAGTTGGAGCAATATCTAATTTTAGACAGGTTATTGTAGGGTTATTGTTGATGGATAGTTTGTAGTCAGATGGCATGACAGTGGAAAGATTGGGGAACGAGATATAGATTTGACAGTCATTAGAAATTGTAGCAATTCAAGCTGTCAGTAAGAGGACAAGAGCTAGGTCAAGGCAGTGATTATAAAGAGATAATCACTAGAAACTTTGTCTATAATTGAGGAATGGTAATTGGAATGGAAACAGCCACTGACCAAGAAGGCTGAGAATGAAAGCAAAGTGAAGAGAACAGTATTTTTCCCTTGAACGATAAGAAAAATTAAATGTTAAATTTGGACTCACTTTTTCACATAATGGTATAAGCTCATCCTCAAAAAGGTCTCGGGGAAGTTTTCCAATAAAAATTTCACAGCCCCTTTCAGGGGGTGCAGCATCCCAGCCAGGTGGAGGGCCACCATATTTTCTTTGTCCATTTTCCTGCAAATCCAGGGCAGGTGTGAAGGAGAGGAGAAAATGATCAAGACTTTAATTCAATTTCCTTGAGTATTTTTCAAAATAATTTCACATTAATGAATGTATTTATCATTGACAAGTAATAATAGTGGACTGGTTAAAGGAGAAAAATTAAAGCTTTTTATGTGGATTATAATACCACACTCTGTGCTTCAGCAGCTTGCTTGAGATAAACATTGTGAAAACTTGTAAACTGCTGGGCAAATATTTTTTTCTTTTTTAATTTCATTGAGTAAGAACACTTAAGAGATCTATCTTCTTACCACATTAAAGAGTAAATAGATCAGGGTAATTAGTATATCCATCATCTCAAACATTTATCATTTCTTTGTGTTGGGAACACAAGGAATAGCCTTCTTCTAGTTATTTACAACTACATATTAATAATATATTATTGTTAACCGTAGTCATCCTGCAGTGCTATAGAACAATAGAACTTACTCTGACTGAGGCAGAAGGATCCCTTGAGCCGAAGAGTTCACTACTAACTTCTACAACTAATATTTTAAGAAGTTTCATGCTATAAAATGATACAAGTTGTGGAAAAAACACAGTGACATGTAAAGTAAAAAGAAAAATTCTCCAATGTATCACTGTACCATCCTTAGAAGTAGTTACTGTCAAAAATTTCATAGGCCTTTTCAAATATTTTTCTATGTATATTTTTAAAAGACATATGTTAGTTGTTTAAATACACTGCTTTGTATGACTGTTGTTTAAACTTGAAGTAAAGCAGCTTGTAGTGTCCCTGTTAAATCTTCATAGACACCAACTTGAGCCTTTCTCAATTATTTTATAAGTGTTAGCACAAAGGCTCTTTGGATCACAGTATTTAATTGATATCTGTGGTGTCTGTGGATCATGATCACACATTATTTCTAATAATTCATACCACGTTTTTTAAAAATAATAATTTAAAAAGATATCATATGAGTCTTCTACTTTGCCTGGATTACTTTTTTTGTTTCAAACAACTGAGTATTTTTAAAATCTAATTGAATATTTAAATTTTTGCCTAGAGAGTTCCTGTACTTTTTTCTTACCCTAATATTCTTGTCCATTAGTAAAATTTTGATATCACTGAGAAATCCGAGAAATTGAAATACTTATGCTTATAGAAAAAAACCCCAAAACCTTGGTAATTTAGTGGTTTATATCTCAACCAAGAATTACCTTAAAAATGTGCAACTGACATTTTCAGAGACATTAGTGAGTTTTATTTATTTACTTCTTTTCAAACAAATACCTATATAGCATTTACTATATGTCAGATACTGCTCTATCATTACTTAATGTCATGGGTTAAGGACTGTTATTATCCCATTTACATAAGGTACCAAAGCCCAGATAAATTAATTTGCCAAGGTCACATGGTTGGGAAGTGGAGAAGCCAGAATTTGAACCCAGGCAGTCAGGCATCAAAGTTCATCAGCTTAATTTTTGCATTTTGCTCCTTTGATACATGGAAGCCACTTATGACAGATACATACATTAAAATATTCCTTATTGGTCTGGCATGGTGGCTTATGCCTGTAATCCCAGCACTTTGGGAGGCTGAGGTGGGTGGATGGCTTGAGTCTAGGAGTTCGAGACCAGCCTGGCCAACATGGTGAAACCCCATCTGTACTAAAAATACAAAAATTAGCTGGACATGGTGGCACATGCCTGTAATTCCATCTACTTGGGAGTCTGAGGCATGAGAATCACTTGAACCCAGGAAGTAGAGGTTGCAGTGAGCTGAGATGTTGTCACTGCACTCCCACCTGGGTGATAGAGCAAGACTCTGTCTCAAAAAAAAAAAAAACAAAACTCCTTATTTATGAAAAAATGTATCATGCCATTAAATAGCAAATTCTCTACTGCAATTTAAAATCCTTTCAATTTCCGATCATTTTATTACATAAAATATTTGGAAGAACATATCTCATATTTCTAACCCCAAAATCCAAAATTCAAAACTTTTCAGTGCCAACATGATGCCACAAGTAGAAAATTCCACACCTGACCTCATGTGATGGGTACACGAAATCATTAAAAGCATTGTATAAAATTACCTTCAAGCTATGTGTATAAGGTATATATGAATTACAAATGTATTCTGTGTTTATACTTTGGGTCCCAACTCCAAGATATCTTTATAATGTATATGCAAAAATTCTAAAATTAAAAAAGTCTGAAATCCAAAATACTTCTGGTCCTAAGCATTTTGGATAAAAGATACTCAGCCTGAATTGCCAAATTACCATCCTTCTCCCTGGGCAAACTCTTTCCATTTCGGTAATAATGATGCTTCTGAGCCCATTTTTATGTATCTTTGATGTCTATAACATTCAACAGATTATAAGTTTACTATACATTGGGTGGTATTTTTACCCTTCAGGTTGAGGAAACCAAACTTTAACCCATAATAGTAAAATGGTAATTCCAGAAATTCTGCTTTGAAAAGCTTTGATAGTTTGAAAATAAATAGGCAACCAGCAGATTGACCTTTTTAAATATATCTTCAAATTTCTTGATTGCTATAATTGCTAAAAATGCCATCCAACTATTTATGCATATGATGCATATAGGAAGATTTACCTGCTTACAATCTGAAATAACTGGGCAAGAAAGCATATTAATTGTCTTTCTTTGTTTTTTATAAACACTTGAAAAAAAATCCAAAGAATATTTTTTGAGACTGTAAAGAGTCTGACCAGTTCAGGGATGCCCTGTAGTTCACTCAGTAGGGGAGATTTGCTCTGTGAGCCACCCACTGGTCTTGGAATGTACCAGTAATGGAAGTTCAGATCAATTTAAGACAGGCAATGGGCATTAGTCATGGGGTTAGAATAGCTGTCCATTACTCAGAAAGGACAGTTGGGCTCTGGGTTGCTAATATGTCAGGTACTATTTTCATAGTTGAGGAGTTTAAAATAGATAAAGCCCAGTTATAACTGCTCTTTTCTCTCCTAGCTCATGTCTTCCTCAAGGGAAGCATTCTCCCCAGCAGCACAAATGTATTAATAGTTCAGACTAAAAGAATATAGATTTTTGTTTTTCATGAGAGAATGTTTATTAAACTCTGGAAACTTTTATTTTTCCAAAGACTTACAAGCCATTGTCTCTCTAGAGTCATATACAAATAGGTGGAAAATCTTCACCTATGTAAATTAACAATTGAGGACACAATTCTAACTATAAATCCAGTGGCTTTAATTTACATATTGGATGCTGAGCCTACCCAGTTACTCAGTTTATATGTCAAGAGTACTTGGAAATTTCCTCCTATCACAGATATTTCAAGTCCTTCATGATGAAGCCATTGAGTCTTCAAGAGATTTTGTCTACCATCTTCTTGACCTTGGATAAAAACCACAAAACCTTCCTCAATAAATCATTCTAAACAGTAAGTCTTAGCATGAAGATTGAATGAACTGAGTTAATTTTGGCCACTGAGCGTTTGAACTTGTTATATACCTGGGGAATCTGGGCAAAAATTGCCTTCTCCTATAGACCTTAAAAATGACAGATACTTGATTTTTCTAGCCTTCCTTGCAGCTGGGGCCATCATGGTTATTGGAAAATCATGGTTTCCTTTACTAAACCATGGACAATCATGGTTTCCCTTACTAAAATTGAGTTCTGATGCAAAAGTCACAAATGGTGCAAACTTTAATGTTGAGCATTCTGTGATGGCAGATAACATTTCCTTATCATGACAAATATGTGATGTGGTTTTGGGTTTTGTTCTTAAAAGCTTACCCTTGAATTGGATTCTCCACATCTAAAGTTTCTGTGAACCAGTACCCTTTTAATAAACTCTTTTATACTTAGCCAGTCAGAGTTAGCTTCTGTTACTTGCACATGATAGTAATGACAGCAAAAACAACAACTATCTCCAATTGAATTAGGTATTTTTCTGAGTGTTTTACATTTATTTTATCTTCTCAACAAATCTATGAGGATGCTACTACTATTACTTTCGTTTTATAGGCAAGGAATCCAAGGCATAAAATATGTCCAAATTCATACAAGCAGTAAACAGCAGAGAAAAAATATGAAGACGCTTGTAGTTCCATTATCTTTCCTTCATTTTTATATTAACACAATATACTAACTTTATAGATGAGGAAACTAAGTCCAGAGATACATAACTTGTCTAATATCACACTGGTTTAATTTATTGCAGAAAAGACTAGAATAAAGGTCCTATCATTCTCAATTTGGTGAACTTTATGGCATATATAGTACTCAAAAATTGTGATGATTATTCTTCTCAGGCTTATCAGCCTCATAAATCCTCATGTTGTGTGTTACATTTATTTTCCTGCTCAACTTCACCAATCATGGACACCAGATGGTTATTGTTTCCCATAAATGAGCCCATTCATAACCGGAAGGACATTAATTAATGAACACTCATTCAGCCTGTTTTTTCCTGAGTAGTAATTTCAGTTTCTTTAATGGCTCTTTGGAAAGTTCATATTTCAAGTTTGTACTCGTCTTTGTGGTTCTCTTTGATTCTTTGTTTCTTTTTCTCCCCTCTCTCTAAGAGGGAAGAGACTGTGTATTTTTCATAACTAAACTTGTTTCAGATGTTTTCCTGTACATTTTCCAATTGACCAGGTTAGTATTTATTCCTGCTCCTGTTCCCTTGGGTCCTAGCCAAATCTACCCTTGCTTAGCAGCATTTCAAGACTTTACCAGCTTGCCAGTCACTAGGACCATACCCAGAACAGTGGTTCTGTGACCAGACTCTTGTGCATGGTTCTTAAAGTTGACAACAAGGCATGGAGGACATCTCTCTTGACTGTGTCACTTGTGTTTCATGAGTCTATACTGTATTTTCCTAGTTGTTGATTTGTGAAATTGAATAAAAGTATTTATTAGACATTATTTCTATCGTATTCCACCTATATACTAGATCCTTCATTATGTGATAGATAGTTTAAGGAAAGTCTATGGGGCCATAAAATGTACCAACAGGATCCTCTTCAATGTGATTTTACCTTTGGTCTCTTCTAAAGTTTTTGTTGCCTGAGGACAACACACAGTGCTGCAGGGAATATTCATTTCTAAATTGTATATAAAATAATTACCTATTTTGTATAGTTTGTTCACCTTCACATCTTGTTAAAATCAGTGACTTCATGTTGGTTAAATCTGTTTTTAGACTGGAATTTAGAAAGCAGAATTTATTTGGCTTAATATACTGTAGAAGTTGGCATTATTTCTATTAGCTATTTTTCTACAATTTTTACAAGATGTATGCAACATGAATGCCAGATATAATGTTCCTAAAGTAGGAAGAATAATAAAAATTGTGGTATAAAGACTAAATGAGTTGTTGAAATTTTGTGGAAATGTAGATTAGAAACAAAGACAGGAAAAGCTACGATATGAACATTATCAAATATTAATTTAGCTTTATCATCATATAGCCTAGTGTTTCTCAAAATATGTGAGGATGATATTAGATGGTTTATAGGTCAGTATTTCTTATTTTAATAATTATGCATTTATTTTAATGTACATTAGAAAAAGTATAATTAGCACACAAAACCTGTGGGTTTCTTACGTATGTGAGAAAAAGTTTACTTTTAACATAAACGACTAAAAATAGTGAGTTGATTTAATGAATTCTTTTTTTTTTTTTTTTTTTTTTTTTTTTGAGACGGAGTCTCGCTCTGTCGCCCAGGCTGGAGTGCAGTGGCGCAATCTCAGCTCACTGCAAGCTCCGCCTCCTGGGTTCACGCTATTCTCCTGCCTCTGCCTCCCCAGTAGCTGAGACTACAGGCAGGCGCCTGCCACTATGCCTGGCTAATTTTTTGTACTTTTTAGTAGAGACGGAGTTTCACCGTGTTAGCCAGGAGATTTAATGAATTATAAATAAATAATATTGGTGGCATGTATCTATGGCAAAAATCATGAAGAAAGATGCAAATGGCTCTTGGCTCTTGACTTTCATTTATTGTTTTCACTTTTTACAAAGCCCTGACATTTTATCTTTAAAAAATGTATGATATGGTTCTTCTAAGGAAACAACTATTAGTAAATTATGAGTCACCTTCCTGTTTCACTTTGGAAGGTTGACTATTGAAAGTCTATTTCCAAGGAAATTAATCCCAATTTCACTTGAAGTTGTTAACTATCTTATGGAAGCAGAAGCAATTTATGTTTTCAAGTTGATGCATTTAATAATATCTTTTAATAATTTCCCTTTATGTTTAAGGATTATTCAGTATCAACGTTTGAAGCATTCAAAAGCAAATAGGCTTTTTTAAATGATGTGTTTTGCAAAGCTTTTTATAATGTAAGATTTTGGTCATTCATAAGAATATTGAATTTGAAAATAGACAAAATTAGAAAACAGAAAACATTTTGTCAGTGTTTTTCAAAATTACAAAACAGAAAACTTTTTCGAGTGTTTTTCAAAATTAGAAAACAAAAAGCATTTGTGTGTGTGTGTGTGTGTGTGTGTGTTTCTGTAAAAGAGAACGAGTAAAACGCCAACTCACTTCTAAGACCCTCTGCTTATCTTTTCCAGCAAAGTTTGCAAAATGATGGACTGCAAAGCATTATTTCCTTTTTTTGAGGCCAGGAATTGCTGTCCTCATGCTCGCTTCTGGCTCTGGGCATGTGCCCAGACACACTGCTTCCATCTATAGGAACCTCTAAATTCCTTTCAAGAAGTAATTAGGTGACAGCTTTAGTCATTCCTTAATCCGTTTGGAGCTTTTATCCTTAAAGAATGTGTAATTTATTCAATAGGCCCATCTAACTTTTTTGTTTACTTACAATTTGCCTTTTTGAATTAACTATTATTATTGCCGCTAGATCTGATTAAGTTATGCAAAACTTCCCATGTGCAGATAAAGACATAATAAAGAACATTTGGTTTGGGTAATTGCTCTTCTATCTTTTCCTAGTTCAACATATGCCAAACATAATCCCATCCAATGCACCGGGTTTGAGGCATGTAAGGAATTTTGTATAATCATTCTTCTCCTTACAACACTCTTGTGAATTTTAATTTCTGACAAGCTGAGGGACTTGGCAAGGCACTAAATCTATTCTGACTTTAATTATTTCATCTATGAAGGAGTAGGAGGGTTGACTAGGTGATTGCAGTAGTCCTGTAGGGGTGTGAGGGTGCTTGTGAAAGGAAGGCTGACTTTGATATCATGTTTAATGGAGGAAAATGTTCATAGGATGTTTTGTGAGTTAGTCAATTGAAGCCTTAAGAGGATATTGTAATTTTAAAAATCAGTGTATCTTCAATTCCATGTCCAATTGACATCTATTCTGTTAATTACCTAATGACTTTATGCATTGATTCACTTTGTTACTTACATAAACTTATACCAAAAAGAAAATATATTGTTCTTATAAGTGGAATATCAGTATCGTTTCCCATAAATGGACGGTGATTATAAAAACAATTGCAAACAAGTGAAATCATGGTCAATTTCTACATAGACACTGTCATCTACTAAAAGCTCTGCACTCTAGTTCTGCTCTCGGGACTTAAAAAGGTTAGCAGGGCCTGAAGAGGTGTTTAAATCATACCTCCAACAACTAACTTTCCTCACCTGGAAGCCTGAGAGAGAACTGAAAGTGGAATAATTCTCTCTATATGGGATTGGATGTTATTTAATGATGTGGACAATGTGCCATTTAACATCATCTTGGTTCCCTGCTCAGCACTTCTTTAACAATGTTATAAAGGATCACAGCTGCTGAAATCCTATACAAATTCATGATTGCAAGGAACTGTGATCTCAATAATTTCTTCTTTGCCTAGCTTGTTTGAAAGCTGTCTTTTGCATCTCATAATGCTAAGCTTTCAGGTTCTGAAGATGAAGAGTCACTTAATTTTAGTTGCCAATCAGTACTAACAAATGAATAGCACTTTAAAAAAAAGTGTGAATTTGTCAGCATGCACAGTCCAAAGTCCACAAGACCTGCTCATGCTTCTGCATATTTGGGTCATGAGGTCACACCAATTTTTAAGCTAATAAAATAGAAAAACTCTGTGCTTCTAGCTTAAGGGAAAGCACTACCTTGTGTAGTTTATGAAGATTTTGAATCTTATATCAAACACTTCATATATAGTCAACACCCTATGAGGCTATTCGAGGAGAAATTCATTGCTATTTGGAAATAATAGCTTCTGGAACATATCTGTGTTCCTTGGGATAATGAAGTTCCCACAAATGTTGGGCACACACCCCCTCCACAAAGGGATTCACAGAACTGCTCCTTCATTTGGAGTCTTTCACACCACGCTATGGCATCTCTGGCTAGTAGAAGTAAGACTGCTTCTGAGCTTTAAAATAAAGTTGGCCTGAGGGTGGCTGGGGTGATAAGCTTAGGGAAGCATGAGCCTGTGATGATCTACTGGTCCCATCCTGTTCTAATGCTTATTGCTACCTATTTAAAGAATTGGTATCCATGTACTTGGTGAATGACCTAAGTCCTTGGATAGCAGGGATGTGAGCAGGTGGTGAAAACAGGCAATAGAGGAAAAAGTAGGACCTAGGAGCTATATTTTGCCATGAAGTCAAATTCCTATTTCTGTCCCTAGGATTTTTTGTGCAGTGGTTGAAAAAGAATGTCAATGCCACAGTGTTTTTCCATCTGCTCCTCTCGGAACCAGTCTAGATGAAGCCAATTAGTAAACCTGAGACCCTCAGGTTATTTTTATTGTATTATTTATAGGAAAAAATGCCATTTGAGGAACATTCAATTAAAATTACCTAAGTACATTATCTCAAACCAGAAAGATGGAGAGTTAGCTTAATTTGGGGCACCCTTAGAAGAGGAACGGTATTCTAATTAGACTTGATCTAGCGCCATTCTTTGTACCTGATGGCTTGTATTTGCTGAAGAACTGAACAAATTAGAATCAAAACATGTGATTTCATTGAAATTCCATACAAGAGAGTATGCATATAAAGGAAAGTGTGAAGGGTGGGAATTGAATACTGTATTTTGTTCCTAGTTTGAGGAGATTGTTCCCAGGACACCAGGTCCATGGCTGATTAATAGAGGAAGGGAAAGATGAAATCCACCTACTTATCTGCTGTAATCTCACTAGATCTTTGAAATTAAGACACATTAATGTCTTCACTACCCAAAAGTGTTCTGCATTTTATAAATATTTTGTTTAAGGAGTACTGCCTGTGTGCTCCATCTCCCAGGGATACTTGGCTCCTTGCAGAGTTTGTTTGCTCTCATCTGGTAAGTCTTAGCTTCAATATAATTTTTCCTAAAGAAGGTCACCTGGCTTTGACTTTTACACAGCCTGGTTTATCACATTCTTGACACTTACCATGATCTGTAATTACTTTGCTTGTTTCTTTATCTGTTAATTTTCTATCTTTTCTATGAGACTAATCTTCATAAAGGTAGAAATGTGTCTCTCTTTGTGGTGGAATCAACAAATGAATTAATACATGAACGAGTGAGGGCCCAGTGCTTGAGTTGGTGTGAATGGGCAGCACAAGAAGGGATGCACCTACTTCTTTTAAGGAAGATTAAATACTAAATTAAAGAATTTTCTTTAAAACCTAGATTCGCTTCTAATATAGAGCAGTAGGCTAAGGAATCGAGTTGGAGTCAGCAATTTTTTTCTTTTGTAAAAGGCCAAATAGTTGATATTTTAGGCTTTTTTAAAAAAATGCTTAAAATGTAAAAAAAAAAAAAAAAACATAGCTTGCAATTACTACATAAACAAGCTGTAGCCACATTTGGTTCATGGGGCATAGTTTGTTGACCCCTAATTTATAATTGTGTAATTCTGGGGCTTATTTTCTAACTGCAGAACAAAAGGATTGGACTATATCAATATTAAACAAATTTCATGTATATGTAGAATTAGAAAGAATAGTCTAGTGAACCTAGGGACCTATCACCCAAATTTAATAATAAAGTTTTTTCCATGATTTTTTTCTTTTCTTTTTTTTAACTCCTGACTGACCCTTAGAAATCTTTTCTACCTTATGAGATTTTTTCCTTGTGATAAAAACGATCTGCATTTATTATAGAAAATTTAGAAAATGAAGAAGAGCATCAGGCAAGAAAAACTTAGAGATTATACTTTGTTATTTTACAATATTCTTTACTGTATGTGAATAATTTCTTAAAATATTCTTCACAAATTTATATGTAGCCTTCAGATTTTTAACTAAATGTTAAAATTGAATACTTCTCCATGTCTTTGAAAATTCTTTGAAATCATAATTTTATATTACTGTATAATTTGAAAATATAAGAATGATCATAGTTTACCTGACCATTAATATTACATTGGATATTTAGGATATGTTTAAATTTAAATTTCTAAAAAATTATACATTTCACTGTGATGAACATCATTATGTCTAAATATTTGTCTTCATTCCTCAGGTCAAAGAGCATTGCCAATTTTAAGGCTCTATATAGAAAATGCTGATCTTTTTGGTACCCACAGCTATATTGCTCATTTGAGGCTGCCTTATGTTGTTGTAAATTTTGGATACATTCTTTTTCATTTCACCCACTTTATATGAACTTTAGGTCAGGCACTGCATTTTTATACTCTATAATCCCAAGACCCAGCACTAATACATTTTTCTCAATAATAGGGACTAAGGAAGCAAAACAGAAGAACAAAACAAAACAAAAAATATTGATGTTTATTTAGGATGATCATTGGTTTACGAAAGCAAGGGGACTATCATACCTCAGAAAAATTGATTGTGCTGTAATGATTTTTAGAAAACAGACTACCAATAGGATAACTAGATAAACAAAGCTAATACACACCACATTTTAAATTTTATATATATTAGGTATAATGAGTCTATTTTTAAAAAATTCAGACTACTTGAGGGTGATTTTTATTAAATATATATTTAGGTTTAGTTGCAGTAGAATTAAACTTGATGTCAACAGACACCACGTTGGGTGGAAGTGTATATTTTTCTGAATATGCTCACATATGAGAATGTATTTTTCTAGTTCTAAGGAGAAAATTTCAGGTGAGAGGAGCATCACATATCATAGTTTATGACCCACATCATTAATGCATTCTTGAGGAAA
Source organism: Gorilla gorilla gorilla (assembly GCF_029281585.2). Lineage (NCBI taxonomy): Eukaryota > Metazoa > Chordata > Mammalia > Primates > Hominidae > Gorilla > Gorilla gorilla. The sequence goes on along the minus strand of NC_073232.2, from coordinate 64,813,957 downwards.
GACTCATCATAATGTATTTTTTTTTTGTCTTTAGCTATCAAAGAAGTATATGCTAGCATTCGAAATCAGGAAGTACAGTTAAGAATAAAAAAGTAGAGAAAAGAATCCCCACACATAATTCCATTACACAGAGACAAAGACTGTTCACATGTTAATACTGCAGCACACTTCCTTACAAAATATTTTTATAAGGCATAATACAATTATGAAGCTTAAAGTTTAACTTAGTAACATTATACAATTTTCAACAAGAGTATGTATTAAATACATACTATATGTGGGGTACTGCATTATATCTCTTTTTTCTCTACAGTATTTTGATAAAAACTTCAGCCATCAATATCCAAAGATGTTTTATTATTTTAAAAAGATCACAAAGCATATTTCCAAACCCTTAGAAGCAGGCGTTATTGCATCAGTTGCTACATAAAAGCCTGGGTCACGTTATTAAGTAACTCACAAAATTCTATTTTTGATAGCTGTATTTGTCCTGCTAGTGATAAGACAGCACAAATTCATCACCCTCTGTTTTTTGAATTCTTGTTCTGTAAATATTCAACATTCAATATCAGAGACTGCAAAGATACAGCAAAAGTAAATCTTTCAAACCCTAATCTATAAAATTCTAAACTATCATTTTATGGGTATGCTGCTTGGATTGTATTAGGATGTTTCTTTATCTTAATTTTTGTACAAAAACTTTTTTAAAAAGTAAACTTGATGTTCTCAATGTTGCCTTTCTTTCTTTCTTTTTGGATAATCATATTGATCTTTTGTATAATCCAGAGTAGGAAGGCTGAAGTATTAGTAAGACTAAAGGATTTTCCGTAAGTTACAAAGAGTTTGAAGTTGTGTTTCTACATATTTAGGCTACCCTTTCGACCAAATAGTCCAGTGTGCTAACCAGTGACTAGATTCAGAAGATACTAGAATCACAAAAATCATGGACAAATAGTTGGGTATTGCCTAGCTGATCTTCCAGGAGGTTATGGCCTGGAGATGTTAAGGGACTTTTTAAAGATCATACAACTCATATGTCATAGGGACTAGATTAGATTACAGGCCTTCTGATTTAAAGTCTTGGATAATTTTGCACACTCTGTAGCCAAAATCAGGAGGGATTCTTTAATTCATTCAAAATGATTGAGTTATATAGGTATTTACATTTTGATTAGAGGCCTTAGGTATAGATAACTAGCTTTTGGAACATTAGGCTTCTACATTATTGAAGCACTTCTGATTCAACAGTCACGCTGCTAGTCAATATTACTTAAAGTGAATCATGTTACAAAGTTTAGGTTCCAAAAAAATGTTTGTCACATGCTCTAGGATGCTGATCTCTAAAATTGCAATCTTAAAAGTCACATTATAACAACTCTCAGTTTTCTGAGTCTAACCAAAAATTTTGGCCAATAGTAACAGAATCTTAATCTCACAAGTTATCTAAACTGTCTGTGCCTTGTTTTCTTCATCAGGAAATTGGGGATAAACATAGTAGCTATCACACAGTGTATAGTAAGGACTAGATGAGTTAATATACACAAAGCAGTTAGAATATTTTTTGTTATTATTATTATTACAATTAACTTGTGGTCTAGGTCCTTATTATAAGCATTTTCTGAATATCATTTAATAGAGAAGATCAAAGTAAAATAAAGATTGGCCATATATTTTAGGAGTATTTTATATGTTAACATTTTCACTTATACATATCATTATTTTCTCTATCAGATGAATGTCCTTAAATCATAACATTTGACCTTACAATGGAGCAAAATTTTTAAATGGAGTAAGATTATCTCCATTGTTATTTGGGTCTCTTTTCAAAAAAACTATTTGGAAGCTTTCTTCATAGCTTTAACAATAATGTGTTACAATTGTCCTTCAGAATTTTTTATATGATTACTGTTAGTAACTGAATACTATTTCATCTGTGACAGGATTTTAAGATGGAATTGGACTTTTAAAATTGGTGCATCATAATTGTACACATTTAAGGAGTCCATGTATGATATTTTAATACACACATACAATATGTAATGATCAAATCAGGGTAATTAGGATATCCCTCACCTCAAACATTTATTTGTGTTGGGAACATTTCAAATCTTCTCTTCTAGCTATTTTGAAATATGTAATAAATTATCATTAACTCTGGCCTCTGATTTAGGTATGAAACCAAGTGACTAGAGCACCAAGCAGGATGAGAAGGTAGCAGGAAACTGTTTTTCCATTGTTAACTGTCACCCAACACCCTAAGCTTAGAAAAGAGATTGGAGAGTTTGAGAGAAGTTTTTGGAATTTACACAAAGATATTTGGAGATGACTGCTGTTGTGTTGTGACTCTTAGTTCCCCCTAAGTGGGAGGAATTGGGAGGCGCCTGCCATTTTGCCTAAAGCAGGAGAAACCACTTAGACAGCTTGATGTGTATTCCCTGCCTTTGTGTTTGGGGAACACACTAAGCTGGTGGATCTAACTCACTCCTGAAATCTCTCACTGTGAACAATGGGTTGGCCTGCAGCTTTGTTGTTGGCAAGGAGAAGTGGTTGCTTTGTGTCACCTCAACTTCCAGATTTTGTTAGGTCAGGGAATGTGTGTTTCCAGGGATCAGAGTTTGGCCACGTGTAGAAATTAATGATTATCTTCCATCCTCTCCATGAGGGCTGCTTCAAATATCAAAGAGAACCCAGCAGGAGGCTGGGTGTCTGAAGATCCTACAGAGAATCTCACAAGCTTCGATACCTGTCAGGCCTGAGAGCCCAATGAAGATAGCTCAGTAAAAACTTTCCTTTACCATTTTCTTTGCTTTTATTTCTCCCTTCTGCTTCAATCAGGAGTCAGAAATTGTAGTTACCAAACTAGTGTTGAAAGAGGAAAACATAGTGCAGAAAAACAGAAAAGAAATTATCCTCCACCCTGACATACTTGAGAAAGGGAAATAACTGCAACTTTGAATGATTTTATGTCTTTACTATTATTCCAAACAATCTAGTTTGGAATAACATCAATATGAAAAAAAATATCATTTTTTTTTAAATGAAGGATTTTTATTACCTGAACGTTACCAGAAAAGTTATGAGACTTTACCTGAATTTCATCTGGGGGAAAAGGAAGAACCAGTATCCAGAATTGAATGAAATGTAATTGACAATTTATATTGTTTTAGGATTATTTTTCATAAATTCTGCTTGTTGAGTATAATAATTATACATTCATAATTTACTTAATAATTTTATTGTATTTATACATTTAAGTTTGTGATATGCATTACAGCTAATGTCACCCTTGACAGATTTATACATATTTCTATCTTATATTATGGGTCATTAGAAATACAGTTCCAGAAAAGGAACACTCGTATATAAATATTAACAGATTGCTGTTTGAAAGGGTTGAAATGCTTTCTATTTCTACTGTCTTTGCACAAATGTTTCTAATATCAAGAAGTTCAAAATTTTAAAAAGATTCAAAAACATTCTTGATTGTATAACATCTATGGAAGTGTTGATTGCAAAAAGAAAGAAAACCCTCTTTTCAAAAGTTTAATGAGTCTAAAATAATTTGACTTTTAAGTATTAAAAAAACTAATATGTCAGTATCTCCATAGACTTAAGTGAAACTTCAAAAAGTCAACTATGAAATAATAGAAACTTTTTGAAATCTTAAAAAAGACTAACACTCTTCATTAGGATGAAGAAAATAACTTTATTATTATGTCTAACAAAGCATGCCATGATTTATAAAATTAATTAAAAAATAAATGTATATTTTGCAGCTGACAAAGGAGCACCTAATGGAAGGACACCCTTGAATATTTTATTGCTAATCACACATGACATTTGAATTCATAGTAGTTTGAATTCAAGATTTGGTTAAGTTGGGAAAGTATGTGAGTGAAAGAAAATAGCTGAGAAATTAAAATACTTTGCCCTACTGTAAAAACAGCAACATTTTTTTCTTTAAATAAGATAATATATGTATCTAACACTACTTTTTTAATGCAGCATAAGTTCTCTAAAAGAAGATATCATAAAGATAATAATAATATACAGATAATTTCTAAAAGGCAGTGTCTATAAATAGTTTTAAGATTGTGGTGTTTTCTTTTTTCCTTTTACAAAATGCTAAGCATGGAGACGTTAGTATTACATATTCTGGACTAGATGAGCAAGTGTTCTGAGAGAACAAACTGCAGCAGCTAGACACAAAACGTTCATTCCTTGGATCCCACATCTAGAAGTCTTACGTATGCAGTGATCT